>NW_016812934.1:3792701-3849484 GCF_001698545.2 Rhinopithecus bieti | reverse complement strand
AAAAAAAAAAAAAAAAAAAAAAAAAAAACTGCATTAGGAGTTTCGTCTTACAGTGTGTCTAAAATTTCTTGAAAAAATACTAGCTTATTTCTTTGATAAAAGCAACATCTTAAAGTCTTTCTTCCTTTCTTTTGAAAACAAAACAAAGCTGCAGTACCACTAGGGATGTGACCAGCAAGGTGGGTTAAATGCAGACATCTCTCATCGTTACATGTGATGTCCCCCATCTCTCACAAGCACGGTAGTTAGTATAGGGATTGAATCAACAAATAGTATGGGAATAGGAGTGCTTGGACAAAAAATAAAATACAATGCCTCTAATAAAAGACGCAAAGTAACTAAAAATAAAGTCTCATTCTACTCTTCCTGATTTCCACATTATATTCACTGGAATTGTTCTATAGTTTATACATACTTTTATAGTGCTAGGGCAGTGGTTCTCCACAGTACAGATAGGGGTGATTCTGGACCCCACAGACATTTGAAAATGTCTGGGAACATCTTTGGTTTTCATAACAGGCGGTAGAGGTACTGCTGGCACCTACCTGCATACTAACATCTAGTGATGCAGCTAAACATTCTACAGTGCACAGGACAGACACCCATAAGAAATAATTATCTGGCCCCAAATGCCAATAATGCCAACATCAAGAAACTCTATTCTAGGGAATGAAGTATAGTACTTAGTTATTCAAAAATATTTAATGTGTTCCTATTATGGGTCTGGAACAATGTTTGATATCAGAGTAAAACCCAGAGTTCCTTTCTTAAGGATCTTGGAGGCCAGTGGGAGAATAACACAAATAAATGGATAATTATTGTGAAATAAGTAAAGTCAAGTATGGCTTTCCCTCACTTGGAATACTGTCTCATCCTTTTTTTCTTTTTTTTTTCTATTTGATGAAACAATCACCATCTCTCAAGATGACATCATAAGAACAGGAGTAGGTTGTGTTTTTGCATTTAAGGTTCATTGATTTGTTGCAAGCACAAAGGACAGTGACTGGCATGTAGCAAGTGCTCAATAAGTATATTTCTTGAATGAACAATGAATAAAATCAAATATTAGTCCCTTTTTGAAGTGTTCTTTAATTTCTCAGTGAATAAAGCAGACCCATCTTTTTCCATAGTGCTTTTGCTGTGGAATTGTAGCAGATGACATATTAGCATATAATAAGGGCAAAAGTTATCAGACAAATAAATATAGAATGAATGAGTGAATACTGAATAAACGAATATAGAAGAATGTAATAGAAACTAGCAGGCAGATCTACTAGGTATATGGACTCAAGTTGTAGCTCAACAAAACATTTTCCTTCTAGTCCTCCCATAAGTTAAACACACAGAGACAGGTATCTTTAAACAAAATAGAATTGCATCACATTTAATATTTTATAACTGCTTTTTCACTTACTCCTAAATTGGACATTTGCATCACTTTCACTTTTTTGGTCACAAACAGTGATGTGGTTAACACATCTTTCCATACTACTGTCATTGTCATATATGGATGAATTTCTAAAGTATATATGAAATTCAAAGCTTTTGAAACATAAGTGCCTTCCAGAAAGTGTGTGAGATTATCATTCCCTCAAGCAGTGAATGAAAGAGATTGTTTCTTCACATCTTTAATTAACACTGAGTACCAGGCTGCATGTTAGATTTTAATTTAATGTGTTATAATCCAACAGTATTTCCTTTATGATTTCTAACTCATGAATCAATGCCTAGAAATAATTTCCCTACAAAAGATTCTAAAATGTCTACCTATAGTTTCTTCTAATACTTTTATGGTCTTATTTTTTATATAGAAATCATAAATTCCACCAGAATTCAGCCTGCTTTAAGTCACGCTATAAGCATCTTTTAATTTCTAGAAGGATACTAAATTGTTCCAATACATTTAATTAATAATCTATCTTTCCATCTGCATGACATATATAATGCATTAATTGAATATTTATATTTAGATCTGTTTCTGGAAACTGAATTTTTTTCTGTTGATCTGTCTACTTTTCATTGACTATGACATTATTTTAGTTACTATAACTTTATAATATACTTTAATATATTGCACATCAAGGTTCCCTTTTCTGTTTACAAAATAAAGGAAAATTTATATTTGTGCAATATTGAATCTTCCATCCACGGAGACAGTTGGTGTCTTTTTAATTAAAATTCATTATGTTATCTTGTAGAGCTTTTTATTCAATGAACGCTCATACATTTCTGCTAATTTTTTCTACATAGTCCATAATTTTAATTGCAATGGCGAAACACGTTTTTCTATTATGATATTTAACTAATTATTCTAATTATTGTGTTTATATAGAGAACAATAAAACTATTACTGCATACTTATTATCTAAAGAAACATGTTATATAAATCTTATACAATATTTTCTTAGTTTTCTAGTCAACCATGTAATGTTAAAATTTTAGTTTTTTCCATTTTTTGCCATTTTTTAATTCCTGCTGTTTTAAAACTGAATTACACTGGCTATCACTTTCAGAAAAATGTAAAACAATGTAAAAGCATTAAACTGTCGTGATTTTAATGAGAATACTTCTAATATTAAGCATAATAATTGAATTCTCATCTCAGTACTGAAAATAATGATGATGGCAATGGGCTGAAACACATCATATATATAAAATATATAACTAGATTATAATAATAAAAGCAGCAACAACAATAACAATGGCAAATCTTCATTGACCACCATTAGAGAGTGCTAATTCATTACTCTGAAATTTAATAAAGGGAAAGACTCAAGTATTTATCCTTCCTCTCCTGTATAAGCTGTATTTTCAGGTGATCAAATAGTTGATAAAGAAGAGTATTTTAAAAAATAATAATTCCACTTAATAAATGCTGAAGGAATGACAGAAAATCACCATTTTGCAATGCGTAATGAGATAATGAATCCAGGAAAGATTATGTTGATGAAAAACCTTATTTTGCAGGAAATCACATTATTAGCACATCAACTCACTGATAAGTCTAACATCACAAATGAGACCACCAAATATTATGTTAACTCATTAAGTACTACGAAATACTCGCAGCTTAAGAACTAACAAACCACAATCATAAAAAACTGGACCTAATCTAGCCTAATGTCACATTATCGGGTGATAATGAGATATAACAAACAAAATTGCTGTTTTCTTCAGCAATTCAATGGCCTGGATGATTTTTTTACAGAATAAAAGAAATTTAAGGGACATGCAACCAAATTCAGCATGGACCTTGATTTTAAAATCTCTTATAAATAGACATCTTGGCAACAATTAGGGACATCTGAATATTGACAGTATTAGATTATATTAAGAAATAAGTATTTAATTCTACTAATAGACTTCTAATAATATAAAAACAAAAGAAAACAAAAAACAAAAAACCCAACATTCTTGTCAGTTAGAGATGCATACTGAAGATGCATACATTAAAATGACATCATATCTGAAGTCTGCTTTAAAATACCTCAGTATAAAAATGGTGAAAATATGTAAGAGAGTGGGGAGATATTAATAATTATTGAAATTAGGTAATGGGTAGATTGAGATTATTACATTATTCTCTCTACTTTTGTGTAATACATGTGGTTAGTGATAAAAAAGCAAGCAAGAAGTAAGAGAGTGGAAAAAGTAGGTGAGGGTCAATGACGAGTCTAAATAAAAGGGTAGAGGCAGTTAACACAGTAAGCACATAGTTAAGCAGGAGAGAGTGCTAACCTATTAAAGTAGAAGTGAGGCTCAAAAAAATAAATAAATAAATAAATAAAAAATAAAAAAAACTGAGAGAAGAGAGACTGCCTGCTGCCTGGAACTTAGAACTAAGTCAAATAGGGTAGAAGTTGAAGAGCTGGAGAAGGGAGCAAAAGCACTCTTAAGCTACCTAGAAGGGCACTCCCTATCTGGATCACAAATGTTTGGGAGCCAGCATCATAAGTGATTTTCATGTATGGGTTATTTCTCTTTAATTTATCAACTTCCACACTGTTGTTTAATGTAAACCATCGTAATAGGCACTAAGATTATAAACTCCATCTCATGGCCACTACAGCAAGAATTATTTCCAACATTGTTTATAAAATCATATTTTAGAAATAAAATTGCTGCAATTTAAGAGACTTTCAAGATATCTTCAGTCTCACTACGTCAACATGAAAAGAAAATCCCTCTGGATTTTGTGTTATCCTAGGACATACCTAGAAGGCAATCCAGTGAAGACCTAATTTGTCACATTCAATAGAGCAATTGCAGAAGCAATTTGTTACAAGCAGATGGATAGTTGAACACTAAAAAGGATGATAAGCTAGAAAGAAATTAGATATTGAAATCAATTTCTTTTAGGCTTACCATGAAACTTAAGTTTCACACAAACAATTGTATTTGAAGAAGTCAGGGGGAAAAAAATGCCATACTAAGATGGGTGCCCGTGAAAACAGAACTTTACACATGCTATAGCCTTTATAGTCACCATTTACTTGATTGGTCCAAATATTTATAGTTCATTGTTATGACTGCCAAAACTGGCAACCACAAGGATTGTTGTCTCAATTAGGACAGTAAACAGATTGTCTCTTTTTTTAATGAAAAAATCTAAAATGTAATACTTCACAGTTTAACATGTTTATTCATCTAAACGAGCTAAAAAATAATGGTGCGACATCTGCTCGAGAGGCATTGGTACCTCAAATTTTGGCTGCCTCCCCACCAATTTGGTTGTTGTTTTAAAAAATGAAGAATAGGAGGGAGTACTGTCATCAAAAAATCTTCTGGCATGTAACGTATCTTATTTTTCTTGAAATAAGAATCACATATCTGTTGCTAGGGATAGAAAAACTGTATAACAAGGAGGCACTACGCTGAATGCGGCTACAGTTCAATTGTTTTAACTCAATTACTGACCCACTATGGATATTTCCATACTGATATAGTTCTTACATGGCTCTCCCAGTTCCCTCTGTACTTACCTTTACAGCTAAAACATCAACAAAAAGGTAAGAATGTTCCCATAGGTTGAATTCATCTGCTACTTTTTTTTTTTAAACCGTGGGTTGCACTGATTCTAAATATGGTGTAAGTGGAACAAAATCTAGCAAACAGCATTCTATCCAGGCTGCATTGGAGCAATTCTAATAAAAGAAGGCAGTGCTGCTAAGGGAGAAGTGCTAGGAATCTCTCAGAGAAGCCCCAGGTAAGTGTAAAGAAGTCTAATTGTTGGTGAGGAGAGAATACAAAATTATCTTAGGTAGTCTCTGGCTCAACAACATTATGTTATGGGTGAAATACATTAAAATAGGCTAACTTTAATTTCTAGAAGTTTATTTCTGAGGCTCATGTATAGCACAATTTGCTCTACTGAATTATCTTTGACTATATAATTTTAAAGTCTGGAATATATTGTGTTTTAGTAGTCACAGAAATATTATAATGAAAATTGAGTTCTATTTTCATTTGGAGTGAAAATGCATGCTAAGTTGAATTCAAACACTGAGTACAGTTTTCAATAAATTCTAAGAGAAAAATAGCATATTTGATTTCCTAGAAAAGAGTAATGTTTCCATTTTATAGCGACCTTAACGATAGTTGTCTTGATTTAAAGAGAATCAGGGTGAAACACATATGTATCTCAGTACAACCAAGGGCCATAAATGGTAAATGCTGAGATGATTGATGTTGTGATTTTTAAGTTTTATTTATTAAATTCAAACATTTTTTGATAATCTACTTTCCACAAAGAACTGTGATAGACTCTGAGAGGACTAAAAGGCATCAACTTAAATTTTAACATGCGTTTATTAAATTTATATGCAGATGACTACACTACTGCAATTACAGAAATGAGTAAGAACATACTCTCAAGATCTTACAGTCATTGGTTAGGGTGAAAGTATTTCTTCTGTCTTTATGAAAAATTGAAAAGATAGAAAATCTTGAAGTATTTTGCCACCTTAAAACAACTACCCACCCTACATTTGTACTAAAATAGGCTTTTGCTTGTTTTAAAAGAAATTCTAGATGAGTTTATATTTTTACAATACTGTATCTCATCTCAAATAACTTTATACATTGTCTACCCCATCTAAACTTGCATGCAAAATAAGAACTGGCAAGCCTTCAGACTTCAATCACAGTATTCCATAGGCTATATTTTAAATCTATTGCATTAGTTGAAATTTATTTTGCAGAGTATGTTAACAAATAGATTCTAACATTTAAAAAATCATTATGATTTTTTTCTGTTTTTGTCTTCCAAATTTCTCTGAGCAGTGAATTACTGGAGGGAAAATACCCACATCTAACATTGTGTCTGGTACCAGTCTCAGATTTATGCCAAACACCAGTAGGTATTCAAAAGTGTGGTCCCTTTAAAACAGCAGGCCGGATATCACCTTTCTGTCTTCAAAGATTCAAACCAGACTTCCAATCTGGGATTTCTCTACAGAGGGTTGGCTGCTTCCCAGTTAATGTGAGTTTTGTAAAATTTGCATTTCATGAGAACAGTGTTGTGTAAACATATATTGTGTCACTTTACCTGCTATTTACTGAAATCAGAGAGTTTAGCCTCTGAAATTTATGGTTCTCTGGAGCTATCATAAATCAATCAGTCATACGAATGGACTAGCTGTAGACTCAGGATATCAATAAAACTAGGCAGTGAAATTTGCCTATAATTATACTATATTTAGATTAATAGTTATTACTATCAAAACATTTTTCCCCAAAACACCTCAAGGGTAAAACTGAATGGTAAAGTTTTTTTCAGGATGATGAATTTTCAAACATTTCCAAGAGCATAATCACCTATTTTAAGTACTGTAAACTCTGTTATATTTCATTTGGATAAGTATCTAATAAGCAATTATTACATATCCTCTAATTTAAATTACCACTGAAAACCAGAAATAATCTTTATTTAATATGGCTGTTTTTAACACCATATGGAAGGGGAAATAACTAAATGAAAATTGTTCACGTAAATGTGATGGGAGTGGGGGGGGAGCAGTATTTCTTGACATGTGGCATGTCACTCAGGAAAGTAAAAGGCCCATCATATCCAAAATGCCAGCTTGGATATTCCCTTGCCACCCACTTGACGAACAGACATACCACATGGCATTAAATGCTGCAACCTTTCCTAAAAATGCCACTTGGATTGGTCCGCTGTGGTGAGTATATAAGAACTCTTGGTCTGTCTCTTGAGTTTGTGAGTTCAAAGGGAAGAATCTAGTAAATAACACTGGCTAAATTTTGCCCTCAGATGTTTGGCATAAATGATTTGTGAGGATATTGGAACCTTTGGCTGTTTTCACACCAATGAAATATATTATGCTACTTGAAAAAAATTCTACAGAACATAATGCTACACAGTCACATTCGACTTTTTGCAAAAGTATCAAAGAATATCTTTTAGAAGCAGTACTTATAAAGCCCTACATACTCCTCAGATATTTCCCAGGATTTATTCTCTCGGCTAGTAGGAAAACAATCTTAATATTTTATTTATTCTTCATAAATACAATGTATATAATATAAAACATTTTGTGCACATGTTTCCAGCAATTTCATTTTCTTTGCATCTTTCCATAAGGTAGTAGCTCATAACTCTTTCTGTGGACATGTATTTTCCAGTTTTCTACACTTTATGTGTTCACGTGTTGTAAAAACATATTTAAAATTGAATTACCAGTAAAATATTGAATGTACAGGTCATTATGCTCCCACAAATGCAAAATACATTGAAAAATTATATAAACAGAAAATTGCATATGAAAGTAATATGAGGCATATATTTTCTTCTATTATTTATTTTCTCCCTAAAGAGTTCTAATTGATTAACTCTCAAGAGACAAAATGTAATTTTATAAAACCACTGTATTGTTCAGATTTAGGAGACAACCTAAGAAGATGATTCTGAGTAGGTAGGATTTTTGCTATTACTGTTATGTGAAAAAGACAGCACAATTAAATGACAGATTGTTACATATCTCCTTAACAAGAGGGGCAAACTGATACTACAAGCAGCCAGAACAACATAATTAAAATAGAATTCCAAGGTTATATTAATAGAGTAATAAGTTAATTAAAACCAAGATCAACTGAACTTTCTATTTACACCAGTTCAGACAGCCCAAGAGGAAAAGAACTCTATTTTAGAGACATATGTGACTCTTTGAGCTTCTGTCATCCAGGTGCCATTTCTGATGGAGCACATGTGCAATGAACAGTTGGCAAAGAAGGAAAAAGATTACTGTAGATGTATGTGCAGATAGTCTCTCTAATGATATAAAATACTTCCAGAAAGAGAGCAGGGCTTTGTCATAAAATAAAAAATTTCCCATGACTTTTTGTTCTTTCTGAATGTGATTTGAGTATGTTTCTGTAAATAAGAATATATACTAAATTATGATGTATATAGAACAAAAACAGGCTTAGTAATCTGGAAATGATGGAATTATACACATAAATTGGCAATGACATTTGAAAAATTTAGGATCTGGTTTCCATTTCATCTAAATGTATCATGTATAGGGTGGCTGTCAAAGCAGAAATATATATAAAAGTATCTAGCAGCACATACTATACTGCATTGCTAGGTAAGGTTCTTTTCTTGATATCCTATGCAACTATTTAAAAGCATATGTCTGCAAACTGAAAATATTAGCAGAAAGAATTAAAGATGTTACAGTTTCAGTATTGAAAGTTTTGGTCCCAAAGGGTGCTTTCATAAAGTTATTTCTCTTTCATGCATTGATTCCTGCTTAGCTAATCTTCATCTTGGTCCAGATCAGGGTCAACATCTGTGGTGAGTCTGAGATAAAAGAAAGCATAGAAAGCCAGTAGTAGTGCCAATATAGCCGCAAGTACAAGGCCAACTTCCTGGGAAGAAAAAAAAAAGTAGACTTGAAATTGATGAAAAAAGATTGGTTAATGTTATTAGTTTCACCAGATAAAATAACCATATTATTCCATGGTCTAGAATGAATAATTTGAATCTAGTAATCATATCCTTTTTACCATTTTTTGCCATTAAGAAACTTGTTTTGTACTTGGCAAGTCCCAATGAAATGGCAAATACATTAGTGGGTGAGTCATTGGTATTATTATGTCTAGCTACTTTGTTTTTTCCTAATAGTAACATTAAAAATGTATCATTTTAATATATTTTTATAGTTGGGATATCAGGATGTTCAATACAAGCAATGCAGTTTGTATCTACACAGTTGATCTGTTTTCTATTTGAGTGTGTTTAACTTTATTTGTGGCTTCAATACATTCAGTATTAATGATAGCATTTGGGCACAGTTTTTTTTTTTTAGATTACCATTCCTTTTCATTGTAAAGAAACAGTTGTTTCTAGATTATATTACAGTACAGTTTATCACAACTGTGAAGGATGGGTCCAGATTTTTCATTTGTGATGTGATGTGGATTAAATTAATCAACTATATTGAAATAATGTTACTCATATATTATAAAAATCATATTATCTCTCAAAAAGTATGTGTATGTATATATCTCTCGGTGTGTATACCTTCCAGAACTTTCTTAACATTAACATATCATTTGGCCATATCAAAAAAAAAAAAAAAAAAAAAAAAAGAAGCAAATAGAGTGCCAGTTCAGTATCCTAAAGGGCCTAATACTATATTCTAATTTCTACTGTGTATTATGCCCTTTACCTGGCACTGTTTTACAGAGAAGCAATTTATTTGCATTTACAGGAATGTAGTTTACATTTCACAAGAAGGTAAAGTCAGTAATAATAAACTTTAAAAGCATTAAAATGAATTTGGCTTATAATCAACATGGAATTTTTACATGAATGTTGAATTTATAAATAGATATTTTATACAGATTTTAGTTTCACAATTATATTTATTTAGATGTCCAAATTATGAAAATAAATATTAATAAAAACAAAGAGGTTGAAAAACTCAGTGTCAAAAATTTTTGTAAGATTTCATTTTTTAAATCTAATATACCAACATAATATCAAAGGAAAGTGAATTTTTTCTTTGTTGCAGTTGAAACACTTTGGCATCTCAAAAGGGCATGGTAGCATCAGACAGGTTTCATTTATTTTCTTATATCCACAGCTGTGCTCCCAGACCCATCTGGTTACACAGCTACTAATTTTAAGAGGATGTAATAAACAAGTGACACACAACTGCAAACTCCATCTGTTCTGTATAGTGGACAACAAAACTGTTCAACAGCAGTCCCCATTCACCCAATCTTAATGAAAGAATTAAGTTTGTACTCTTGATTGGAGGCCATGATTCGTATCTTATTGATAATCAGTTCTAATTGCGGCTTTTCAATTCCTTGTCCTTAAAACAACTCTGTATCATTTCACTATATATTTTCAGAACACCCAGAGGCATGAAAAGGCATTTAAGGGGTAGGAAGCAGAGAATATTCATAGAACACCACTTCAGAAGACCCATTAATTCATTACATCTGTTCAATGTACAGTGTGGGTGTGGCTTAAAGGTACTAGGTGGAAAGGTATAGCCAATAATTTTCTTCAAAAATTATCTCTTCATTGAGGAGACAAGCATTGTAGAGGCTGAGTGTCTGGAGAGTTGAAACAATGGTAAAATTTGAAAATAATGCTTACAGGATGCTAGTGACACCAACCATAACTTGGAGACCTACAAGCATTTATGATTCCCTTGCCCCTTTGGCTATTTTAGCTTTAAATCAAAAAGAACAAAAAAGAACAAACATAACATTTCAAGCTGGCTCATCCCAAGGGGTTGCTGGCAGGATCTGGTTGGCACTTGAATATTTTATTTATGTAACAAGACTAAAATTGTGATCCTTATTCTTTCATTGTAATTATGCTTTTCATATAAACCTTTTAAATACAAAAATCAACTCATTAACAAATGTAAGTCCTTTCCATCTAAATGCTAGAAAATCGGTATTTGCATTCTGAATAAAAGTTAGTGATGCTGTAATTCTTGAAAAATAATCTTTTAATTGAGCAGCAACTAAATAGCAAACTTAGTTGTGCAAACATTTTTTAGGTGGCACTCATTGCATTACTGGATAATAAAGTATGCGATTTTCTTTATATTTCTAAAACACAGAAAATTAAAAGTACCTTTTTAATAGAAATTAAGTCTAGGTTTCAGAACAATGTATTAATATCTTACACGGATATTGCTAACTGTTCCCTCAGAACGCTTTCTATTACTAAACATACATTTACAAAAAGCACTAGAAGCTTCTGAGGGTTAAGCCCCTATTGTATAATTTTTCCTATCTCTAGCCCATGATTTCTCAATCAGTACTGTTGATTTGATATGGTAATTAAATCTATGAGTGATTTCTTGTATAAGCTCTTCCAAGATGATCATGTCTTATTCATCTTTCTTTTCACAGGTGCTATACTATTATAATATTTATTGTAATTTATAGTAATGAAATATTGAGTAAAATTTATATAATCTTTATACAGGGATATTAAAATTACTAATGTTTTTAAAACTTTACAACACTAATATGCATAATACTATCTCAAAGCCAATCTGAGAACATTTTGTAATATATAATATGGCAACACAATGCTCACTTTAGGAGGGTATCTTAAGGCTGATGACAAACACTGAAGGAGAGACTTACTTACACAAACTGGGAATGGCTAATTCAAACAAATGTT
The DNA here is from genome assembly GCF_001698545.2 of Rhinopithecus bieti. NCBI lineage: Eukaryota > Metazoa > Chordata > Mammalia > Primates > Cercopithecidae > Rhinopithecus > Rhinopithecus bieti. The sequence goes on along the minus strand of NW_016812934.1, from coordinate 3,837,801 downwards.
GTCTCAATCAGCTAATAATTCATAAACGACTTCTATGCATTCAATTCAATGTCCAGTGTTTCTAGCGTATTATTGAACTCTCCTGACAACATTATGAGGTAAATGGCAAAATTTCCATTTTATAAATGCGCCAACTTAGACTTAGCTAGGTCATGGCAAAACGAAGGGGCAAAGGGGATAGGATTCTAGGCCTTCTTATCCTGAGCTCAGTGCTGTTCTCATTGCTGTTATTCTTCTATCCATGCATCTCTTCATATTTTCTATAGATTCGAGTTATATGAAGAGTATATCTATGATTCATTCAAAATACTATGTAGTAAAGTGATAAGATATTACAATATTACAATCATTCTATATCAACTAGATAAGAGTAAAATATGTTTGATGTTCATTAGTCCTTAGTTGCTTCTCTGACATTATCAATATGGATAAAATCACTCACTGGGGAAATTAAAAAGCATTAAATGGCAATTGCTGAAAGAAACTTTGTTATTTAAAACCCTATGCCAAAATGACAAGGCAATCAAAGTTTGACAGGGCAAACTAATTAGTATGCCAGATTTGAAATGTAAAACATCTTCAAGGTCCTGATTCTAAAAAGTTTCATATCATCTTAATAGGCTCTTCATATAAATTTTCAAGCCAAGTAAGTAATATTTAAGGTTAAGGTTTTGTTTTCCATAGGTTTACAAATCAAAATGATATGCTAGCTTATTAAAAAGGAGCTATATTCTGCTGTCAGTTTGAAAGTTTTCTGTTGATACTTTAAATATTAAATAAAATCTAAGAAAAATGTTTTCTCCTAGAAAGATTAGCAAATTCTACAGTATTTTTAAAAAGATACTAGATAACTGCACTATAAGGCAGACCTTATCTCATACTGGGAACATTATTATTTCTTCAAATTTAAAGAATAACAACAATTATAGGAGCAAATGTATGCAAAGATGTGTGTATAAAGGTGGTATATAAATAAATAAATAGCTGTACTATTTCTCAAATCCTAATATCTAACTTCTCATCATATTGTGCCACAAGAGGCTTTTGTTACTCCATATTTTTCTAAGAAACAAACAAACTAACTAAAACAACAAATATCCCACTGTATTGTGAAAGATAAAAGTAAGTGATATATTGCCTTTGAGGGCAATGACAGACAATGTTCTCGCTTCAAGAAATGGTCATCAAGTAACCAAATGTAAAAGTTTAAAAAACTCAACACTGCTTTTTTAAAAAGTCACGTCATAAAGAATTTTTTTAATGAATGAAATTTCACATGAAATTAGAAAAATACTTCAAAAGATGAATCTTCTCTCATTTGAACAAAAAGGCAATTTACTTTTCTTTTCAATAAAAACTGACACACAGCACTGAAGAAATGGTGTTGTGCAAACATACTGCATCACACAGCAATGCTTGATCAAAATCAGCAATCAGGAGCAAAAAGAAGGCAGTGTTTCGTGATCATAATAGCAAATTCTGGAAGACAACCAAATATATCATCTGGCAGTTCAACAGCTGTTACAGCTTGGTAGTAATACCTTGGCATTTGCTGTAAGCTATAACTCAGAAAAATTGATTTTGCATCTGCCAGATAAAACCCAAAATCTCCTTTTAACATGTTAATATTTAAATAAAATATATGTACTGGTCATTTTTGTTTTACACCTTTAATAGTAGAGTTGTCAAATTAATTCTTCTATTAATAGTTCAATTCAACTCTAAATATCTGGCAAAAGATTGACATGGTCAATAATTTAAATGCAATTTGTTGAGATTCATTGTGTTAGCACATTAAATTAATATCTGCTAACATCATTCTCAGTTGTATTTATCCCTCTTAAGCAGATAAGACACTGGTATTCTGAAAGAACAAGTTTAGGAAGGCCATTATAATTTCATCAGAAAGTACTGACAACAATAAGATAAGTAGAGTAAAATTACATATATTAATGATCTCAGTATATATAATTACAACTGCAATTTAAACAACTATAAAATGAAATTTATTGAAAAATGAAAGAAATTTCTGACGAACGCCACATACATTACTGAAATGTCTGAATAATACACACAGTAGCTAGAGAGAAAATAAATTGCACCTTTAAGTATAACTGATTCTCTTAAGTGACATTGTTTTAAGACCCTTCAAAATCTCAGAATAGGAAGGATGTTTTCCATTAAGTAAATTCTTTACAAAAACCTTCAAGTCTGGCATTCTATTTAGATTGTGAAATGTCATAAAACATTCAGAATTTAACATTTATGCAATCCAGTTTTAGAAAATGAAATGGCATGCACATATCAAATTTTACAGTTATCAAATAGAGGTTTACCTTTATGCCTATTGCTGTTTTCTTTGCTTCTGCTTTTAATTTGGTTGCTCGTAAAATAGGTTTAGTTTTTTTATAATCCTGTTTACCTAAAAAGAAATAGTTTCAGACAATGAGTTATGCTTATATATAATTAAGTTTAACAATCATTTGAAATGTCAAAGAATGTTTAAATACAGTGAAACAGGGACACAGAATTGCAAAGTAGTTCCCAGTTGTGGTAACCATAAACTTGTCACCAAAAGGTCAACTTTTCCTTTCTCTTACTTTTTCAGGAAGAAGATACTGACGGACATCTTCGATTTGCTGTATAGTGAATGTCAAAAAAGATAAAACTTGTTTTAGAGAACACAAAATTTAAAGTAAAGAAAACCTTTTGGAAGCATTTGGAAACAAATGCATAAGTAAATGAGTATATGTAAGATCCCATCAATAGGTAAAGTTAACTTTGTCTTCCTAAAAGTAACAGCTCATTATAAATGCATTTTATTATGGATACATTAAGCATTCAAAACATAAGTTAGAAATATCCCCAAGTTTTCTTTAAGTAAAAGACTAAAGAAGAAATCTATAAATACTTAACTTTTAGCCTCACCTGAATTCATTAGGACAATACGTATTTAACTTTTATCTCCTCTTAATAGAGAACAAAATTAACATGGCTAGATGGAAGTTATAGGATAGCTACATTTAGATATTAGTTTGAATCATCTCTTCCACATTTTACAGCCAAAAATGTGTGAAACTGAGTTGGTGCCACAAAATTTCCTTTGTGTATCATCTAGTGACTCCAGCAAAGAGTAACAAAAGTGGATTACACAGCCTGGGGAGAATATAGGTTTAACAACAAGAACCCAAGCAGTGAAAGCATTCATTAAAATGCTATATTTTTTGTTAGCCAACTCTTAACTAGGAACTGAGGCAAAATGAGCCTCAAACATAATTATAATATGTTATTCTCAGGAGGAGTTAATACATGATTGGATAATCTCTCTGGCTATTTTATATTCTTATTTTGTTTTATTTTCATCCTTTCCTTTTCCTTTCGATGACCAGTTCCTTTACAAAACTCATCACTACATTCCCTTCATCTAAATAATACAAATTCTAACTTTAATTTCCACACCTTCTTCACATTGAAATAAATTTAAAAGCAGTTGGTCTAAACTCAAGTATATCATAAAAAATTTAATGTACAATACATCTTAATGTGTCTGCTAATGATTCAAAAGTATCTTTAAAGTTTCATATAGAGTTTTAGAACTAGAAATGGTAGTCAAATGAGAGTGAAATGGATGGGCGTAGTGAAGAAACACTATATTTGTGTCCATTAGATACATAAAAGTGTTTCTTTGGCTGGAAAGCAAGGTATTTTGTTTTTAAATGATTGTATGCTCTTTCCTTAACTGCTCTTGTATAGTAATAACTCTGAATCAATGAGCATGCAGAAGAATAATAAATATTACTTGATGATGGGGTTTGATGATCTAAAAATGAACCAATTGTCATAATATGTATCAAGTGATCTAAATTTAAATAAAGGAATGAACAAAATACAGAAAAATGTTACTCTGACCCATTTTAAATGAGCAATATTTAATTTTGATGAAAAAATCTTGACAAGTGTTCACTCTAATTTCACATCTCCACAGTCAAACTATTCATGTCATTATTCCTGCTGAGATATAAACAGTTCAGAACAATGAAAATGGTGACACATCAAAGGCCTCCAGTCAGAGTTACAAAGCAAGTTTCTAACGAGAATTCTAAAAGATATTTGAAGATTGCAGACTTATCACAAAGTAATTTCTTGTTTTATCCTGTATATGCCCTATAATAATCTCTTGATGCGATGGTAGGGTGGGGGGTGGGAATAAACAGATGCAAGAAGATTATCTTAACTCATACTTTTTATACAGATATGAAATATTTTGGATAATGTATCTATCATAAGACATACTCAAATATCTAAGAGTTAATACTAAAATGAGAATTTATCACTCTACTTCAACTGCCATAAAACCATTGGTTAAATATTCTATTCTAATATTCTATTTCAATTCAACTCTTATATTCTTAGAGAATAATACTTCCAGATTTGTATTCAAGTTAATATTAACATTTGAAACTGTATTGATAATAAAAAGACAGTATTAAAAGTTATTGTATACCTGGTACTTTTCCAAGCAGTGCATCTGTCATAAATTTAGTATTCTCCTTGTCGACTATGATATCCAAAAATGTATATTGTAAAATGTGGTTTTAGTTTACTAAGTGAAAACATTTACAGGAGTGTCTGCTAAGTTCTTTATAACTAAAACCAGATCATTCCATTGTACCCAAAGAGGTTTTCAACATTATTTATGGCTTCAAGAAAGATACCTATGCCCACATGATGGTAAAAAGTGTAAAATATAGAAGTCCCTGCCTTCTGAGTACTCACACCCAGAGAAAAAACACACACACACTTACATAATCTAAATTTTATATGTAGACTGTTTCTTGAACAACTGATTATGATTTTGGTTGTATCAATGATGCAATAACCAAAGTAGCTATTTGACAGCTGCTCATTGGAGAGAAAAACTTGGTAATTCAAGCCTATGAAGCCAATCTGGGGACTCAATCAAGTCCAGTGTCTGAGCTTCCCTAGGAACAGGTCTACTGCATTTTTCTGGGTATGAACTACCCTACTAGTTCTTTATGCGTTTCATAATTTTAAATTGAAAATCAAACATATTTGATAATGTAATGTGGAAACTCTGCAAATTAGATCACTCCTGAGGTTTGTTGTTACTGTTATTTGCTCTTTGTTGTTGTTAGAATACCTTTGTTTAGTAACTTTTCTGAACTAATTCTATAAAGACTGTATTCAATAGTATATGGTCACTGGAGTCTCTGCACAGTTACCTTAGTGGTCATCTGCTGTAGTTTGAATGTGTCCCACACAATTCATGTTGGAAACTTAATTTCCAGTGCAACAGTTTTGAGAGGTGGGATCTTTAAGAGGAGAGTGGATCGGGAGGACTCTGCTCTCATGAATAAATTAATGCCATTATTGTGAGAGTGGGTTAATTATCACGGAAGTTAGTTCATAATAAAAAGATAAATTCAGCTTACTTCCTCATTCTCTCTTGTGCATGCTCTTTTGCCCTTCTGACTTCCACCATGGGGTAATGCATTCACAAGGCCCTTGCCAGATGCAGGCCCCTTAAGCTTAGACTTTCCAGTCTCCACAATTGTAAGAAATAAATCTCTGTTCTTTATATATTTTCCAATCTCAGAGGTTTTGTTATAGCAGCACCAAATGGACTAAGACAGAGAACTGGTACCAAGAAGTAGGGTTGCTGCTATAACAAACACCTGGAAATGTGGGAGTGGCTTTGGAAATGTGCAACGGGTAGGGGGCTGGATGACTTTGAACAAGCAGGCTAGAAAAACCCTGTATTGCTATGAAGGAAATATTAAATGTGATTCTGGGGCTCAGAAGAAATGGTGAGCTGTAAGGAAAGTCTGAATCTTCTTAGGGGTTATTTAAGTGGTCATAATCAGAATATTCATAGAAACATGAAAAGTAAAGGCCATTTCGATGAGGTCTCAGATGGAAATGGGGGACATCATATTGGGACCTGGAGTAAAGGCCATCCTTGTTATAAACTGGCAAAGAACATGGCTGAATTGCTTCCATGTCAAAGACTTTATATGGAAGACAGAATTTATGAGCAATGGACTAAAGTATCTGCCAGAATACATTTCTAAGCAAAATACTGAAGGAGTTGCATGACTGCCTTTGACTTCATATAGTGAGCAGTGCAAAAAAAAAGAAATGATTAAAAGGTAAAATTTACAATTAAAAGAGAAACAGAAGGGAAAGATATATAAAACTCTCAGCCTGGCCATGTAAAGAATTTTTAAAAAGTGTGTTGAGGAGAGAATACTAAAGGCATGACCAAGCAACCCTTTGCTAAAGAGATTACTAGGGAGAGAAGGGGACCAGGTGCTATTCATCAGGAGAATGGAAGACCCCAAAGGCATTTCAGAGATCTCTGAGTCCAGAAGATCTTAAGGGCAAGGTCTCCAGAGAGGCCTCCAGGGGACCTCTGTATTCACTACTTGGAGTTGCCTGGGGACTCTGTTTCTCACATTCCAGCACAGCACCCCTCAGCCATGCCAGCTGTGGCTTCAGCAGGCCCAGGTGAAGCTTGTGCTGCAGCTCAAGGAGGCACAAAGGGTAAGTCTTAGCAGGGTTCATGTAGTGCCGATTCTGCAGACCTGCTGATTTCATGAGCTGTAGGGCCATGGAGGCCTCCAACTAGATTTCAAAACATGTTATGGACAGACTGGGGGGCCAGGCAGAAACTTGTCACAGGGATGAAGCCACGGCAGAGAGCCCTGACTAGGGCAATGCCTAGTGAAGCTACAGGAGAAAAGCCACCTCAGAGACTCAAGTATTATAGAGCTACCAGTGTGCAGTTGCAGCCTTGGAAAGAACCAAGCAAAAGACTCAAACCTCAGAGAGCTGCTAGGTCTTTGAGCCCAGTAAAGCCATATAGGGAGGGTTGCCTGAGGCCTTGGGGACCCAATGCCTGCCCCAATGTGACCAGGATGTGGGACATGGAGTCAAAGGATATTATTGTCCAGTTTTAAGATTTAATGTCGTTTTTCCCTGTTGGGTTTTGGACTTGCTTGGAATCTGTTACTCCTTTTTTCTTGACTATTTCTCCCTTTTGGAATGGGAATATCTGTGGTATGCTTGTGCCAACATTGCACTTTTTTTTAAATTTTTTTTTTAAGATGTTGTTTCACTCTTGTCTCCCAGGTTGGAGTGCAATGGCGTGATTCTGGCTCACTGCAACCTCCACCTCCCAGGTTCAAGCAATTCTCCTGCCTCAGACTCCCAAGTAGCTGGGATTACAGGCATGCACCACCACGCCTGGCTAATTTTTGTATTTTTAGTAGAGATGACGTTTCACCATATTGTCCAGGCTGGTCTTGAACTCCTGACCTCAGGTGATCCACCCACCTCGGCCTCCCAAAGTGCTTGGATTACAGGCATGAGCCACCACACCCAGCCCCAGCATTATACTTTGGAAGTAGAAAATTTGGTTAATTTCACAGGCTCACAGATGGAGAGGAATTTGCCTCGAGGTGAACCATGAGTCTTACCCACATCTGACTTTAAATGAGATTTTGGATTTTGAAATTTTGAGTCGATAGTGGAAGGAGGTAAGACTTTTGGGACTATTGGGATGGAATGAATGTGTTTTGCATTGTAAGAAGGACATGAACTTTGAAGGTCATGGCTGGAATGCTATAATTTGAATGTTTCCTGAAAAGTTCATGCTTTGGAAACTTAATTTCCAATTCAACAACATTGAGAGGTGGGACCTTTGAGAGATGATTAGGTCATAACGGCTCTGCCCTCATGAATGAATTACTTATTACAGGAGTGGGCTCATGATAAAAGAATGAGTTTGGTCCCTTTCCTCTTGCTCTCTTGTATGTGCTCTTTTGTCCTTTATTCTTCCCCATTAGGATGATGCGTTGACCTTTGACTTTTCAGACTCCAGAACTTTAAAAAATAGTATTCTGTTATAACAGCACAAAATGGACTAACACATCATGTAATGACTGGACAGATACTTCCTTAAATGCTTTGAACTACTAAGTCTCTTTGTTTTGCTGAGGAGCTATGTGAGTATTTGTGTGTGTCTGTATATGTGGATGTGGGTATATGTGTATATTTTTGTGTTGGAGTACATCTCCATGCTATAACAGAAGTTTATAGTTATGCCTTCACTTCTGCTTGTGAAGAACCTTAAGTCCACCAAGAGGTAAGAGATTATAGGTTCCTTACATCTTTGATGGGCATGATATAGCCCTCCTTATGCACATGGCCTTCTAGATTCTCAGGAATCTGTCAGAACTTTTAAAAAATTATATGGGCATGTCATTCCCCTGATTTTGCTTTTAAGTTCTTTGGTCAGTCCCATGTTTAACCCCAGCTGGTAATGATGCTTCAGGCAGCTATGACATTAAACACTTGTTGTTCATTGTTTTTGTCAAATGCCACAGAGAAAGGGCTCTTCACACAGAGTTAGCTCTAAGTAAAGTCAAAGACAAATTTTGAGAAAGGGGCTTTTCAATGAGTTTCCAGACTGCTCAAGTAGTGACAAGTCTTGAGGATGGGGGCTTTGCATATCTCCAAATGCATTTTGCCTTCTCCAGTGGCTACTATGCTAACATTTTCCATTAAATACTATAGTTGCAAGGCTGAAGAAAAGATGGCATTAAGGGAAGTTAAAACACCACAAAGACTGCAGGTATTACTGAGATTCACCTGTTTTTCTTGAATAAACACTCCTCAGATGGTTTTAAGATTTTCGTTAATTTTCAGGTTTCTGGAAAACATTGATTTTGATAGTTTTCAGCAGTGTTCTCATTGGCTTTACATAAAAGCAGATTTTCAGAGGTTCTTACTTTCCATTCAAGTACTTCTCCTCCATACCTTTACTTTTACTATCATCACATTTAAAGTTAATTTGTTGGATTTTTTACATTAATTTTCATTCATTTACAATTTTTATAACCATAAAATAGGATATAATGGCTGAGTCAAACAGAGGTTGCTGCTTAAAAGCTCAGTGTTGGGAGTCTATCAGTTATTTCAGGCTGAATGTTTCAAATTCATTTTTTGTTTTTTACTTAATTTTTGCAGGTACATAATGGGTATATATATTGATGGGGTACATAAGCTATTCTGATACAGGCATACAATGCATAATAATCACATCAGGGTAAATGGGGTATCCATCTCCTCCAGAATTTTCCTTTCTTTATGTTACAAACAGTCTGATTACCCCTTTTTTTTTTTTTTTTTTTTTTTTTTTGAGACAGAGTCTCACTCTGTCATCAGGCCGGAGTGCAGTGGCACAATCTGTCTCACTGCAACCTCCGCCTCCCGGGTTCTCCTGCCTCAAGCGATTCTCCTGCCTCAGCCTCTCGAGTAGCTGGGATTACAGGTATGTGCCACCATGCCCAGCTAACTTTTGTATTTTTAGTAGAGACGAGGTTTCACTAAGTTAGCCAGGATGGTCTCAATCTCTTGACCTCATGATCCGCCCACCTTGGCCTCCCAAATCACACCTGGGATTACAAGCATGAGCTACCGCACCCGGCCTTTTTCATTACTTTTAAACGTACAATACGTTTTATCAAATATTAGATCTTACTCATTCTTACTAACTATATTTTTGTAACCATTAACCATTTCCACTCCCTCCACCCCCTCCCCACTACTCTTCCCAGTATCTGGTAACCATCCTTTATTCTCTATTTCCATGAGTTCAATTGTTTAAATTTTTTTAGCTCCCATAAATAAGTGAGAAAATGCCAACTTTTTCTTTCTGTACCTGGCTTATTTCACTTGACACAATGACCTCCAGTTGCATCCATGTTGTTGCAAATGATAGGATGTTATTCTTTTTTCATGGATGAAGAGTACTTCATTGTGTATAAGTAACACATTTTCTTTATCCATTCATCTATTGATGGACACTTAGGTTGCTTCCAAATCTTAGCTACTGTGAATAGTGCTGCAATAAACATAGGAGTGTAGATATCTTTTTGGTATACGGATTTCCTTTCTTTTGGGTATATACCTAGCAATAGGGTTGCTGGATCATCTGGTAGCTCCATTTTTAGGTTTTTGGGGAGCCTCCAAACTGTTTTCCATAGTGCTTGTACTAATTTACATTCCCACCAACAGTGTATGAGGTTTTCCTTTCCTCCACATCCTCACCAGCATTCATTCTTGCACCTTTTGGATAAAAGCCATTTTAACTGGGGTGAGATGATGTTTCATTGTATTTTTGATTTGCATTTCTCTGATGATTAATGATTTTGAGAACCTTTTCATATACCTGTTTGCAATTTGTATGCTCCTTTTGAGAAATGCCTATTCAGATCTTTCGCTCATTCAAAACTCAGATTATTAAACTTTGTCCTATTGGGTTGTTTGAGCTCTTTATGTATGCCAGTTATTAATCCTTCGTTAGATAGTTTGCAACTATCTTCTCCCATTCTGTGGGTTGTCCCTTTCACTTTATTGACAGTTTCCTTTGCTGTGCAGAAGCTTTTTAATGTGATGTAATCCCACTTCTCCATTTTTGGTTTGGTTGTCTGTGCTTCTGAACTACGATTCAAGAGATCTTTACCCAGTCCGATTTCCTGAAGAGTTTTCCTTTACTAGTTTCATAGTTTGAGGTTTCAGTCTTTAATCCATTTTGATTTTATTTTTGTATACGGTAAAAGATAGAGTTCTAGTTTCTGTGTTCTGAATATAGATATCCAGTTTCCACAGCACCATTGTTTGAAAGGACTGTTCATTCCTTAATATATGTTCCTAGCACCTTTGTCAAAAATGAGCTCACTGTGATGAAATAATTTGTTTCTGGGTTCTCTATTCTGTTACATTGGTGTATGTGTCTGGTTTTATGAGAGTAGCATGCTATTTTGATTGCTACAGTTCTGCAGTATAATCTGAAGTCAGTTAATGTGATTCTTCCAGTTTTGTTCTTTTTACTCAGGATGACTTTGGCAATTCTGAGGCTTTTTTGGTTTAATATAAATATTAGGATTACTTTTTCCATTTCTGTAAAGAATTTCGTTGGCATTTTGATAGAGATTGCATTGAATTTGTAGTTTGCTTTGGGTAATATAAACAATTTAGCAATACCGATTTTCCAATAAAAAATGGAATATTTTCCTTTTTTTGTATATGTTCTCTTCAAATTTTATCATAGTTTTATGGTTTTCATTATAGAAGTATTTAGCTTCTTTGCTTAAGTTTATTCCTAGGTATTTTGTTTTATTTGCAGTTATTGCAAATGGGATTACTTTCTCGATTTTTTTTTTTTTTTGGACCCTTTGCTGTTGGGCTATGGAAATCCCGCTGATTTTGTATGTTGATTTTGTACAAAATCAACTCTTGCAACTATACTGAAATTGCTTATTAGTTTTAATAGTTTCTCATATAGTCTTTTGTTTTTTCCAAATGGAAGACCGTATCATATGCAAACAAGGATAATTTGATTTTTTCCTTTCCATTTTGGATGTCCTTTATTTCTTTTTTTTGTCTGATTGCTCTATTTATGACTTCCAGTACTACGTTGAATAACAGAAGTGGAAAGTGAGCCGTCTTGTCTCGTTCCAGATCTTAGAGAAAGGGCTTTCAGTTTTTCCCCATTCGTATGATACTAACTGTGGGTCTATCATATACAGCTTTTATTACGTTGAGGTATGTTCTTTCTATACCCAGTTTTTTTGAGAGTTTTTTTTTTTATCATGAAGGGATGTTAAATTTTTATCAAATGCTTTTTCACCATTAATTGAAATGTTTATACGGTTTTTGTCCTTCATTCTGTTGATATGATGTATCACATTGTTTGATTTGTGTATGTTCAATCATCCTTGCACCCCTGGGATAAATCCCACTTACTCATGGTGAATAATATTTTAATGTGTTGTTGGACTTTGGTTTACCAAAATTTGGTTGAGGATTTTTGCATCAATGTTCATCAGGGAAACTGGCCTGTAGTTTTCTTTTTAAAATGTGTTCTTGTCTGTTTTTGGTATTACAGTAATACTGGCCTTGTAAAATCAGTTTGAAAGCATTCCTTTCTCCTCTATTTTTTGGAAGTTTGAGTAGGATTGGTATTATTTCTTCTTCAAATGTTTGGTAGAATCCAGCAATGAAGCCATCGGGTTCTGGGCTTTTCCTTGTTGAAAGATGTATTATGGCTTTGATCTTATTACTTGTTATTGTTCTATTCAGGTTTTGGATTTCTTCATGGTTCGATCTTAGTGAGTGGTATGAGTCTAGGAATTCATCCATTTCCTCTAGGTTAACTAATTTACTGGCATTCAGTTACCCAAAGTAGCTTCTACTTTTTTTTTTTTTTCTGAAATATCACTTGTAATGCCTCCTTTTTCATCTCTGATGACATGCGCCCCAAGTCCCCTGGTTCTGAGTCCAGCACAACACGAGGACTTGCCAAGGAATTGCAGTCCTTGTGGCCTAGACTGCCTTTCACATTTATCTAGGATCCCAGAGACTTTTAGTCCATGGTGATGGGGCTTGCTGAAACTCAGGTTCGTACCACCAGGATAGAAGACTTGCCTCTGGCTAGGACTAGTCTAAATGCTCCCTCTGTGGGCACTAGCTAAGTTCTTTCCTCTGTGGCTTTCCACTGTGACAGGACAGCACTGAGTTCCAATGCAAATTCCCACAATCACTGCACTCTCCCTCCTGCAAATGCACAGATTCTCTCTCAACACCACATGGCCAATGGTGAAGTATGGGAAAGGGGTGGTGTAGGTGACTCAAGACTGTCTTTCAAATCCTCTTCAGTGCCTCTTTCCTTAATGTGATGTTAAAGCCAGGTACCGGTTCACCTGTTTTTTGCTTCTTATGAAGGTGCTTTTTTGTGTGGATAGTTGTTTAGTTTGGTCTTCCTTGGGGGGAATGATCACTAGAGGATTCTGTTCAGCCATTTTGTTCATGAGGTTAATTTCTTATATACAGCCTATATGTAAGTAATTTTATACAATTTCAATGTGAAAATCTGTCCTTCAATTAGTGTATTTAGGTGTTCACATTTAATAAAACTATTGATATGTTTTCATTAAGGTCTAACATTTTATTATTTGTTTCTCTTGGTTCCCTTGATTGTGTTGCTCTTTCATTTTCCTGCTTTCTGGATGACTTGAACACTTTTTAGCATTCCATTTAAATTATGTATTGTGATTTTGACTCTAGATTAATGTTTTCATGGTTGCCCTAGAAATTATAAAATATGTACCTAACTTTCCAGACTAACTCATATCAATTTTTATTCAATTTCCTATTTTTAAATATATTCTAAATTATGTTCAAAATTTTAACATTTTAAAACTTTAGTAATCCAATACATTTCACATTTTAATGTAATGGAAATAAGAAGTGCATTCATTTTTAGTGTTGGTTTTCCTAATTATTATTTGTATCATTTGACTTTGCTGTGCTCATTTAAGAGCAGCTTCAACATTTATCATTGTTATGGAAGTTTTATCCAGACAGTAGATTTTTTAAATAATTCAAGCACTTAAATGTCTACATATAAAGAATTATATAAGTGAATATACTATTGTAGCACAGGTGTTTTTGATAATTAAATGCCAGGCAAGATATTGGTGTCTCTGCTTGATGCATGTTCCTATTATAGCCTAATAGTTTTGCTATAAAAAGTGAAAGGTACGTGCATAGTTAGGAGGATTATTATACCCTGGTTGCTGACATTTTATATTAATAATAAAAACTGCAGGCTCTGTGTGCGTGTGATTCTGTTGCAGAATAAAATTTCCTATTGCTCTTCTCATGTTGTGATCAGTTTAATTGAAAAGTATCCTGAAATTGCTTGATCTATACTAAGATATCTATCATATTTAACTATTTATTTCTATCAATAATTTTTCTCAATAGTGTGTGACCAAAACAAAGCACAGAAATGAGTATTATGTTCAGGTTGATAACCAATGTGTAAATGAAACAGGTCAAGTGCCTGTTAATCCAACCCTTGTGTAAAAGACAAATAATAAACAAACAAAAATTGTTCAATTTATCAGGTGATAAAAGCACTAAAAGAATACACTTGTCAACGGGCAGACAATGATAGCAAGATATGTATTGTTTTAGATATGGCAGTCAAAGAAGTACTCCTTAAGAAGATTTCATTTGAGCTTATACTCGAATGGAGTTAGGAAAGAAGCCATGTGGGTAGATGATAGAAACAATTTCAAATATTGGAAATATCAAAGTGCAAAGATCCAAAGAACACTAACTCCCAGAAGGAGTTTAACAGATCAGTTGATTTAAAAAAATCAATTCCTAATGGCAGACTCAGTGATCCAGAACAGACCCTGTGTTCATTTCCCAATTTTTGAATACATGGGCTCAAATGATAATGGAAATAGACAGGATCTCCAGCTTGGCTCCCCAATATGTGATCTAACAGCTATTTTGTTAGTGAGTGTGAGGTAGAACTATTACTCCCTTTCTTTACTAAAAAAGAAAAGGAAATGTATACTCCTGGGGAAATTTCAGAGGTTGACTATATGATGAAAAACTTTATGTATGCAGTCACACTGATTATTTTCACTTGCCTGTTTATTTCCTCACTGTGATTAATTATATCATGGAAACCAACTGAGTACTACTGAAAATTTAAAATTATAGTAGAATTTTCTTACTGTGCCAGAATGATAAAGTCCCTAGCACATGGTAATAACTAGTTAATTAACCAGGCCAATGCATTTTTCTCAGGCCTGATCACAGATACTACAAGAGGCTGTCTGTCCTTACTGGAAAGGACAGCAGTATACTTACAGTTCCACTGCAGGAGTAGGTAGACTCCACATCTCAGTGTTAAAAATATGATTCATAGAGATTTTAACTGCTTCACACTGCACAGTATATCACAATGACAATGATATGATATAAGTCTTAGAGAAGCCTTGGAAAGTGTCTGAGACACCTCATTCAGATATATACATAAGAGAGACAATAATAAACATTCTTTTAAAAGAGGTTTGCTACCTAAATCTAATTTATGGAGGTCTGCATGTTGGAATTGTCTCCCAGAATTAAAGATTAACTTGCCACACCCTATTTACCATTACCATCACCAGCAAGCATGGTGCATAGGCTCAACTTCTTAAATAACAAAAACAACACTCACATTACTTGATTATGTCACACATCCATACTTATGATACAACACTCTTCTACTAGGTATATGTTGCAGGGAAACTTGTACATGTAAACCAATGAACAGACATGTCTAAAAATATTCATAGAAGCATTGTTCATAACAGCATTCATAGAAAAAAAAAACGAGAATAATCGATAACTGTCCAAAACCGGGAGACTGCGAGAAAAATACCAGTATATAGAAACAATGGAATGCCATAAAGCATAGAAAATGAATGAACTATAATCAACAGCCATCAACAAGAATAAAACTCTAAAACATGATATTCAGTAGAAGCAAATTTTGTAACAATGTATACAACATGATTTCATTTATATAAAGATCATCTATATAAACTAACAAAACTAAATGATAGATTTCTGGCACAAATTTAAGTGGCAAGTACTTAAAGATAATGAATACATAATTAATATTGTGGTTATCTCTCGGAAAGATGGAGGGCATTGCAATTGTGATGGAGTACATAAAAAGCTTCTCAGCTATTGGTGGTTTCAATGTTTAACTTGGATGATGGATACGTGGTTGTTCATGTTCTTGTTTTTTAAACCTATAGTACCTATTTTATCTATGTAGGGGACCTGAAAAGCTCCTAGAGTTGAGTAGAGCATGGGACAATAAAAGGCTCTCCAGTAGATTGCTGTGACAGATACTCTATCTCTTGGAGTCTATGACAAGGTAGATTCAGTGGAATCTGAAGTACTGTTAGCTAACTGAGACACAGAAGCTACCCTTCAGCAGGTCCGAATAAAAGAAAAGTGTCAGTCTCCAGGCTTTTGGAACAGTGCCATACCCCCTTCGGCAAGCAGCAGCTGCTAAGAAACAACTCCTGGATTGCTACCAAATGGATGGAGAACTGACTACCT
This sequence comes from Rhinopithecus bieti, assembly GCF_001698545.2. Taxonomy (NCBI): domain Eukaryota; kingdom Metazoa; phylum Chordata; class Mammalia; order Primates; family Cercopithecidae; genus Rhinopithecus; species Rhinopithecus bieti. The sequence goes on along the minus strand of NW_016812934.1, from coordinate 3,821,796 downwards.
TGTCATGAGACTCAGGGATCATCTGGCCTGAGCTACCAGTCATGAACTGGAGGTTATCTAGTTCAATAAACTACAAGATTAGGTACACAATTTTAACATTAAAAATGTTTGTAGATAGACCTTTATCGTATTCTCACATCAGCTAGAAATAGACTGCTATGGTATTAGAGCAATCATTGAAGATGGACCCAAAGGACAACGAAAAAGGGAAATTGTCCCAGTGGCCAAAGTTTGAGTAGTGTATTTTGTTCGGTTTATCTGGAAACAGAGGTAACCTAAGAAAAGATACAATGCTAGTTCTCCTGAATTGAAAGCTGAGCCAGCCACCTAGGCAGTCTGAATTCTACATACCTGTGCGCAAACTAGTAAAATGCGCAATCATAGTGTTTGCTGAGGTAATTTGTGCTGGTTATCAAGGTCTATTGAAATGGTTTGTTAATACATAGTGCATGCCAAAAGGAATATGGGAAGAGGTAAGGAAATTCCTGGGACAACTCAAGTATGACTTCAACCAATCATAAAATTTAATACCATTTTTAAATTTTTAAAGGCAAAGACCCTCAGCAAACTAAGATTCTTGAACTGAAATTCAAACTCAGAATATCTAAAATGAATACTGAAGAAGGAAGTCATGAGTTACAACTATTATGACCAACTAGAGAACTGAGAATGATAGCCTGAACCTGTATTTCTTTGCTTGCTCCTAGAATGTAACACTCATCTTCCCCATACAACCAATTTCCCTGTAAAGTCACCATTATCAAAATTTTAAAAACACTTCTTCCTCCTCCTTTAGGCCAAATCACAACATAATAAAAGGAAGACTACTAACACGGTGAAATCCCATCTCTACTAAAAATTAAAAAAAAAAAATTAGACGGGCATGGTGGCGGGCGCCGAGATCATGCCACTGCATTCCAGCCTGGGAGACAGAGCGAGACTCCACCTCAAAAAGAACAACAACAGCAAAAAAAATCCTGGACTTAGTGAACATCAGCTCAAGCTTGATTGGGATATATGTTTGGGTAGCTGTGGAGGATGCTGGAGACATCCTTAGAACATTTTTAGAATTATTTTCATTGTAAATGACAGAAATCCATCTTGAAATAACATGAAAATGGGAGAGAAAGAGATTAAGATTGATTGATTGATTCCAAAAGACAAGGGAAAAGGAAAATTTGTGTAGGGATTGACATAAGTTGAAGTTTTGACACTGAAGGACTTTCTCTTCCTACCATCATTTCTATTTCTTGTTTTTCTCTGGAATCATGGCTATTTCCATCTGTGGCTCACATCCTATAAAACTGAGACCAAAGTGGAATGGATACTTCAGCCTGGGATCATTTTAAACATGGTTCTCATGCCCTAAAAGATTACCTTTGTGAATGGTTTCTTCCAATTACATAAGACTAAGATTCACTTAACAATGTGTGTATAGCCACCAATTCAAGCAAATTTAACAAATCAAACTAGTTCTTCTCTGTGTCCTCATGTTAAATATTTTATAAATAAAATATATACTTGAAAACTCAAGGTACATAATCAACAGAATTTCCTGCTTCAAGTCTTAAACAGGGATTATGAGTATTAACTAAAAGGAAAGTCGTTATTAAAAAATAAACATTAATATAAAAGGATTTTCAAATTATTTCTGGAGTTTTTGATAGCAAAGATGGTAGCACAGAAATTCATAATTTTTACTTGCATATACTATGCAGACAATCTGTAGTGTCAGCAGTTTAAACAAAATACTTTAAAAGCCATTTTAAGTTATAATTTCGAATTAGTAAATATCATCTGTGTTAAAAGTTCCTTTGCTTATATATTCAGTATGAATAAAACATGTTTAACTCTGGCATTAGTGCTGTCCCTGTATAACACACACACACACACACACACACACACACACACACACACACACACACATTTAAGTACATACAAAGAGATCTACGAAAACATATATTAATATTGATAGATATAAAAACATATTTAATAAAAATAATAACTGTTTAAATACCTTATTGTTATCATTTACCATTCCTCATATTATACTATTTTAGGGATGGACACAGTCATTCATATGTTCTAAAAAGTTATCTATGCCAGAAATTATTTCATATTTAAAGCAATCATTTTACTATGACATGGTTTTTCATGGGAGCTTCCTTAGTTTAATTAAAAAAATAAATAGATTACTTTACTGCTTTTGACTTTTTGCTGTTCAATTCCTTACCCTTGCCCAGAAACAAGACTACATCTTTGCCCTTTGTTGATATTGCTGCTCAAGGTCGTTATCACGTGAATATCTGGTTATTGTTTTATAAATGTTCATTTTCTAGAAGCTCACTGTTTCTTTCTTTCTCAACAGTCGACTTTACACTAGCCACACTCATTATCATCATGTGGCAGTACTGCTTTTCCTCTGCCTTTGCTGCTTTAAAAATTAATGCACTGTTATTTTCTGAATACTGCATAAGCTGCTTATAAGTACATTATGCTATCAAGCAAGCACATGCAGAAAAGCTTCCTAAACTGTTATTCTTTCAATGAAAATACAGCTGGTTCTGCTTCAAAGGCACATCTTTTCACCTGCAAATGGACTTGCTCCTGCACTTATTCCTCAATTCATTGTCTTTTATTTGTGTCTAGAAATCTTTAATTGCCTTTAATTAGAAAAAAGTAAATTCAGTGCTTTAATCTTGCAAATACATTCAATCATAATTCTGTCTGGGATGAATACCAAGTTCTATTCACTGTCTGATCTCTATAACAAAGATATATAATTTATTGTCCATTTATGTAGACCACACCAATTAAGATACAATAGAAAAGCGGAGAGATAAGAGTCAAAATATTTGAAAAGAAAAATTTGCAATCTAAATTTAATTACTCAAATGAATTATTGGAAGATGAGTTATTTACAGCATGCCAAAATACTGGCAAATAATATTTGGTAATCAACAATGAAGACTTTTATATTTCCTTCAACATTTTAGAAAAAATCTCATCAAGTGCTTCAAATCCCTCCTCCCTTCGTCAAAAGCAATACACTACTTGGAATCTTACTTTTCTTGTATTACCTAAATTACATATAAAAGTAATACAATTTGTTATATAAAGTAAATTTACAACTGCCATATGAACACAATTTTTAGTTACTATATTGCAAACTACAAATATCTAAAGAAGACTCATTACAAAATGGGAGGTCAATAGTCTTTTGTATGGAATCTTGTTTAAAAAACTTTAGTAAATATGTCAGTAAACAAATGGCCTGCATTTTAATACCTTCAAGATGAATAAAATTACAAATGCTCACAGGAAAATAACTAAGTAAAACATTAACCAATCAAATTGATAAAATGAAAATAACTACAAAGCCAGAAATAATCCAGTAGATTACCATCAGCATAATGTACCTTTACATTTAATAAATCGTGCAAAGGATGACAATTTCCTTAAAGAAAAAAAGCAAGTATTATCTACAAAAGCAAACCACGCAAAAAGTAAAACTTTTCTCAAAATTATTTGGAGATATCCAGAATATAGAGAGAAGGCTGATAAATTCATCATTGAAAATAAAAATCTCGTGCAAAATTTTCATTTTAATTTTGTTATAGAAACAGTTAAAACCAATGATAATTTTTCAATGCTTGGATATAACAGCTTGTCATACATTACCATTACAGAAAATACATCATCATTTAACACCATATTAAGTACTAAAAAACAAGTACTAAGCTTAGAGCTGCTAAAGATAAACCAAGTTGCTCATAAAATATAAATTAATTTCCAAGAAAATTCATATTAAAAATGCTAACCAAGCAACAAGTTATACATGGAGGGGAATTATAGTTAAATAGAAGATGTCACAAATAATATCAATATTGAGTTTGCAATTAGTACACAAAAAAAGTCCACAAACATTTAAGAAGTGGTTATATGCAAGGTACCCATGGGGATGTAGAGAAGTAAAAGGAAGACAAGCAGCAAAAAGAATAACAGGAATCTAAAATGCAAAATTAAGAGAAATTAAACAACAATATATTCCAGTAAATATTCAGTTTAGTTAAATACACTGCTTACTATTTCAAGAAAAATGATAAAATACTTAAATTAATGGAAACAGGTTAGGTTAAACAAAGGGCATATAAAATTGTAATCACCTAAGAATTAGGATAGTTGCTTTATTGATTATTTAAATATTTATTAAGTACCTTCTCTGAACATCATTAGAGATGCCAAAAAAAGTCAGATAGAGCTTCTCTCTTCAAGAATATTTAAATTCTAGTAAGTATAATTAAAAAATCGTATGTGAAAGATAGGAGAAAGTAATCACATTTAGAAGTTTAAAAATCCTTATTGTCTAGGTTAAATAAGGATTTTAATATACTTCATTAAGTCAACTATGAAAACTTGAGACTCTCCTTTTCCCAAAAAAGGGAACAGAAAAGAAAAAAAGGAATCGCGCTTCTTCGAAAGTGAAAAAGAAACCATAGTCAATAAGTTTCGCCGGAGATTTAACAAGGAAAATCTCCTGCCCCTCCTCACAACGGACCATATATCCGCGACTCTTTTCATGCATGCATTACAATGAATAGAATAGGAAATTTTGCTGCTTGAACAAAGATTCTCCCTATATTACAAATCTTTAATATCATCAATTATAGATTCAAAATCGCGCGGATAAGACTATCAGAATACTTAACAAAATACAGGTAATTTTAGCAATATTCTCGCTCAAACAGCATTCTCTTTATAAATAAAAAGGTCATTATACAATAGAAAAGGGGAAATCATCATAAATATATACTAATTTACAAATGCTAAGCAATGAAAACATGGCTTCAAATATATAAAGCAAAAATCGACAGAATTACAAGAATTGAAAATTACAGTCTTAGGGTATTTCAATTCTCATTTTTCAAAAAATGACAGCTAAAATAGATAAAAAGTACACAATAGAGTTGAAAACTATAATTAATATAAGTAGTACTGTATCCTAATACTAGAGAATACCTATTCCTTTCATGCACAGGAAATGTTAACAAAATTGACTGCATACTAATTCAGAGACAAAATATTAATATCATAAACTGATATCATGCGCAAAACATTGTCGGCAAAAGAAATAAGGCTAAAAATCAATTTGAGAAAAATTAAGAGTGCAGCTTTTGTATATTATTAAAATTAAGATATTATCAACTTAAAATAGACTGTTATGTTTTATGGAAGCCTCATGATAACCACAAAGAAAAAAAAACTAATAATAGATACAAAAAAACTAATATTATATTCAGAAGAGATAAACAGAAAGAATCAAAGTATATCACAACAAAAATTATCAAATTTAAAAGAAGATACCAAGCAAGAAAGAGAGGAACAAAAGAAATACAAAGCAGACAGAAACAATTAACAAAAAATGACAATAAAAGCCCTTACCATCAAAATTACTCTAAGTGTAAATATGTAAAACTCACCAATCAACAGATATAGAATGTCTCAATGGATTAAAAAAAGGTTTAGCTATATGCTGTCTATAAAAGACTAGCTTTAGATTTAATGACACACACAGGCCAAAAGTAAAGAGATGAAAAAAGCTATTCCATGCAAACAGTAACCCAAAAAGAGCAAGAGTAGCTGTACTTATATCTAACCAAGTAGAATTTAAACCAAAAACTGTCAAAAGAGATAAAGAAGGTCATTACATAATAATAAATGAATTAACAGGAAGATATAATGATTATAAATAAATAAATATACATATATGCATATGTGCAAACAAATATATATACATATATATGTGCATATATGTACATATACATATATGTATATATGTGCATATATGTACATATACATATATGTATATATACATATCTGCATGCACACATATATATTATATATGAGTGTACATACATATGTATATGTGTGTAGACATACATACATATATGCACCTAACATCAAAGAATCTAAATACATGAAACAGCCATGGAACTGAAGAAATAGAAAGCAATACCATAATAGTAGTCAAAAATGAATAGATTATTGAGACAAAAAACTCAAGAAAAAAACAGATTTAAACAATACTATAGAACAAATGGACTTAACAAATGTATAAAGAACATTCCAAACAAAAGTAACAGAATACATATTCTTCTCAAGTGTACACTAACATTCTCCAGGATAAATCACATGCTAGGTCACAAAGTAAGTTTTAACAAATTTAAGAAGACTGAAATCATTCCAAGTATCTTTTATGAGCACAATAGAATAAAACTAGAAATCAATAACAAAAGGAAAATGGGAAATTCACAAATACATAAAAAGGAAACAAGGAACCCATGAACAGTCATTCAGTAAAAGAAATCAAATGGAAAATAAGAAAACATTTTGAAAGGAACGAAAATGAAAATACAATATAGCAAAATTAATGGGATGCAGCAAAGGTAGTACTGAGAAAAAAGTTTATAACAATAAACAACTACACTTAAAAAGAAACATCTCAAACAACCTAACTTTATACTTCAAAAAATTAGAGAAAGAACAACCCTAAGCACAAAGTTGCCAGGAAAAAGCAAAACAGTATAAAGATTCTGGCAGAAAAAAATGAAATAGAGAATAGAAAAACAATGGGGAAAACAATCAATGAAACTCATCACACACGAAACAGCAGACGTTACAACTGATGCCACAGAAATTAAAAAAGATCATAAGGGGCATTTAAAAACAATTATACACCAACAAATTGAATAAACTAGAAGAAATAGATAAATTCCTAAAAATATGCAACCAAGCAAGAATGAATCAAGAAGAAACAGAAAGGCTGAAAACTAGTAACAAATGAGACTGAATCAATAGTCAGAAACTTCCCAATAAAGAAAAGCCCAGTACTGGATGACTTCAATTGTATGAAACAGTAAAAAAAAAAAAATCCTTCTTAAAGTCTCTTAAAATACGGAAAAAAAGGAAACACCTTCAAATTCATTTTATAAAGCTAGCCAGCATTACCTGGATTTGAAAGCCAAAGACACCACAACAAAAGAAAACTACTGACCACTATTCCCTTATGAACATAAAACAAAAATCCTCAAGAAAATATTAGCAAACGAAATTCAACAGCACATAAAAGAGATAATATACAATGACCAAGTGGGATTTATCCCTGGGCGATAAGGATGGTTCAACATACGAAAATCAATTCATATGATAAAGTATATTAACAGAATGAAGAATAAAAATCACATGATGATCTCAACAAATGCAGAAGAAGCATTTAACAGTTCACCAGGACCTTAAACAAATTTACAAGAAAAAAACAACCCATCAAATGGCAGAGGATATGAAAAGACAACTTTCAAAAAGACATTATGCGGCCAAACAAAATATGAAAAAAAGCTCATCATAACTGGTCCTAAGAAATGCATCAAAACAAGGAGAACCATCTCATGCAGTGGAAGATGGCAATCATTAAAAAATCAGGAAACAACATATGCTGGAGAGGATGTGGAGAAATAGGAACACTTTTACACTGTTAGTGGGAATGTCAATTAGTTCAACCATTGTGGAAGACAGTGTGACAATTCCTCGAGGATCTAGAACCAGAAATACCATTTGACCTGGCAACTCCATTACTGGGTATATACCTAAAGGATGATAAATCATTCTACTATAAAGACACATGCACATGTATGTTTATTGAAGCACTATTCACAATAGCAAAGACTTGGAACCAACCCAAATGTCCGTCAATGATAGACTGGACAGTGAAAATGTGGCATATATACACCATGGAATACTATGCAGTCATAAAAAAGAATGAGTTCATGTCATTTGCAGGGACATGGATGAAGATGGAAACCATCTTTCTCAGCAAACTAACACAGGAACAGAAAACCAAACACCGCATGTTCTCACGCATAAGTGGGGGTTGAACAATGAGCACATATAGGCACAGGGAGGGGAACATCACACAACAGGGCCTGTAAGGGGGTGGGGTGTAAGAGAGGGGATAGCGTTAGGAGAAATACCTAATGTAGATGACAGATTGATGGGTGCAGCAAACCACCATGGCACATGTATACCTGTGTAACCTGCACATTCTGCACATGTATCCTAAAACTTAAGGTATAATAAAAAATAAAATTCAACACCTTCATGATAAAAATTCTCAATAAATTAGATATAGAATGAATGTCCCCCTTCTTTTTTTCTAGTAGTTTTATGTCTTATATTTGCCTTTAATTCATTTTTATTTCTTGACATTGGTCTTGGCAATGATTTCTTGGATGTAACACTAAAGAAAAGGCAACTGAAGCAGAAACAAACAAGTGAGACTAAATTAAACTAAAAATCTTCTGCATGGCATAAGGAGCAATGAACAAAATAAAAAGGTAATCTGTGAAATGGGATAAAATATTTGTACACTGTGTATATGAGAAAGAGTTAAGTCAAATTACATAAGGAACTTACATTTTACAATAGTAAAAAAGACCACTTGATTGAACATACCTCACTAGAAAATGGCCAAAAGATCTGAATAGACATTTCTCCAAAGAAAATGGAGAAAATGACAAACAGGTACATGGAAAGGTCCTCAGCCTCCCTAATAATCAGAGAAGTGCTAATCCAACCACAATGAGATAATGCCTCACACCTGTTAGGATGACTATGTTAAAAAATACATATATAAAAAATGTTAGTGAGGATATGGAGAAGAGAGAATCCTTATATATTCTTAGTAGAAATGGAAAAAATGGTACGGAGCTTCCTCTAAAAATTAAAAATATATCTACTATATGACTCAGCAATCTCTCTCCTAGGTATATTCCCAAAGAAAATAAAATCTCCAGATTTTAGAGATACAATGTTCACTGCAGCATTATTCACAATAGCCAAGATATGAAAACAACCTAAGTGTCCACTGACAGATGATGGGATCAAGAAATTATTTTATACATATATAAAAATATATTTCACCCTTTAAAAAGGAGGTCCTGCCATTTGGGAAAACATGGATGAAATTGGAGGACATTATGCTAAGTGAAGTAGGCCAGACAAAGAAAGAAAAATACTGCATGATCTCTCTTATCTTTTCAATCTTAAAAAACAGATGTCAAATATCTAGAAAAAGAAAGTGGAATAGTGGTTACCAGAGTTTGAGGGAAGGGGAAAAGCAGAGATACAGGTCAAGGGTATAAAGTTGCAATTATGTAGGATGAATAAACTATAGATCTAATATATCACATGAGAACTACAGTTAATAATATTGTATTGTACACTGATATTTGCTGAGAGTAGATTTTAGGACTCACCACACACAGAAAAGGTACTATGTGAGATGATGCATATTTTAATTGGTTTGACTGTAGTAATCATCTACTGTGTGGGTGTATGTGTATGTATGTGTATGTGTGTGTGTGTGTACACAGCAAAAGGTCATGTTGTACACCTTAAATATGTGCTATAAAAATTCTTAATTGGCTATATGTATTGTAAATATTTTTTATTTGTTTGCATGTCTTTTGTTCTTCAGAAATATATTTTCTTTATGGAGTGTACTTTTTGTGTCTTATTTATGAAATAGATATATACTATATTTTGGTACCAATTATCTCTATTTTCTGGCTTCAATTGTAACTTCTTTGTTTATCCTTTAGTTATTTAGAAGAGCTATTTTATTTATTTATTTTGTATTTCCAAAGCAATGGTGGAGATAGAAAAAAAGTGCACTAAAGGAAAGGGTTGGGTGAAGAAAGGGAAGTTACCTTTTTGCTTCTAACTAATTTCTAATTTACTACATTTGATTAAAAAATGAGTCACAGGATATTGATTCTTTATAACTTGGGATACTTTCTTTGTGACTTAGTATGCAGGTGGTAATTTTTTAGAAATACTCCATGTATCCTTGAAAAGAAAATCTTGCACCTAGAGCCTAATTTAAAATAGATAAGCTTCCTGTGATCTTCCTGTGCTAAGTGAGCTTTATTAGTCCACCATTCTACTAGGGTAGTATCTCTTTGAGGGTCTAAGTATATTTGGGAGTCTCGATTCCATCTACAAATCCTTATTTCCAGTCTTCCTTCATCCTTCTTTCACATATGACCTCTGGAGAATTTTCTTTCTTTTTTTCTGAATTCAGGTTTCCATATAAAAGGACATTTGTTCTACTTTAGCATATTTTACAGAATTTTGAAGTTATCAAATTATTGCCAATGAGTCAACAGAATTAAAAGTTATAATATATATGCAAAGGAATGATTTAATGGACTATAAAATCAAAACTGCTAATTATATAAAAGCATTCAGCCTAAAGAATAATATTTATTTTTTGTTTTATTAAATTAAAATTATAAGAGCACTGAAAAATCATAAGTACATGAAGTTCATATCTTTACTGGTAAGCAGGACTGCATTTAATTTTGCTTCCATAAAACTCTATAAAGTCCTTCTTCACTCATATATTTCTGCGATATGTATTGCTGAGAGAAAATGTATTTCTTAATATGCGTAATTGTGTTTTTATCTTAATTCATAGGAGTGTATCAAAGATAATTCCATCTGCTTACCAATTTGTTTTCTGTACTGATGCAAGCAGGAAGTTTTATAGTAAGAAGCATCTTTTCTACCCATCTTTGATCTCCAAAATGCCTGCTGAAAAGAAAATAATTACAATGAAATTTTTTTTGAAAAGGAGTATCTATAAAATCCAGAAATAGTTTATTCTATAAAATTCATTTTTAAAGCAATGGGTACAAATACCTTTGACTTATTTCCTTTAAATATTCATAAAGAAAATAAAATTCTTTTATATAAATCATCAATGATACAATCACTGGTAATTAAATTTCTCAATCAATTGTTTTTGGTAACATTCATCTTATCAAGTACTACCAGTGCTCAATTAAACCACATTGTCAGATAACATATCTGTAAATATGAAAATCATGTAGCATTTACTTAGGTTGGGGATTTTGGCATGCTTTTGGCAACATGTTTATTTCCAAGTATATATATTTTGGATATATATACTTACTATGTTACATTAAAACTAAGGCTAAAGTTTGAATCTCAAGTACTTTGTATTTTATTTTTAAAAGCATGACATATACAACCAAAGTAAATGAATTTCAGTTCTATTTCTGCCCCTCTTAATGTAAACAATAAAAACTACTATCATTTCTTAACATTTTCACGCTTATTACATTATATGCACTGTTCGATTTAATCTTCAACATGTTTTTATTGATATACAATAGTTGTACATACTTTAGGGGGATATATGTAATATTTTGATACCTGTGTACAATGAGTAATGACCAATTCAGAAAAATTGGGATATCCATCACCTCATTTACATGTTCTTTGTGTTGGGAGCAAAACAAATCTTCTATTCTAGGTATTCAGAAATATATAATAAATTATTGTTAATCATAATTTTCCTACTGTACTATTGAATACTAGAAATTATTCCTTCTATCTAACTGTATTTTTGTATCCCTTAACCAAGTTCTCTACCCTTCTACCCAGTTTCCGTCCCTGCCTCTGTCACTATTCTACTGTCTACCTCCATGAGATCCACTTTTTCAGCTCTCACAAATGAGTGAGAACACCCAAAATTTGTCTTTCTGTGCCTGGCTTGTTTCTCTTAATATAATGACCTTCAGTTCCATCCATGTTGCTGCAAATGGCAGAGTTTCATTTTTATGGCTGAATAATATTCCATTGCATATAGAGAACACATTTCTGCTATCCATTCATCTATTGATGGGTGCCAAGGTTGCTTCCATATCTTGGTTATTGTGAATAATGCTGCAATAAACGTGAGAGTTCAGATACATCTTCTATATACTGATTTTCTTTCTTTTGGATATATACCCAGGAGTAAGATACCTGGATCATATGGTAGTTCTATTTTTAGTTTATTGAGGAACCTCCATATTGTTTTCTATAATGGTGTACCAATTTACATTTTCACCCACAGGGTATGACCATTCCTTTTTTTCTCCACATCCCCACCAACACTTGTTATTTTTTGTCTTTCTGATAGTAGCCACGTAACTAGGGTGACATGATATCTCTCTGTGCTTTCAATTTGGATTTCCCTAATGATTAGTGATGTTGAGAATGTTTTTCATACACTTTTTGGCCATTTGTATCTTCTTTTGAGAAATGTCTATTCAGATCTTTTGCCCATTTTTAATTGAATTGTGTTTGGCTATTGAGTTGTTTGAGCTTCTTATATATTTTGGGTATTAATCCTTTGTCGGATGAATATTTTGCAAATACTTTCTCACATTTTGCAAGTTGTCTCTTGACTTTATCGATTGTTTTCTTTGCTGTGAACCTTTCTAGCTTGATGTAATCCTATGTGCCTATTTTTTATTTTGTTGTCTGGGCTTTTCAGATCTTATCCCCCAAATTTTTGCCAGACCAATGTCCTGAAGTGTTTTCCCAATGCTTTTTCCTAGTTGTTTCATAGTTTTATGTCTTACATTTAAGTCTTTAATCCATCTTGAGTTGATTTTTGTATATGATGAAAGATAGAGAATCTACTTTCATTCTTCTGCATATAGCTATCCAGTTTTCCCAGGATAATTTATTAAAGAGACAATCCTCCTTTCCCCCATTGTAACTTCTTCATACTCTTATAAAAAATGAGTAGATTCTAAGTGTGTTAATTTAGTTCTGGGTTCTCTGTTCTGTTCCATTGGTCTATGTGTCTGTTTTTAGGCCAATACCCAATTGTTTCATTACTATAAATTTGTAGTATAATTTGAAATCAGATAGTGTGATGCTCTGGCTTTGTTCTTTTTGCTCAGAAATGCTTTAGCTATTGGGGATCTTCCAGGGTTCCACGTGAATTTTAGGACTGTTCTTTAGGATTTTTGTGGAGAGTGTCATTGGTATTTTGATAGAGATTGCATTAAATCGGTAGATCACTTTGGGTAGTAGAGAAATTTTAAAAATATTAATTTCATCATGAAGGAATGTTAAATTTCATTGAATACTTTTTCAGCATCTACTGAAATGATCATATGGTGTTTATTCTTGATTCTGTTGTTGTGACACATCACGTTTATTGATATGTGAATGTTGAACCATCCCTGCATCACTGGGGTGGTCCCATTTGATCATAATGCATTATCTTTTTAACGTGTTGCTGAATTTGGTTTCTAGTATTTTGTTGAGATTTTTACATCTATGTTCATCAGGGATATTACCTTGTAGTATTTCCCTTTTTTAAATTGTATTCTTGTCTGGTTTGGTATCAGAGTAATGCCAGCCTTGTAAAATGAGTTTGGAAGTATTCCCTCCTCTTCAACTTTTTGGAATAGTTTGAGTAGAAATAGCATTAGTTCTTCTTTAACTGTTTGGTAGAAGTCAGCAATGAATCTATCAGGTCCTGGGTTTTTCACTGATGGAAGATTTTTTATTACTGCTTCAAACTCATGACTCATTATTGTTCTGTTCAACTATTCTGTCTTGTCATGTTTTATTTTGGTAGGTTTTATATGCCAAGGAATGTATTCTTTTCTCCTAGATTTTGCAATTTGTTGGTATATAGTTGTTCATAGTAGTCGCTAATGATCTTTTGCATTTCTGTGGTATCAGTTGTAATGTTTCTTTTTGTTTCCCATTTTATTTGAGTTTTCTCCTTTTTTTCCTCGGGCAAGCAAAGGTTTGTTGATTCTACTTATCTTTTCAAAAAACAACTTTTTGTTTTGTTGGGGTTTTTTTTTTTTTGTATTTTTGTCACAATTAAAATTTATTTCTGCTCTGTAAGTTTTATGATTTTTATTGAATTTAAATATTGCAGCAGAGAGTGCAACCTGATCACTCATATCCTCCTTTTTTCCTAGCACAGACTATACTTCCTAGCCTCAATCATAATATGTCATTATTTATAGAATATGAATGTTACAGTCATAAGTATTCTTCAAACTGGTGCCTGGAATTTGTTCCTCATTCCTTCTAGTAAGGCATTACAAGATGAAGATGAAGTCAGACAAGAACTGGTCATGTCACAAGCAAAAATACAGAGAATAGAAAGTCCAGTAATTTGGGGCTAAAAATGTTGGAAAAGCCAAAATCTTCTGAGAACCAACAGGAAAAAAAAATGAAACTAGGCTTTGAAGAACAAAAACCCATTAAAACTTATCAGCTTATAAAAAAGAAAAGAGAGAGAGAGAGAGACAAAGAACAGATTAGGGGTTTTTACCGTCTCACCTGAGCCTATTATTTCAGATTACTTCAAAGTAGACACTATTGGGTAGAAAAAGAGAAGCCTAGGAGTTCTGAAGCACAGAAAGAAAGTGGACATGAGAATTAGGTCTAGGAAAGAAACTGCGCTGTGTTTACTGGCACATGCAACTGAGTAGAAATGGCAAGAAGGTTACTAAAATGTGAGGGAACTATATTTACAAAGAAACCAGAAACATAATCTAAAAAAGTCTTTGAATGAAAGTCAACTTTGAGGCCTCTACATTTAAACCAGTATACAGCAGTACTCAAGGAAGGCAAACTCTACAGAGTTTGTAACATCTACTTCACACATGACTAGAAAGGAAGAACCATCCAGAGGACAGAGCCACGAAGAATGGACAAAAAGACCATAAGCTGAAACTTCTACTTCAGCACAATGGATCTTCTCAGTGGTCTTGTGAGCAGCAGGTTTCATCATCACAATGGACCAATGACTCCTGTGGCTGTTTTCCATTCTTCCCTTTATAAATGGGGATGATTATTGCAGGTATAAAGCAGTTATCCACTGCTTAATCATTATTTCTTATGGGTTTTGTGATGCTGGGGAGGAGTAGGAAAATGTCACAGGCAAATTGAGAGAGAGGGCTATGTGTTAGCTTGAGATCCTTGGCTTGGAGCTAGATGCAATAAATGCTAGATGTTTAGGTTCTCTCTATTGGGGAGACAGAAAAAAATAAATGTGCATAGCTATTTCCATGCCAGAAAGATAAATTATTACAAAAACTGTTGGCTACTCACTAAAATACATGTTCTCCTTTTTTTCCCTCTGAGTACACCTGACTAATGTCCCGGCCTCCTTTGATGTTAGTTGTGGGCACATCACTTATTTTCAGCCAACAGAATGTGAGTAAATTAATGTTTGCTGCTTCTAGAACTGACTTATAAAAACTTTCCTTGCATACTCATTTATCTGGATGAAATGGAGATGACCTCCAGAGTAGCTCTGAACACAATGTGACGATGATGACAGCCTGGATCATGAATGACTGCATGGAGGAGAGCTATCCAACTAACTTGTTTTCATATTGCTGTGATAACAAAAAATAAATGGGCAGCATTTGCAGTACTACACATTTTTTGCATCTATTTGTTACAATAGTTGTCATCACTGAAACTAAAACAAACAAGTATAGATGTTTCCATATAAACTGATGCAATTATCAAACTGTAATTTTTCTAAAGAGTTTATCAAGGTTCTAAAACACTAAATGCATTTGAAATCTGTCCAGACAAAATTGTATTGTTTATCTATATATATATTGTCACACAGAGAGTTAACAATGATCCCACCCAATACAGTGAGAGGCATCTCCACTGTAATAATTTTTATCCATATGTAATAAAATTATAAGTTCAGCTAAAAACCTACTTTTCTAATCATAATAATCTTCATATTTATGGTATTATTGCAATATCTAGGAATATTCAAATTATGACAAAGTAAAATAAGTTAAATTTTCATCTCTAATAAACCATGTAGTTATTACATCTAAGAAAACATTTTAAAATTCTAGCAATAAAACAAGATGGCACCTAATTCTATAGTCTCAATTCTTATCATTCAAAACATTAAAATAATTCTGTCAAGACAAGCACCATAAAATTGTCAATAGATATATTATAATTTATTCATATAGCAATAATATTTGCATAGTATTTTTCATTTATTAATTATAAATAGGAATCAAGTTATTTTAGTTTTAATTGTGTGTGGGTAGGGAAGATACCACTCCATTTTAGGAGAGAAGCTGGATTAAATGAGTAAACACTCAAGATATTATTCCCTTTTCAATTGAGTTTTGTTCTTTGCCTTTACACACTATGCTTAATTATTTTTTTTTAAGCAAATCACTAAGGCTATCTACCAAAATCGTTACTCATTATGCTTCCTCCGATTCCTTTCTGGTCATTTAAACCAACATCCCAGCAGAGATAACACTTCAGAGGTCAATATTTTATTCATTCACTACCTACAGTAAGTAAAAAAGTAAGAGGTTTATCAAAAATATATTTCACCAAAGTAGCTGAATTTTACTTATATGTTAATATATGCTACATTAAAAATTATACCAGGGAAAATCTAAAGAATCTAAATTTTTAGAGGGGTCTATGCTCTATGAACAGACATTTTATATATATAATAATCACTGAACATAAAATCCTTCAAAAGAATTTCAACCAAGATACATTAGAGAAAACTGGTTTAAAATTTGTATTCTTAGTTATTTTAGTGGTTTGATAATATTTAATCAAAATTTAAACTTTCTCATTGTCTTTGAAATTATTATATTCTATTCAGTAAGTAAAATGACGTTTTACCAAATGATAAAACAAAACATGCTTATAGAACACATCCTTACACAAATTATTTACATTTTATTAGTTGCAAGAAACACACACAAAAAAAGAAAGCATTTTGCCTTACTGATAAACACACTGAGGCTATTTTAAATGACCTAAAGGGACACCTATTCATCTGTATGGTGCAAACTGTCAATGACTCAGACATGTAGAACCTTTAAAATGTTCTGACTTTTCTTTGTTCTTCAAAGCCTTGCGGTAATCATCATTCATTTCTATTGCTTTGATGGTTAGATAGCAAACTCCCAAGAAATCCAGGGAGACATTAACACATACAGCCGCAATTTCTAATAAGACAGCTATTTGCATACAAGATCAGCCACAATTTAAAATGTGTTGTGATAGATGTGGAAAGGGAATAACAGATTTATATTAGCATGTACAATACCAAGATTGTTTTCACAATTTAATTCCTTGGAGATTATGTCTCATCACCTCCTTTTGTAAAGAACACTGCATTCCCTGAGGAACTAACTTGCTCTGAGACCCAGCTAAACTAAAATATGGATTAATAAGATAATATTTATTATTTATGAATTTTGCTGTAGGAATGATTTCAGATGAAATCATCACAGAAGTTTCCGACATTCTTGAAACTTGATAACACATATTTAAAGAAGAAAATGCTAATTTTATTTAATACCTAAATTGGATATTAAAATAATTCAGTTAATTTTTATCTAATTAAACTTTACACTCATTAGGACTTTTAAGATTAAACATAGCATTTTGTTTTAGAATGCTTTCTTAACCTGAATTTTCCAGAACAATTTTGCCAACAGTATTTTAAGCATTAATACATGACCTTTAAAAACAAAGGTAGTATTATATTCAATCACCTTCCAACCAAGTTATTTTATTGCTCATTTATACCTTTTTATGAAATCCAGAAAGAACAAGTAAAGAAATAAGAAATCTGAAGCCTTCACATATGTCTCTGCTTCCAGAAAAAGCATTAAATCCAGACTGTGACATTTAAATACATATCAAAACACAGGTTATTAAAAAAAGTTCAACCCATGACCACAGAAAAAATAATTATCTTAGTTTTTAAGGCTAAAAGAAATACATTTACCTAAGAAAACTCTTCGTTAAACATGAAGCTGTAGTTAGACAGAAAAGGTATTTGGTTATGGCTGGATCAAAGTTGAGAACCAATCATGAAAATACAACCTCATGCTAGATGCTGAAGATATAATAAACACAGAAGATATTTGTCCCTGATCTTATTGCACATTAACCGTTTCCAGAGTATCACACATTTAAAGTTGTTCATTCACTTAACATACTTAAGTCATTGAAATGATGACACATTTCCTAGATAAAGCAAAAATCCTTAGTATAAAGAACCATTAATGATCTGAATTTGTCATTTGTTCCTTTCTTATGTTCCAGTGCACTATGAAATTCAGCTTTTAGTTCCATGACTTTGACAAGCTCATTCATGTTTCCAGGAATTTACTATGTTCTGCAATTTGCTTCAAATATCCTTTCAATACATCCCCACTTGTGGAACCTATATATTTTCATATTGCACACAAGAGTCATCTCTGAGTAATCATTCAGATCTTGCCTAAGAGGCATCATTCATGATTCAGATCTTCAGAGACAGTTCTCCACACTTAAGGAAATGAAAAATAAAAAAAAAAAAAAAAAAAAAAAAGAATCATTTGAAAGACTATCAAGTGTGAAGTGGACAAGGTGTACACAATTATAACATTAAAATGCAACATTATAAGTAATATTAATCATTTCGATATTATAAGTCATATTAATTATTTCAATTAATTTTATGTATTACTCATATTAATAGTATCATATTATCATTGAGACAAGTTATTACAATGAGGAACAAATTCTTACTGTATAAAACTGGAGTTAAACAGTTGTTATTCTAAAGTTTTCAGAGATCGAAGTGCCCAGTTCACCTACATTTTGACAAACTAATTTCCTTTACAGCTGCAGGTAAAGTATCTAAAAACTGAAATATGTGAAAAGATGATTTCTAAAATCCTGATCACTTGCCAACATTGATATGAAAATTTATATGAAAAGTAAGTATAGGACACTTATCTGTGTAAACCTAAAAAGTCATGTTCCAGGAAAGAAATCTTAGTTGTTGGGACTCATCTTTCAGCCAAACTAGGGAACTAAAACACAGTATTAGGAAATAGTGCTAGAACAAATATATTTCCTTATGAAAAACAAAACAACCAAAAATATTTAACCCCTATCTCATATTATACACAGAAATTAATTGAAGATAGATCATACAACTGAACAAAGTAGCTAAGACAACAAAGTTACTAGGGAAAATATTATATTCATGACTTTGTAGAGGCAAATATTTATTGAAGAAAACATAGTAGGATGTATCATAAAAGAGAAAAAAAGAATGAACTGGATTACATCAAAATTAATATTTGCTTATCAAAAGACACCAGTAAGAAAATAGGTTATTACAGATAGATAGTATTCATAATGCATGTATCTGACAAAATAATTTGCATCCAGAAAGCATTTAAAAATTAATAATATAACATATACAATCTAATAATTTAAAAAGGGGTCAAAAACTTGAACAGGAACCAGAAACTTCAGCAAATAAGATATACAAATGACAAGCACATGAAAAAGTACTTAACACCAGTAGTAATTAGCAAAGTGCAAATTAAAATTAGAACTGAGATACTACTACATATCTACTAGAATGGTTCAAATAAAAAATAATTCATATACAAAATAATGAAGAGAATGTGGAGCAACTGAAATTTCTGGTACAACCTCTTTATATAATTGGCAGTTCCTACAAAGTTAACTACCAGCAATTTTTGCACTTCTACTCCTAGATATTTATGTAAGAGAGATAAATATATATGGTTACAAAATACTTTCTACAAAAATGTTCATGGTAGCTTCGTTCATAATAGTTAAAAATTGGGGGCATGGTGGCAGGTGCCTGTAGTCCCAGCTACTCAGGAGGCTGACGCAGGAGAATGGCATGAACCCAGGAAGAGGAGCTCGCAGTGAGCCAAGATCACGCCATTGCACTCCAGCCTGGGGAACACAGCAAGAGTCCGTCTCAAAAAAAAAAAAAAAAAAAAAGGAAGTAACCCCAATATTGATCAACAGAAGAGTTGAGAAACTGTGGTTTATTCATATAGTGTAATACTACCCAGAAAAAAAAAAAAATACTAAACATAGGCAGTAGAGATAAATCTCAACAATATTATGCTGAGAAAAAGAAGTAATGATGTCTCTGTACTTAAATGGTCAAATACGTCCTATGGGCTAAAGAATAAGTGAGAGGTGAGAAAGCAGAGATGAAAATTGCAGACCAATCCATTATAAAATAAATACAAGGAAGGAAACAGATAGCATAGTAAGTAGAAAGGAAGAGGTTGAGGAAGAGATTTTGTTGTTGTTGTTATGCTTTGTTTTTACTCTTTAGGGCTTTTTTCTGATTAAAAATGAAAATTTGAGTTGGTCTAAATAATAATTGGGAGGAACAACCAGAAAGTGAGAGGGTGAAAATACAGAAAAAAAAAAAAAAAGTAACAATGAGGTTTCCAAGTAGAGTAGAATCCAGCATTCATTTCAAGTAATAATCATAGCACACTATGTCCATCACTTTATCAAGAAAAAGAGAAAATAATGGGCAAAATTACACATAAGACTTGAGGTCTGGTAACCAAAAGTAGAGGGATATCTATGTAGTAGCTCTGTTTTCACTGTGAAGTAGAAGGCAAGATTATCTCCTTATGAGAGAAAGGAAAGGTGGGAAGTTTGAAGGTTTGCAAGTGCAGAGTTGGAATTAATGCTGTGGAGGAATGGAAAGAGTTGTCTAAAGAAAACAGGACTAACTGGGTGCAGTCACTTGTGCCTGTAATACCAGCTACTCTGGAAGCTGAAGTGGGAAGATCTCTTGAGCCCAGGAGTTTGAGACTGCTATGAGCTCTGATCGTGCCACTGCACTCCAGCTTGGGCAACAGAATTGAGGCCCCATCTCTAAAAAATAGAAAAATAAAAAATGAAAACAGGCTTCATGGGCATCACTAAGAGACCAAAAAAATTTGGTAACCATGAATCTATTATAGCATTGGACTATCAGATTGCAAATAATATTTTCCTTTCTGAGTGCTTAGCTACTTAGTGCTGACATAGGGAAGGGTAGTCTACTAGAGTAAGCAGAATTTAAGTTTTCCCAGGTAGGCATGACAGAAAACTTTAGGATACTATAAATAGTGGGTGACATGATATTCTATGGCATCTAAAGGTAGAAAAGGAAGTGAAGGTAGTAGTGGTTTAGAGTTAAGCAGAAAGTGGACCAATCTTCGGACTTGATAAAGTTAAATTTAAATAACCAAATTTGAAAGTAAAAAATAACCAAATAACAAAATTTGGGAGTAAAAGTAACCAAAACCAAATACTAGGAGTGAAAATTAGTTAGTTTACTAGAGAAGAAGGTTATTAACAAGGTCACTAGTCAGTGTGAGTGTGAGGCAATTAATATTATTGAGATGGAGTAAGTTTTGGTCCAGAAGGACTGACGTGGTAGGAAAACATTATGGCAGATGTGTTAAGGAACTGAAAGACCGGGATATGTCATACATATGCATTATGGGTACCCAGGATGGTAGCAGGATTTGGGTGAGGATGCAAAGAAAGACTCAGAGGTAGGAAGACTGAGAAGGGACCCGGATGTCCACAGATAAACAGCAAAAGAGAGAGTTAGAGGACACTACTGTCAAATGGAATGAATCACAAAGGAGCTGGGCTTTTTGTTTGATTTGTCTTGTTTGCTTTTACATGCAGGAAATGTAAATGTTCTGGAAGTGGCAATAAAAAATAAAATGATAAAAACCAACCTCTTGATCCACTGGTATATGAACAAAAGAAGAATAGTTTCCATTTAAGATGGCTTCAGGAAAGTGGTGTTTATAAGAAGAATCAAGTTTCAATTAACATCAAGAGGTAAAAGTAATAAAGCGTTTGGGATGAACTGGGTTCAAGGGGGATATAAAAAAATAGAGAGGAAAGGAAATAGCAAGAGATTAGTCCATGAAAAACCAAAGATAATACAGAATAATATGGGCCTAAGTATTTAGTGGAGGACGTATAACCAAATGGGTCAGGTAGGCAGTGAGAAAAGTTAACAGGAATGTGTAGTATCTTGAACCAGCTTTATCTCAAAACTGCAATGAGTACTCAGGCCTCTCCAGGAGTCAGCTGTAGCCTTGGTAAATGGAGGAGTGCCAATCCCTCCAGGAAAGGTCAGCTGGCTAGAATTCAGCACCACAGAAGAAAGTCTCAGATCTCGAGTCTAGTTAGCATCACCTATTCATTGGGAGCAACTGGAGAGTCCAGATCAGCATTTGGCAAAGTACGGTCCATAATACCATTAGAGTTGTCTGGGATACTCATGAAAATGCATATTCCTGGGTCCCATCACAGTCCTACTGAATCAGAATCTTAGGGGCTAAGGTATATGGGTCTCTAGTTTTGTTTTTGTTTTATTGTTAAATTTCCCGTGTGATTACTGTCACCATTGAAGTTTGAGAACCATTGATTATCTTTTTAACAAGGTCACAGGCAATTCTTTTGCATATTAGCATTTGAGAAACACAGCTGGAAGTAGATGGGAGGCCTGAGCAGGGACTGTGAAGCCTTTCAGCCTCTCTGGTGGACCAGCAAGGCCTGGTTGGGGTGGCATGATCAAATTGTGGAAGTTTCTAATGATCCCCTGAAACTTTAGACTTTTTCTGAATTCAACAGGAAAATATAAAAGGATTTAGTGCAGTGAGGTAACCAAATCAGATACTTTTTAATAAGATTAGAAAGACAAGGAGGTTTGAAGTTAACTAAATAGGCTAGAAAAAAAAAAATCCAGCTAGCTTCCAAAAGTAATCTACTAAGTGATAAATCAATGCAACAAGTAGAAAGGAAGTTCTATTTGGTGTTTTACTTTTTAGAATATACGAACAGCTTGGATGGGGCAATGAGGCAGAAGAAAACTGAAGATGACAATGTTTTCAATTTTAGTGATGGTTAAAATACAAAGTCCAGGCTTCACCCTTCAAAATACCCAGTCAGTAATGTTGGGGAGTGGCCAAGGAAGCAGCATTTGGAACAAGCACTTATTCCCTGCCAGTTTTCAAATTCAGGTGGCTAGTGGACCGTACTTGGCAAATATTGGGTTAGAGAGATGATAATGTCATTAACAAAAACAGGTAATCTAGAAGTAGGTATGGGGTGGCTGATGAGGGTGGAAGAGCATTAGAAATCTACATTATAAAATGTTTAAAACAAGAAATAAGAAAACAAAGCGCTTGTTTTCCCCAAAACCTAATAGAATTAATTAAACTAAACATAATTATGTCACAAATAAGCCAGCCCCCACCAAAAAACACCCACAAATATTTCGCTTACTTTTATTTTAATGCTTTTTTAATGCACAGATTGTTGTGGCATCTGGACACATGACACACTTGAAAACAACACATTAAATTTATACTGCCCAGAATAGACAAAAAGCTGCTTTGTAAGCATCATCAACAATGCTCATCATTGGGGGAGGGGTGTGCTGCATTAGCTGGGTCCCATGGAATTATATTTTAAATTCTAAACTTTTCACAAATATAAAAGCGATAGGCACTTCAAATCTGAAAGGCCACATGAGGGAGAGAACTTCTATTAAACAGAAATTTTTTCAAGTACGAAAATTATTGCTTTGATTCACCAGGGTTTGATTTCAACAGTATGGGAAATGTACTTGAGTTAATCTTCTGGATTATATTTGCAAAAGAAGATGCTAGGATTGGTCTACGATGTAACTTTTAGTAGTCAAACTAAAAAGTAATCACACAATTACATTATCCTTTAAATAAAGATTATTTTTTATGTAAACTGTTCTTTCTAAAAGTTTTAAAAGGTTACTAAATGTTGTGCACATGTACCCTAGAACTTAAAGTATAATAAAAACAAACAAACAACAAACAAAAAAGGTTACAATAGGCCGGGCACAGTGGCTTCCGCCTGTAATCCCAGCACTTTGGAAGGCTGAGGCAGGCGGATCACCAGAGGTCGGGAGTTTGATATCAGCCTGGCTAACATGGTGAAACACGCCCTTCCCTGCCATCTCTACTAAATATACAAAATATTAACTGGGCGTGGTGGTGCATGCTTGTAATTCCAGCTACCTAGGAGGCTGAAGCAGGAGAATCACTTGAACCCAGGAGGTGGAGGTTGCAGTGAGAAAGGATTGAGCTACTGTGCTCCAGCCTAGGTGACAGAGCAAGACTCGGTCTCCAAAAAAAAAAAATCACAATAATATGGTACCAAACAAATGAAACTGCAGACCCTGTTTTCAGGATTACAAAGTGCTGATACAAGAAGAGACACATATCCAAACATGTAAAAAGAACAAACATCTGCAATTCTGATGTAAAGCCAGTAAGGCAGGCAGCTTGTACCACTGCATACTAAGAGCTTAATCAGACAAAATGAATGAGAAGAAGCAAGGGTACCATTAGCTTCAGGGATTCTGAGGTTCACAAAGGGCAGTTTCATATCCACTTGACTATTACCCAACAAACCTTCAGACTGCTTTTCCTGATGAGACAAAGAGTAATTGAAAACGGGGTTATTGATCTAAAGATCACAAACCTTGAGTTTTCAATGCTTACAATCCCTCTAAATTGGATTATTTTAAGAAAATTAAATAAAACTCAGATCGTTTGAATTATCACATGAATAAAAAATTTTATTTCATCCAGCTGGTACCAAAAACTGGGCTAAAAAATGAAGGAAAACAATAAGCTCTAGACGTAAACATCTAAGATGGCATCTACTTTTATCTCTGTAATTCCTGACTAAACGGAAGTAATTTCTTTTATCATAATTCCTCTATATGAACTGCCTTTTCTTGGCTCTAACGGAATATTAGTGAATTCTTATGATTCAGATTTTCAATAACTTTTCTGAAACAAAGATTTACTAGCAAAAAGGACACTGCCTTTATGTTTAGCCCAAATGTTAATTGCATTTGACTAAGAATTTCTGAGTAATACATCTGTGTTCAGTGTAAATGAAATGTTCTGATACACTCTAAATCTTATCAAAATCACTACCGATAACCAAGTTTGTCTTATCCAATGTTAAAATTTTTATTTTTCTTAATTTACATGCATTTTACATTGAAACAAAATGTGAACCAAGTTCCCAAAATTTGGTAGTTTCAGGATAAAACTACTATTAGTGAGTTTGGGAAGTCTACTGAAAAACTTTCCTGAGTCTCTACATGTGCTCTGTGAATCTAAGAGAGGGCTTACATAAGTCACATTGCCCAACGTTATTTGTCTGATTTCTCAAACAATGCACATTATCATCCTATGAAGCCTATGTTTCATGTAAAGTTTGGGAAATAGAAGCCTAGATTATTGGAAAGCTAATTAAAATGGATTATAACAGAAGGAAATAAGCATTTTGGTTAATGAATAAAAGATATCAAGAACTGGCTAAGAGACATGTTTATCAATCATTTCCCCAGCTTGTGATAAAGGAATATCCTGTCATCAGAGACCTGTAATAGGATGACCATATAATTTACCATCCAAGCCAGAACACTTTTGAGAGTGAAAGAGGGCTCCATTCATTACATCAAGATAAACTTAAATCAGGACCATCCAGGACAGCCCTTGCCCCAGCTGTGAAGCACACAAGGACAGTTTACCACACATTATAGCTCAGTTAGTTTTCTCACCCATAAGGTGTTGCAGTACAACGAAAGAATGGCAAGTCTTCTTTTAAAATGCTGCATTTCAGAAAATGGATTAGTATTTTAGGCAATACCTGAAACAGATATAAGAATATCACAATAGTAGGTTATGCTGAGATAGACTGTCCTTATTTCCAAAATCATCCTGTGGCACATGGCACTACTGAATACTCTGTCGTCAAACTTCAAGCCGTAGGCTTCCAAGTCAGCACTTTCCTGATTCTCCTTCTACATTTCAATTTCTTCTTTACCTCTTTCATTAGCATTCTTCCTCTAGCTGCCTATGAAACTATGTCGTTTGTGTTCCCATGTTCCCCATAATTCATTCACTTTATATATTATGACCTCCTTGGGTACCTCATTCTCTCAAATATATTCCAAGGGCCTATATATCGACCCCTAACTTCTTCAATCATACATCTAGCATTATTCTAACAAAGCATAATCAACATGAATTTCTCATTTTTTCCTTTAACTAGCAAGTTTCTCCTGTTTTCTACCTTATTTTTTTGTTTCTTTTAACTAAACTGACCAATATAGTGTTCTCATTGCAAGCTATCCTCTTCTGATGGTGTTAACTTGGATCACTTGATTAAGGTGGTACCTGCCTAATTTCTCCACTGAGAGAGAATTCAGTCTTTTCCCCTTTGTAATTAATAAGTATTTGGTGTGGAGGTGCTTTGAAACTATGTAAATATCCTGTTCATCAAATTTGCAACTACTTGGTTAGCATTTATTGATGTTTCTTGGTTGAATTAATTATATTCTGACAGGTGCCATGTGATGATTTTATAGTTTCCTCATTTCTTCCATATTTATTAGTTAGTATCCTACTGTATTAAAAAACATTTCCTTCTCTCCATTTATTTATTCATATATGTGTTTACAGCAGTATGTACTCATAGTTTTTTATTCAATTAGTTAGAATTAATGTATATCATTTTTAAAATTTTGATTCCCAAATTGTCCTGGATTTGGCCAGTGGAAGTTCCTTCAAGGTGGTATGTGTCCTTTTGGCATATCACCGTCATTATTTAAGAACCTCTTTATTTTCTGACATATAAGATATTCACGGTTTAGCGTGTGTTTTCCCTGCTCCTGCCCTGGAACCTGCCATTTCTCTAAGAGGCCCAGTTCCCCTTTAGTGGAGAATGGTTTTTAGAAAGCAAGATCTGGGGACAAGATATGTTCATTTCTTAAAAACTGATACTGTTCACAGGCCTTCTAAGTAGAGAGAGCTAGAAAATATATGTATTGGTATGAGCTCGGTACTTCCAATTTCCAATCCAGCATCACACGGCTGTCATTCTACTTTGCCTTTTCCACATTTATATTTGTAGCTTTCCTCTCTAACATTAGGAAACCTGTCAGACATTATTATCAATATAAAGTTTTCGTATTTAATTTTTTGTATAATATTTTGTAAAACAATTAATACCTAAGATTTTTAAAATTTGTGAATCACCTATGAAACAAAGGATAATAACCCATTTGAATTAAATCTACAGAATAATCAACCTGTGCTCATATAGACCAACTTGGTGATAATGGTCATATCAAAAATTAAATAACCCATAGAGATCTATCACCTTATTTTATACCTTACAGACATATGCTCCACACTATGGCAAGGAAAATGAGACTGTGCTTAAACCTACTACTGAAGGTGGCCATGGGGTCTGTTTCTCCTAAACATCTGACTGTCTGCAAAAGGGGTAGATAAAAGAATAAAACCAGTGTTCTTTGAAGATAAGGCATAAACATTCTAGATAGAAAACTAAAAGCGTCATTCCTATGTGTAGCCACATACTGTATGTTTACATAAGTATTTATACATTTAAAAACATAGCTTGTCTACATCAGATTGCTAACATTCAAGACATATATTGTGAAATCATGTTTCTGTATATTGATTCATCACTTAATCTAAGGTTCAAACACAATGATTCTCACACTTCTGACTATAAAATACACAGATAACATATCACTCACTGAACCTCCTTGATCTATTTTAGTGACAAGCATCACTCATGCTAATTTTTAGTCATTTCTATATGTATTATCAATTTCAAGTAATTAGGTTTCCAAATTCAACAAAAACATTCTTAAGTGACTAGGAAAAGTCACTTAGGTCCACAAAGAGAGAACAGGAGAGAAAGTGTGAAAGAAATAAAAATCTCTATTATTTGTGTATTATTTTTTGTAATGGTGATTATTTCAATGGTGAACTGAAAAAGCAAGTTCTAGTTTGGTACATGAGTAGTTTCTGAAAGATATTCAATGTTTATCCCTTGACAAAACAAAGAGTAGTAGGGAAATGTACCAGACAAGAAGGCATAAAACCTTAACCATGTCTTTTCAATGAAAGACTAGATGCCACTGACAAAGTCAATCACTTTGCCTTCTTACACAATTGCTAAATTATCTTCCGATTTAAAAAAACATAAAATACATAAGCATATGTATCAGGCTAAGGGTAATTATTTTCATGCCTAGAAACACATCCTTGTATATTAAGACAGAACTAACAATAAGTACATAATTTTTAAGCATATATATCTTAAAACTAATGGAAATTATGTACACTGAAATAAGCTTAAGTATATAGAGGAAACAAAGAGCTCACGACAACAATAAGAATGCCCTTTATGGAAATTTTGCTTCTAGCATAATAGTTTCAAAATGCTGTATGACTTATTTCAAAAAGTTTTATTAGTAATTAAATGTCAAAAGTATAAAAACAACTGATATATATCCAATTTCATAGAAGTTGTACTAAATGCATTCATTATATTGCAGTCCCAGGTGATTATGGCATTAGCACTTTGCTAGTATTTGCAGACTGGTAGTTTTCAAACAGATTGTGGTATTATAACATATATTTATCAACTATGATGCAAATTATGCTTTTAAAATACCACCGGATTATTCTACTAGAGAAATACAATAAAGAATTTTGAGCTTAAAAAATTGAGAAAACAACACGGAAAAAGGTTAATGGAAATAAGCACTGGGCTATTAACTAATGTAACTCCACTATGTAGAAACAAATAAATAAGCAAAAATAGACGGAATAGTACAATACTAAAAGCATAAATAGATTTCCTGTTACAATGGACTGATGGAGAAAATAATTTCCCAAGTATAGACCGAAATACAAACAAAAAACCAGAAGTTCTACTTTGTGCCAGCTTTTTATCTTTCATCTTTCATCTCCTATTCCCTAATTCCCACTCTATCAAACCCATAATGCCTTTCATAAGGTATTTCATTTAAAAAGATGTCAAAGTTCTGCTTGATAGTTAATTGTTGGCCTTTTTAAGAGCATTCAGTCTCACAAAAAATAATAAACAGAAAAGCTAGCAAATAAAATATGAAAAATACAATTGGAAATAAACTGTTCAAGAGTAATAAAAGATTCCAATTTCACCAATGTTGTGAACTACAAATATTGAAACACTTCGACTGCAAAATGTTTAGAAATTATTGCTAAAATAAAATAATCAGGGTTTTGGTTAAAAGCGTGTTCATTCTGTGAAAATTCACCACCTACATATTCTGTTTTGTGCATATTGCTTTGTGTACAGTATTATACATTAACAGAAAGTTTTGAAAAATTAGTAATGTAGCTAAAGTAATGCTTAGGGTAAGCATAAATTAGAAAAGACAAAATATTGAAAATAATGAACCAAATTT
>NW_016812934.1:3780665-3792283 GCF_001698545.2 Rhinopithecus bieti | reverse complement strand
AAAAATACATAAACAGTATTAGAAATAAAATATATGACTCAATATTCAGCAGATTAACATTATATAACAAGAGGATTCTATTAAAATGCCATATCAATAAATTTAAAAGTAAAATAAAACACATTTCTTGAGAAACAGACTTACCAATAGCAGCTGAAGAATGCACAGATCAAATATAATAAAATTGAATGGAACTATCATTTTTTTTTAAGTCAATCAATGTTTAAAAAATCTACCTTTAAAAAATAAGATACATACACATACACACATAAAACAGCTAAGACTAAATGGTCCACAGGGAAGTTTTATTAACCATTCAAGGAACACATAATCCCTACAACAAGCTTTATCAGGTATATAAAATAATAAACTATGTTGAAGCCTAAATATTGGCACACTTCTCAACTCATTTCATAAGGCTAATCGAATCTTGAAATGAAAACAAGGCAAGGTCATTATAAGAATGAAAATTACAAGCCAATCTTACTTATGAACAAAGATACAAAATCCTGAACATGGTATTAAAAAACCAAATCCAGTATGTATAATCCTAATGGTAAAATTTTCCATGATGAAGCTGAACTAATCACAAAAATGCAAGGACAATTTAACATTAGATATTATCTTAATAATACACTTCTTGTTAACTGATTGAAGGGGCAAAATACTGACAGACCTCAATCAATACAGAAAAATAAAAGTTACATTCAATACCCATTCACTATTACAGGGAGAGAGAAGGAGGAAAGATACAGGATGAACAGAGGGAGGCAGGAAGGGAAAGAGCAAAGGAATTTACTAAATAGAAATAGAGAAGTACTTTTTACCCTGTTGATACATAGGCAAACAGACAAAGCAAAGATTATCCTTAATAGAGAAAAATTAAAAGTCCTCTTTTAAAAATCATAAGCAAGACAAAGACATTGTAGTGAGAGATCCAGATAGCACAGTGAGACAAAAGGGGAAAGAGCATAGGGCATTGGAAAGGAAAAAGAAAACATCATGATTCACAAATAATATGACTCCCAGGTGGCAAAGTGGAGAGAAACTACAGACAAATATTTGAATCTGTGTATAATTATTTACAAGAGCTTAGCCAGGTTATGATATATAAACTTTATACGTAAAATTTTAATTTACTATAGCAACAAAATCTATAAAGTAGCTATAAATATTATGAATACCTTTAAAAAATATATGCATGACCACTTAATGAACTGTTACAGGAGCTCAGATTATTGCAATAAGGTAAGAACAATAATTAATAAAATATTTGAGGGAGCAATGTGGCAATACCCAGTAAAATTAAAGATTATGTACATACAAGAGCCATTAATTCAACTGCTAGTTATATGAACTAGAAAAACAATTCTACAGTGCACAAAAACACTAGTAAGTACACTCACTGAAAATGTTTTAATAACAGCAAAAAAGAAAATAAACTCTATATGTCTACATAATTTATTCATAAGTCAAATATAAAGCGTTAAAATGTGTGAACAAAGAGACATGTATTCATATACTTACAAAACAATTTAAAACATGCAAAGCAATAGTCAATATTATTTAGGGAAAAATATACATACATATACCAGCATACACATGCACACCCAAATGATAAATGCCAAATTCTGTGGTTATATAGCAGGAATGAGGAAGATACAATTAAGATAGCTTGCACAGGATTATTTATTTAATCAGATTTGTTGACAGTATATTGTTGGGTCTTGCTTTTTTAACCCAGTTGAAAGTATGTGTTTTGAATGTACAGTTAAATTCATTTTATTTAATGTAATTATCGATATGTTTGCATTTATATCTACCATCCTATAATTTATTTTCTATTTGTCCCATCTGCTCTTATCTCATCTTCTTTGTTCTTTTTTACTTGCTTCTTTGGGATTAATTGAGCATTTTTTAGTATTTTATTCCATCTTCACTTTTAATGTATTAGTTATTCCTCTGTTTTACATTTTTAGCAGTTACTCTAGAATTTATAATACATATTATGTAACTTTCATAATCTATCTTCAAATAATGTTATGCTACTCTACATATTATATAAGACCTTGCAACAGTAAACTTCCAATCTCAACCCTCTATCCTTTGGGATATTATTGTCATATATTTCACATCTATATTTTTATCAACATACACCATATTTTTGCAGTAAAGAGGCAACATATCTTTTTCAAAACCTTAACAATGATAAACATGCCTTTTCTATTTGCCTACATATTTACCATTTCCAGTATTCTTTGTTCCTTGTGGTAAATTAATGTTTCATTTTCCTTTTTTCTGAAGAACACCTTTAACATTACTTGCAGTACAAGTCTTTGGGCAACAAATTCTCTCAGCTTTTGTTTAGAGACAAAAACTTTTATTTCATCTTTAAATTTTGAAGAATATTTTTCTTCAAATAGAATTCTAGGGTTCTAGAGTCACAACTATTCTTAGAGTACTTGAAAGCGAACACTCCTTTGTCTACTGACTGGGATAGCTTTGTGGAACAGTCTTCAAACTTATCTTTAAGTTTATCTTTTTATATTTTAAAATATTTAATTGATATGTATATATATTTGAGGTGTACAACATGATTGGATATACGTATATAATTTGTAATTATTATTACAATCAAATTAACACATCCATTACCAACCATTTTAAATTTATCTTTAGTTTATATTCCTCACCCATACTGGCTACTTTTAATGATTTTTTCATCATTGTTTTCACCAATTTAATTTTGATGTGCTTTGGTGTCTGTTTGTCTATTTTTATAATGGTCAGGCTTCTCTGAGCTTCTTATATGTATCGTTTTGTAGTTTTCATCAAATTTGGAAAAACTTCTGACATGATTTCTTGAAATAACTTTTTCTTTCTTCCCCGTGCCTGCCACTATTCTGACACTACATCTACACATATATGACACCATGTATTGTCTCATAAGTAACCGAGGCACTGTTAATTTTTGTTGGGGGGGCAATTATTCACTCTGCCTTTCATTTTGGATCGGTGTTACTGTGATACTTTCAAGCACACTGAACTTGTCTTCTGCAGTATCCAATCTGCTGTTAATACCACAAAGTGAAATTTTTAATTAAAAGTATGCTTTTTACCACTAGAAGTTCCTTTGATTCTAATAACTTCTATTTTCCTCTTATGTTAAGTTTTCTTTAAATATTTAAAAATACAATAACTGATTACATTTTCTGCTGGTAGTTCTACCATATCTATCATTTATAGATATATTTCTATTGACTGCTTTTCTCTTGGTTATGAATCACACTTTCCTGCTCTGTGGCATGACTAGTAATTTTTACCAGATGAGGGAACTGTAATTGTTACATTGTTTAATGTCTAAATGTTATTTTATTCTTTTAAAACATTTGGAGCTTTTTGTTGAGAGCAGAAAGAAAGTTAAAATCAGTATGGTCAGGTTTTACTTACGTTTTTTCTAGGTTGCATCTAAGCAACCGTTAATCTAGGGATAGATCAGCCTACTTCAAAACATTATCCCCAATGGGGCCTCAACTAAATGCCCTAGTTGATTATGAAGACATGCCATTCTGAGTGGTCAAAACCTTAATATTTCCCCACTCTGTGTGAGCTCACAGAATTGTTTCATTGGTGAATTTGAGAGAAGCAAAGGGGCTAGAATGGCTTTACCCAGCAGGGTAAACAGCAGCTCCACACAGCCAAAATGCCTACCCAATGACTCCATAAGGCAGGAGGACTCCCAGCTTCATGGATGTCAGAGACATGAAGGGATATCAGAGAAGGAAAGAAGCCACACTGGCTTTGCCCAGGAAGGTAAGCAATGGCTCCACACAACCAAAAAGCTCACCCTACAACCCTGCCCAGGCAAAGAGATGCCCTCCTCCAGAGATCTTGGAGAAGCAAAGGGGCTATACCTACTTGACCTGGGAAGGCAAGTAGTGGCTCAACACAGCCAACAAATCCACCCTACAACCCTACTCAGGCAGGGAGATTCCTGCCTCTATGCATTTGGGAGAAATGTAGGCACTAGTCCTGCTTGATCCGAGAGGTCAAACAGCCACTCAATTCAGCTTAATGCCCATTCCGGGGTACCACACCCAGAGGGAACAAGCCCTCATCATGCATTCCTAAGGAGCATAGCTTCAGGTCCCACCTGTCCAGAACAGTAACTCCACCTAACCTTGCAGCCTGCACCCTTACCCAACCACAGATGCCAAATAGCAGACTTACCCAGACAAAGAATATGTCTTATATCTGGGCTGACCAGAAGCCATTGGAGTACCCAGCCAGCAGCTCCACCTAATAAGAAAGCCTGGTCAGTGGTCTCACCAGTCAGCAGAGCCCAGAGAGTAGCATCATCTGATATCAGAGCAAAGGTAGTGGCCCAGCCAACTAAAGAATATACAAATTCTCTTCAGGGTCATCACCAGGTGGCCCTTCATGAATCACAGGCTAGACAAAATAATGAAATTCTATCTGTGTCGAAGAACTCCTGTAAATGCGAGAAGAGAGGGCTGTCTTCTCAAATGTACAGACCTATCAAGAATCACCTTAAATGTAAATGGATTAAATTTTCCAATTAAAGGACTTAGAGTTGCTCAAGAGATTAAAAAAGAACAAAAGACCCAACTGTATACTGTCTGCAAGAGAGTCACTTCACTGTCAGGGACACAAACAGACTGATAGTAAAGTAACAGAAAAAGATATTGAATGCAGATGGAAAGCAAATGAGAGTGCAGTAGCTATACTTATATCAAATAAAACAGACTTTAAATTTTAAAACCATAAAAGAGACAAAGAAGGTCATCATATAATGATAAATGGGTTTTTCCAGCAAAAGGACGTAATATTTGTAAATATATATGCACCCAACATTGGCGCACCAAAATAAATAAAGCAAATATTAGTAGATATAAAGAGAGAAATCGACTCCAACACAATAATGGCACAGGACTTCAATACAACACTTACAGTAACGGACAGATCATACAGACAGAAAACTAACAAGGAAACATTGAATTTAAGCTGCACTCTAGGCCCAAAGAACCTAACGGATGTTTACAGAATATTCCAACCAGCTGCAGAAGAATATACATTCTACTCAACTGCACACGGAACATTTCCCAGGATAGATCATATGTTAGACCACAAAACTAGTCTTAATACATTTAAGAAAACTAAAATAATATCAAGTATCTTTCTGACCACAATGGTATAAAACTAGAAATCAATAACAAGAAGAACTTTAGAAACTCTGCAAATACATAGAAATTGAACAACATCCTTCTGAAAAATGAATGGGTCAATGAAGAAATCAAAAGGGAAATTTATTTATTTATTTATTTATTTATTTATTTATTTATTTATTCTGACACAGAGTCTCATTCTGTCACCCAGGCCAAAGTCCAGTGGCGTGACCTCGGCTCACTGCAACCTCCACCTCCTGGGTTCAAGCGATTCTCCTGCCTCAGCCTCCTGAGTAGCTGAGATGACACGTGCCTGCCACCATACCCAGCTATTTTTTGTATTTTAGTGGAGACAGGGTTTCTCCATGTTGGCCAGGCTGGTCTTGAACTTCTGACCTCAGGTGATCTGCCCACTTTCGCCTCTCAAAGCTCTGGGATTACAGGCATGAGCCACTGCACCCGGCCAAAAGGGAAATTTGAAAATTTCGTGAGACAAATAAAAACACAACACATTGAAACCTATGGGATACAGCAAAAGCATTTCTAAGAGGTAAGTATAGAGCAATAAATGCCAGCATCAAAAAAGAAGATCTCAAATAAACAATGTAACATTGCACCTCAAGGAACTAGAAAAATGAACAAATGAAACATATAATCAATAGAAAGAAGGAAATAAAGATCAGAGCTGAAATAAATAAAACAGAAACTTTAAAAAACTAAAATTCAGAAAGTCAACAAATGAAGAGTTGGTTGTTTTTTGAAAAGATAAACAAAATTAACAAACTCTTAGCCAAACTACATTTTAAAAAAAGAGAAATGACTTAAATAAATTAATGATGGAAAAGAAGGCATTACACTGAAATCACAAAAATGCAAAAGGTCACAAGAGATAATTAGGAACAATTATATGACAACAAATTGGATAATATAGAAGAAATGGATAAACTCCTGGAAACATACAACCTACCAAGACTGAATCATGAAGAAATAGAAAATCTGAACAGAACAATAATAGCTAACCAGCTTAAATTAGTAATAGAGTCTCTCATCAGTGAAAATCCCAGGGCATGATAGCTTCCCTGTTGAATTCTATCAAACATTAAAGAACTAATACTAATTTTATTAAAATTATTCCAAATAATTGAAGAGGAGGGAATACTTCCATACTCATTCTATGAGACCATAATTACTCTGATAATGAAATCAGACAAGGATGGAACAAAAAAAAAGATAACTACTCTGATGATTATAGAAGCAAAAATCCTCAATAAAATAATAGCAAGAGCACATTAAAAATACCATTAATTATGATCAAGTGAGATTCACCCCACGATGCAAGGATGGTTCAACATATGCAAATCAATAAATATTGTACATCATATTAACAGAATTATATTTTAGTATATGTGCTGCCGAAGCGAGCACAACATTAACAGAATTAATGACAAAATCCATATGATCTTTTCAACAGATGCAGAAAAAGCATGGTACAAAATTCAACATCCCTTCGTGATAAAAACCCTCAACAAATTAGGTATAAAAGGTATGCACCTCAACACAATGAAGACCATATGTGGCAAACCCACAGCTAATATACTGAATGTGGAAAAGTTGAAAGCTTTCCTCTAAGATCTGGAACAAGACAAGGATGCTCACTTTTACCACTTCTATTTAACATAGTAATGGAAGTCCTAGCCAGAGCAATTAGGCAAGAGAAAGAATTAAAAGGCCTACAAGTTATAAAGGAAGAATTTAAATTGTGCCCATTTGCAGATGACATTATCTTATATGGAGAAAATACTAAAGACTCCACTAAAGCTGCAGGATTTGAATTCAACACACAAAAATCAGTAGTATTTCTTCCTTTTTTTTTAGACAGAGTCTTAGTCTGTTGCCCATGCTGGAGTTCAGTGGCACAATCTTGGCTCACTACAATCTGCCTCCGGGGTTTGAGCAGTTCTCCTGCCTCAGCCTCTCAAGCACCTGGGTCTACAGGTGCGTGCCACCATGCCTGGCTAATTTTTTGTATTTTAGTAAAGACCAGGTTTCACCATGGTGCCCAGGCTGGTTGAACTCCTGAGGTTAGGCAATCCTCCTGCCTCAGCCTCCCAAAGTGCTATAATTATAAGCATGAGCCTCTACGCTTGGCCAACAAAAATCAGTAGTATTTATATATACTAAAAGCAAACTATCTACAAATGAAATGAGGACAACAATCCTATTTACAATAGCTAAAAAAAAATGGAACACTTAGTAATAAGTTAAACCAAGGAGGTGAAAACTCTCTGCAGTGAAAACTATTTTAAAAAACTGATTAAAAAATTGAAGACATAAGTAAATGGAAAAGTATTCCATGTTTATGAATTGGAAGAATTAATATTGTTAAAATGTCCATATTACTCAATCTACAGATTCAATGCAATTCCTGTCAAAATATCAATCACATTCTTCATAGAAGTGGAAAACAACTATTTTTAAATTCATATGGACCCAGAAAACACCCTGAATAGCCAAAGCAGTTTTCAGCAAAAAAGAACAAAGCTAGTGGCATCATCACATTACCTAACTTCCAAATATGCTATGAAGCTACGGTAACCAAAACAGCATGGCATTGGCATAAAAACAGACACAGAGACAATGAAACAGAATAGCGAATCCAAAAATAAATCCATACACTTACAGCCAACTGATGTTCAACAAAGGTGCCAAGCGGTCTCTTCAATAAATGGTGCTGGGAAAAGTGGACATCCACATGAAGAAGAATGAAGCTACATTCCTATCTCTTGCCATATACAAAAATTAAATCAAAATGAATTAAAGACTTAAATGTAAGACCTGAAACAATAAAACTGCTAGGAGAAAATAGGGAAAACATCATACTGGACACACATTGGATTGAGCAAGGATTTTTTGGGTAAGACCCCAAAAGCACAGGAACAAAAGCAAAAAATAGACAAACGGGATTCTGCTAGAAGCTTTTAGAAGAGGAAAAGCAGAGGAAATAATCAATAAAGAGAGAACCTACAGAATGTAAGAAAATATTTGTAAACTATAAATCTGACAAAGTGTTAATATCCAGACTATAGGAGAAAGTCAAACAACACGATACAAAAAAATACCCCAAATAATCCCATTTTGAAAATGTGCAAAACACCTGAAGAGACATTTCTCAAAGGAAGTGTCTTTTGGCCAACAGTTACATGAAAATATCATTAATCATTAGGAAAATGCAAATCAAAACAACAAGACAGCACCTTACACCTGTTAAAATGGCTACTATCAAAAAGATAATTAAAAAGTAACAAATGGTGTGGATGTGGAGAAAAGGAGAACTCCTACACACTGTCATGGGAATGTAAATTAGTACAGCCATTATGGAAAAGAGTATGAAGTTTCCTCAAAAAAAAAAAAAAATAGAACTACTATATGATCCAGCAATCCTACTGTTGGGTATATATTCAAAAATAAATAACATCAGTTTGTCAAAGAGGTATCAGCACTCCAATGTTTACAACAGCACTATTCACAATAGCCAAGAGATGAAATCAACCTAAGTGTCTATAAACGAATGAGTGGATAAATAAAATGAAGAACATATATGGAATAAAATACTATCCAGCCATAAAAAAGAATGAAATCCTGGCACTCACGGCAACATAGATAAATCTTGAGGACACATGTTATGAGAAATAAGCCAGGCACAGGAAGACAGCTACAGCATGATTTCACTTACACGTGGAATCTAAAGAAGTTGATCTCATAAAAGTAGAAGGCAGAATGATGGTCAACAGAGGCTAGTAATGGAAAAGGAGGAGGGTACAGATAAATTTTGGTTAACAGTACAAAGTTACAGTTAAAAGGAATAAATTCTGGTGTTCTATTGTAGATTAGGATAACTAAGGTTAACAATATCATATTGTATATTTAAAAATAGCCAGACAAGAGAATTTTTAATGTTCTCACCACAAAGAAATGATAAATATATAAGGTGATGGATATGCTGGCTAAATGCCCTGATTTGATTTTGCACAATGTATGCATGTATTAAAACATCTTACTATACCCTGTAAATATGTATATTTATTATATCTTAATAAAACAAAGTTAATAAATAAAAAAATTAAATAGCTAATGAGTGCTAACTGTGGTGTAGGTACTGTCAAAGGCATATTTACATATGATAAATAATTTTTAAAGAAGTTGGCCAGCTGCAATCATTATCCATTATCCTATGTTGGGCCCAGTTTATGTATGTCACCTGATTCACTACCTACTGCACTCTCAGTCACTTGCCCAATGGACAGCACCAGCCATTACCTTCAACTCATTTTCCAATACCATTGATTGATGTGGCTTCCTCTATAGTGAAGACGAAGGCACAGCCCTGTCACCACTTTCACAGCTACAGCAATATCTACACCATGACCCACGGAAGCTCAGTTCCTCCTGCCACCTCCAGATTCCAGTGAAGCCGCAAAGCATATAGTGTAGGATCTAACTTCCCCAACAATCACCTACTGGAGTCAGGGGACACAATCTGAAAGCATAGGGACAGCAACATACCATAAGGTGAGCTTTGACCAATGTGAAATGAGAGATAGGAAGATGTTGGCAGATAAATTATTTTCATTCCTCAATCTAACTGACTCGTCCTGTACAGCCTGTCTGGAGATGCTTCACATGACTAAGCAAGAGTCTGTGTTTGCTCATGCAGCTGTGGACAGCTTAGTAACCAACTTACATTTGTTTTTTCCTCCTTATGTACCATACAGGTATGTATATAGATACATATTTGTTCAAAGATTATATGCATGTGCAGACGTGGATATTCATTCTAGTATTAGCATATGCCCCAAGAGGTAGCTATATATATTAAATTTAGGATATAAAATACAGTTAATTGTCAACTATTTTAAAAAGTACTAAAATATGTCCAGAAAAAAGCAGCATTTCTAATTAAAATAGAATCAAAGAATAGAAAATAAAAGAAAAAATATATCTTAACTTAAATAATATAACTAAGAACTAAAAATAAAGTTACTTTCCCAGTGAAAATATGCTCTGGGCAGAAAAAAAAAATGACTAAAATATCAAAATGGAAAATTAGAAAGTGGTCTACTTAATAACAAAGGCTAAGTCTTAATGAAAGTCTACTACATTTCCTGGGATAATTTGATGATATACAGAAAATAATGAGTAAATTATTTCTCAAGTGTGATATATCCAGGAAATAGATCAGTGAAACAAAAAGAGTAATATCACAGCATACAAACAGAAAATTCACATATAGATGGAAAAAATCACAGTTTACATTGCATTCATGTTTAAAATCAAACATCACTTTTTCACATTTTGAAGATTTCCCCCCCTAAATATGGAAAGAAAAACAAGTCAGAGCTTTAATATAATATTTTTTTTCCAACCTGGAACAGCTGCAAAAAACAAATCTTTCTGGAGATAAGCTTGGTTATAAATATCAACATTCCCTTTAAATAAGGGAGTCCAGTTTTCATACCATCTGCTTCTTTCTAAAAGGGAAAAGTATGAAAATCATAAACCAGGACATTCCCGTTCAAACAAGGCATTTAAAAATGAATGTAGTAAAAAGGCTATGAACTACTCTGAACTCCTATCTTTAAAACTGCCCTATTTAGCTCATATCAGAAAATGGGATTTTTTGAAAGCAAACAACTTTTATTCAATGAATAAACTGCCTAAAGCAATTAATATTTTTAAGTGTTGTTTTCTAATTTTTTCACATTACTGGCCATAATAATAATCTTTGATTATTATTTCTCCTTTATGTGTCATACTCCCTACCATTTACTTTTTACTTTTTATTTTATTTATTTATTTATTTATTTATTTTTGAGACGGAGTCTCTCTCTGTTGCCCAGGCTGGAGTGCAGTGGCGAGATCTCGGTTCACTGCAAGCTCCGCTTCCTGGGTTCACACCATTCTCCTGTTTCAGCCTCCAGGTAGCTGGGACCACAGGTGCCCGCCACCTCACCCGGCTAATTTTTTTGTTTTTGTATTTGTAGTAGAGACGGAGTTTCACTGTGTTAGCCAGGATGGTCTCAATCTCCTGACCTCGTGATCCGCCCACCTCGGCCTCCCAAAGTGCTGGGATTACAGGCGTGAGCCACCGCACCCGGCTCATTTATTTTTTTAACCACAAGTGTCACCTCTACTTTTTCTAAAAGTTTTTTAGAGCCTAAAGACCTCCATATTACCTCTTCCAGTACAAAAATTTAATTATTAACAGACTGTACTTTTAATACAGATTCTATCCTCTGCAAAAATCCTTCCTATGCCTCTCTCAACAGTGTTTTGCTTGTTTGTTTGTTTATATACTTAAGTTTGGGCTTAATATTAAAGCCTTCTTTCGTGGCGGGGCACGGTGGCTCATGCCTGTAATCCCAGCACTTTGGG
>NW_016812934.1:3638502-3778629 GCF_001698545.2 Rhinopithecus bieti | reverse complement strand
AGGAAGGAAGGAAGGAAGGAAGGAAGGAAGGAAGGAAGGAAGGAAGGAAGGAAAGTTGATGATCTCACACTCATTTTTGAGTTCCATGTATTTAAGGTTCTTAGGATATAAGAATGGTCTCAGAATACACTAAACCTATAACAACTTAATTACATATACAATGTACAATTTCTGCTATTATTTGATCTTTTAAATATCTTCTATCATCAGCTAAGTGGCTTCCACAAAAGTATCTTTGGATGATTTTTAAAATGCCAAATTATGTATGCTATCTTATTGTTCATACATGTTTGAAACTCTGGATTAGTAGAGCAACAGTTACATTTAGAAAGTAAATCTTTTTATATACACTGGTTTATCCTGAGGACAGACCTTTTTAAGAACAGAGTGCTGTGGTGTATTTCAAAATGATTCCTTTTCCCCTTCCCCAGGAATTTTTGTCAGATATTTACAGTGAAAACCTAGTCTCACAATATGTATGTATTGACATACTTAATACACGTACATATGTACATACAAAGGCTTACACACTAGTCCCCATTTTTAAAGCTGCAAACTTAATCTCTAATCATTGTGGGAATTTGCAAATTATCCTCCAGTCTAAGAAAAAATTTCTCAGGTAAACACTTCTACAATTCTTTATTCTGCATTCTCTTCAGGAGTTGTAAACTTCTTGATGTTTTTCCTACTAAGTCTGTAAGTCACAATTCCTCTTACATACCCACTACATGCATTGTGCAGGTCAACACTGTTCCTCTTACTAGAGCAATAGCCTGACTTTAGATAAAACTGGTTCTGCCATAAAAGCCTCCAACTTTTAATTTCCAATGATAAGTTTAGCAACTCAAATATTTAAAATAACCCTAGGTCTAATACATAATGGCAAACAAGAAATACAATTTTAGAAAAGCCCTTATAGTACATTCCAACCAATATCTTCCAAAACCTTTAAGAAAATGTCCACAAATATTCTACTTTTCTATTTTCTTTTTGAATATTAAACTTTAGTATAACATTATACAGGTCTCCCTCCATAACCATCAGGGATTGGTTCCAGGACTCCTGTGGAAACCAAAATCCACAGGTGCTGGAATCCCTTACATAAAATGGTGTAGCATTTGCATTAACCTATGTTGTACATTCCCCTGTATTCTTTAAATGTCTTTAGATTATGTATAACATTTAATACAATGTAAAAGCTATGTAAACAATTGTTTACTGTATTCTTCTGTTATTTTTTTATTGTTGTATGGCTATTTTTATTGGTTTTTTTTATCCTTAGTGGTTTTGATCTGCAATTGCCTGAATTCATGGATGCAAAACCCCTTGATATGGAGGGCCAGCTGAAAATTTTTTACTAAAAAATCTATCATCTAAAAAATATATCATAGGCTTCCAGTTTCCATTTCTGTATGTAAGGAGCTTAGAAGTCATCACTCCATCCCTTTTCGAAGTAAAAAATTAAACAGACTGAAAAATCAGCACCCTTTTTGGATTCTTAAGAAAAATGAGGACACAGAGCACAATTCTGACCCTCAAGATTGGAGAAATAGGCAAATGCAGAGAGTCACAGCTTACCAGTCAGAAATCCATGAGTGGAAAGTGTCAAAGAAACCAGTGCTCTGGTAGAAAAATATGAACTGTAATTGACAAATTGCTAGAAGCTCAGGATGAAAAAGTCTGAATTAAAAACTCTAGGGGAACCAAGACAAAGAAGGACTCCCACACTCTGTGAGTTTCACCACCAGGAGCTCAACTAGTTTCTCACAGTAAATATCTGAGAAATATCCCAGTGGGAGAGGAAAAGGAACCATTTTGAAATATGCTACAGCACTCTGTTATTCTTAACAAGATCCTTCCTCAGAGGAAACTAGTTAATCAAAGGAAAACTTGCTGGGTACTGTCAAAGCCTAACTGACCTGGGGAACGGTAAACCCCTAACTCTAGCCCACTCTAGCTTTCCATGTGGAAGAAGAGAAATACTCAACTCCAGGCCACTCTTGCCATCCTGTCTTCACTAAAGGGGGGGAAAAAACGGAGAAACACTTGTGAAGCTCACAGTTCAAAAGCCAATTCTCACTAAATGACTAAGACCAAATAATAGGACTACAGAGTACACCACCTAGCCCCATACGTTACCACCATGTTACTAGAGGCCTATTTACAGCAGTTCCTTTTACCCAGTACATCATATTCAGCTATCAAGAAAAAAATTACAAGGCATACTAAAAGGCAAAACAAAACAAAACAAAACGAAAAACACAATTTGAAGAGATACACAAGCATCAGAACCAGACATGGCAGGGATGTTGAAATTATCAAACTGGAAACTTAAATATGATTAATATGCCAAGGGCTCTAATGGATAAAGTAGACACCATGCAATAACAGATGGAGAATGTAAGCAAAGCGATGGAAATCTTAAGAAGGAACCAAAAGAAATGCTCGTGATCAAAAACACAACAGCAGAAATGAAGAGTGCCTTTGATGAGCTTATTCATAGATTGAACACTAGCTGAGGAAAGATCTCTAAGCTTGAAGTAAATCAATAGAAACCTCCAAAACCAGAAAACAAAGATAAAACACACACACACACACACACACACACACACACACACACACAGAGAACAGAATACTCAAAGATTGTGGTACAACTCTAAAAGGTATAACATATGCATAATGGGAATATCAGAAGATGAAGAAAAAGATAAGAACAGAAGAAATATTTGAAACAATAATGACTGAGAATAAATGTCAGACACCAAACCATAAATCCAAGAAGCTCAGAGAACATCAAAAAAGATAAATGTCAAAAAAAACTACACCTAGGTATATCATCTGAAAATGCTTTTAAATACCTTTTACCTGGATATCTTATACTCCTTTAAATCAGTACAAAGGTATGACAGTCATTAATTCAGCTCATTAATCTTATAATTCCCCTTTCCCTCTGGATAGAAGGCAATACTGCACTTCATAGTTCCCCATTCAAAATTTAGCAATTTGCTTTGACCAGTGAAACTCTAAATGCCAGTACATAATGAGCCACACTCCCTTCCCACTGCTGCAATGATCATGGAAGTATATTTGGATAAAACCTTCAATATCTTGGGTCCAGAACTGCCCTATCAACTCATTTTGGATATGTAGTTTGTGTGTTGTGTTAAGACATTGAAATTTGGGCTTGCTTTTTCTACAGTATAACCTGAGCTCCTCTGACTGATACAAAGGGTTACTTTTCTCCAAAAGCCTTTCATAAGTACGGCATAGTCTGATTTAAATGCTGCTTTTCCAAGTGATGACAGCATTCTATTCATACTCTTATTATAAAACAATACTATAGTAAAATGGCTGCTGGAATTATCCATTTCCTTTGTTAAACTATACTCCTGAAGGTAGGAATTGTTAATGCCTAGCTCTTAGTAAGTAGTTAAAACACATTTACTGGATTCACTGATCATTCATGCATTCACTCATCAAGGGCCAGGGGCCACTCCAGTTCTAGAGATAGAGTGAAAACAGAGCAAACGAAAATTCCTGCCTTCATATGCCTTATATTCTTATGAGGGATAATGATAATAAGCAAGAAAAATAAGTGTAAATACATAGTTTAACAGATAGTGACAAAAATCATAGAGCAAAGAGAAAATATAAAGCGTTGGATGGTCATCAGGTAAGACTCCATTTAGAAGGCGAACTTTTAATAAAGACCAAAAGAAAAGGAAGGAAATTGGTCAAGCAATCGCTATATATGGATGAAGAGCAATTCAGTAGAAAGAATAGCAAGTGTGAAAATTCCGAGATGAGAAAATGCCTGGCATGTTAGAGAGCAAAAAGGAAGGCAGTATGCCCAGGCCAAGAGGATGATGATGAGAAG
The DNA here is from genome assembly GCF_001698545.2 of Rhinopithecus bieti. Classification (NCBI taxonomy): domain Eukaryota; kingdom Metazoa; phylum Chordata; class Mammalia; order Primates; family Cercopithecidae; genus Rhinopithecus; species Rhinopithecus bieti. The sequence continues at coordinate 3,774,752 of NW_016812934.1, read as the reverse complement.
AGTTAAAGACGAAATTAGAGGAGTAACAATGATTCAAGTATTGTAGAGACATTTAGACCAGTTTAAAAGCTTTATTTAGATTTGATGTTGAGTAAAATGAAGAGCTATTTAAAGGCTTTGAGTAGAGTGAGGAGTGGGAAAGAACAGTAAGTGATGAGGTCAGAGATAAACAGACACCCATATTCTTCCATTTTATGTCATATTTCCTCTCTCCACAATACGTGAGAAAAATGGATGTATCAACTTACTAAGAAATATTGCTGAGTAAATGATATTTTATGATGATATCAATCTGTTCATTACTTAATATGCAGGACAGTGATTAAAACCAATAAATAATTACCAAAATATTGCAATATACCAAAGTATAATGATGCACTAAACATCAAGACAGACCAAGCATTTAATGTAGCAACAAATCTTAATAGACAATTGATAATACTAAACGTTTAACAAATAAATCAGTTATAAATGTATGGCTTTATAAATGTTACTTCATTTATTTGGATTTGCTGAAATATCACAAAATAAATACAAGTAAAAACATTTCCTTATTGTAATACTGCCTTCCATAAGAAAAAACTATGCTTGGAACCCAGGTTCATTGCCAGAAGAAAACAACCCAAAGCAATAAGTACAAAGTGAAAGAAAACAAACCACAAATCAAAACACCTCTTGCAAAATGTTAAATCAAATAAACACACCTTGCGTTGTGTCTTTGATGCTGCCAAGTCTAAACTCTGGAGAGTTGCCAAGGGGTAAGATGTTTCCAAAGCCAAGGTCTTTAGTTAGGTAGCTGTGCTTGCATTCCTGGCAAATTCAATTCCAAATACCAAAAATAATATTCTTGGTGATTTTTCTTACTGAAATTCAAAACAAAGTATATAGAAATAGTAAATGGATGATCTCCAGTTCCCTAATTGTCCACAAATTTAAATCACAGGGAAAACATTTCCAAAAGGTGTTTCTTGGTTTGCTGTTATTTATTCAATCTGAATACGTTTCTATGAGAAATATAATTGGAAATTGTTGCATATTATGCCCCATTTTAACAAGGCACATTCTCATATTATTACGAAGGCTCTGAGAAGTACTGTAACAGAAAAATCTATTTAAATTTATGTGACCCAGTGTGTCTTAAACAATTATCTGAAAAGTAGCAGGAGATGCTTCTACTGTTTTCTAAAGTCAAGAATAAATGCAAAGAGACTGATATAAAATTATTTTGTTATTTTAATTTGCACAAGGCTGACTTAAAAAACAATTATATTTATTCAGTTTTAAATGTTTAAGTATATGTTACTTTCTAAAAGCCCATTTTAAAAGCAACATGGAATAACAAGCAGGTAATGCATGATTTATTCATTTTTGTACAGTGAATATTTACCGAATACATATTAAATGCCAGGCAATGAACTTATGTCTAGTTTTACACTGCAATTGCTCTCATGTGGATAAGAATATAAAATTTAAATATTTCCAAACTGCTGTCTAATAATAATACCAAATCAAAATTTAACCCCAACTATTCGGGAACGCAAGCTTTACTTTACTAATTCTAATGAGATAATTAATAATAGCAATTTTGGGGTTGCTTTTAAATACTGTTAACAACACAAGTCAAGAGTAATAATATGAAAGAATAATCTTTTTTAACAAAGGTGCTACAAAATAATAAAGTTAGACCCTTACCTCACAGCAAACACAAAACTTTATTCAAGATGAATCACAGAACTAAATGCGAAGACTGAAACTATAAAACATTTAAAGGAAAACATGGGAATAAAACTTTATTACGTTGAGTTAGAAAATAGTCTCTTAGATACAGCACCAAAAGCACAAGCAACAAAATAAAAAACAAATTGGACTGCATTAAAATAAAAATTTTGTGCTTTAAAGAACATGACCAAAAAAGTGCAAAGACAGTCCACAGAATAGAAGAAAATACTTGCACACCATATATATGATAAAGGTCTTATGCCCAGAATACATAAAGAACTCTCACAGCTCAACATAAAAGATCAAATAATACAAGTTTTAAATGGGCAAAATATTTAAACAATTTTCCAGAGAAGACATACGAATTGCCAAAAAGCACATGAAAAGATGCTCAACATCAGTAGTTGTTAGGAAAATCCAAATAAAAACCATAACGAGATACCACTTTACTCCTAGTAGGAAGGCTATTTTTTAAAAAAATGCAAGAGGAGATGAGGATGTGGAGAAACTGGAACCTTCATACATTGCTGGTAGAAATGTAAAATGATACGGCCACACTTGGAAAAATTTGGCAGCTCCTCAAAAATCCAAATACAGAGTTACTGAGTTACCAGCAATTTTACTTAGATATATATATCCAAGAAAATGAAAACATCTCTGCCCAAAACTTTTATTCAAATCTTCATAGCAGCATTTTTCTTTTTTTTTTTTTTTTTTTTTTTTGAGAGGGAGTCTCCCTCTGTCCCCCAGGCTGGAGTGCAGTGGCGAGATCTCGGCTTGCTGCAAGTTCCTCCTCCTGGGTTCATGCCATTCTCCTGCCTCAACCTCCCAAGTAGCTGGGACTACAGGGGCCCGCCACCACGCCCGTCTAATTTTTTGTATTTTCAGTAGAGACGGGATTTCACCGTGTTAGCCAAGATGGTCTCGATCTCCTGACCTCGTGATCCACCCGCCCCGACCTCCCAAAGTGCTGGGATTACAGGCGTGAGCCCCCGCGTCCGGCGCATAGCAGCATTATTCTAATAGCCAAAAGGTAGAAACAACTCATGATGAACAGGTATATAAATGTGGTATATATTGATATGATGGAATATTAAAAAGAATGAAATACTGATAATGCTGCAATATGGATGAACCTTGTAAACACGTGTCTTAAGTGAAAGAAGTCAGTCACAAAAGTCCACTTAATACATAACTTCTATTGTTCCCTTTATGTGAAATGTCCAGAATGGGAAGGTCAATAGAGAAAGAAAATAGATCAGTGGTTGCTTAAGGGGGCGGAGGCAGAAGGGATGGGAACTGACATAACGGGTACAGAATTTCTATTTGAGATAATGAAAATATTCTGAAATTAGATAGTTGCACAATATTAGGAGTATTCTAAAAACTCCTGAATTGCACACTTTAAAATGGTAAACCTTATGATTGTGAAATATAGCTCAATAAAGCTGTTATTACAATACAAGTGTCATAAAAATACAAGTCTACAGTCCTTATCTAAAATGTTTGGGCCAGATATGTCTTGAATGATTTTAGATTATAAAAAATGTAATAAATTCCATCTACTATAATTACGTAACACTCCTGAAAGGATGTGGGGGAAGCACATTAATGCTTCATAGAAAAATCTTATGCCTACTAAATACGTAAATAGTCCCATGTCATTTCAAGTCTGGTTTTTGTCTCAATTAAGTTTGTAGAAAACTTGACAAAGTTTAATTCTGCAGAACTTCTGGATTTTGAAAATGCAAGTGATGGGTGTTAGGAGCCTTATTAATGATGATTGTTAATATTAGTAATAATATCAGCAGCTACCCATTTGTTGACTAGCAACTAATGTGGCTAGTTGACTAGCAACTAATGTGGCAAACACTGTGGTAAGCACATCACATATCATAAATTTTCATAACACTTCTGTGTGATAGGTACAATTTCCCAACTGAGGAAACTGAGTTTCCTAATGATTAACTGACTTGCCCAAGCATGCAAAGTTGACAGGGAAAGGAGCAGAGATTTGAACTCAAATCTATCTGATCATAGAGCTTACTTCTCTTTCCTCTATGTTCAGACCATTCACCAGAACTACAGACTCTACCTCTGTAAAACGGAGTAAGAGCCTTTTTATGTATACATACAAGTATACATAAGCATATATACATATATGTAAATAGGTATATAAATATACATGTGTATGTAGGTATATAAATATACGTATATGTATGTTTATGTGTACATACACATATACACATATATACATATACACATATATATGTGAAGTAAGAATGAAATGAAGTATTTTTATGAAAATGTGTCAAATATAAAAGTCTACATAAATATGAGACAACATCATCTGAATAACTATTTTCATTATATATCTAAATCAAGGTTCAAAGGGGGTATGTATTCAGTCAAATTCTACAAAGGCATTCCAAACAAATGTATTAATTTTATTAGAAGAAATGCAAAGCATTAATTTTAAACATTGTTTTTAAATATCTAAGCAAAGAAAATCTAAATATATTCAAGTGATCTATAACTAAACTATCGTCTCAAGCTTTCATAAAGTTTTTATAAGCCATATATAAAAGTGGTGCAGTATGCAACCATATACATTATGTTTTGTCTTAAAGCAGTTCTATCTACTCAGAAGCAAGAACAGATTACGTGTTTACTTTATAAGTAACTTCTTAATATTCAAAAAATGTTAATGATTTACGTTTATTTAACAACCTGCTCACATAAGTTTACCTACCGCGTAAGTTCCTAGAGTAACTAGGGGATTGTTTATATATTCCCCCTAAAATGAAAACCTATGTATACCTCTATACCACTTTTATTCCATGAAAGTATAATTATAGAATTAAAGAATTTTAGAAAGTGTGGTACAGTATTTGAAAAAGCTTCAGAACCATTTTAAAATACCAATTTGATCGTGTTGCTCTCCATTTGAAAACCTGAAATGGATCCTCATTGCCTACAAGATGCAAATAGTTTTGCGTGTCATATAAGAGGCTTCTCAGCCTTTGCCAGCAGGTTCATACTGCCTCAACTCTAGCCACTTTTCTCTAGATTAGACCCCAATCACTAAACTTCTTTTGATTTTCCAACCACAAGAACCCATTGACAGCTTAATAGCTTTACAAATCTTGTTATACTTATTTCAATGTTGCTTAGCCCTAGCCTTGTCTAACTTGAATTCATAGACACCCTTCATGACCCCATTTCAATCAATTACATACTTTCTCTGTACAATTCACCTATACCTGCTGGACACATCTTTGGTTATCTGATTGATATGTAACTCACTTATTAAATACTGTACATATTTATCTCTATGAACATCTAGAATTTTGGCATATAATGGTATCCATTATTTCTTATTATAATATTGAAATATTTTATTTCATCTTTGGAAATAAAACTGTAAAATATGTACATGAATTTTGTTTCATTTATGGAATAGAGATGGAAAAGAGAAGATGTGGATTACAAAATGCAAATAATAATAGATTCCTGAGGTTAACATTAACCCATATTAGACCAAAGAGATGCTGGGGTAAGTCAAAAGTACCATTTTGGCCAGGCACGGTGGCTCACGCCTGTAATCCCAACACTTTGGGAGGCTGAGGTGGGCGGATCACTGAGGTTGGGAGTTCGAGACCAGCCTGACCAACATGGAACAACCCCGTCTCTACTAAAAATACAAAAGTAGCCAGGTGTGGTGGTGCATTCCTATAATCCCAGCTACTCGGGAGGCTGAGGCAGGAGAATCGCTTGAACCAGGGAGGCAGAGGTTGTGGTGAGCTGAGATCACACCACTGCACTCCAGCCTGGGCAACAAGAGTGAAACTCCACCTCAAAAAAAAAAAAAAAATACAATTTCACATTTTTCTCAAAATATTTGATGATATTCTTTTTACTTGTTTAAATACCAGAATATGCTTTAAGAGGTTATGATGAAAGGGCATTTGGGATAAAACATAGATTACATGGCTTTGTAAGATAGCAACAATTAACTGAACACTGGTAGTTCCTGTTTGTTAGCGCTCAAAAAAAAAAGTACCATGGGAATGGGGGTCCCAAAAGGGAACTGCAGATGACTGAAGGCCCTGAACTAAGGTATGCTATGGTAAGAGGCACTGTGGAAGAAAGGCAAAAGCCCCACTCTGCTCCCAGCTATGTAGCCTTGGGTAAAAGTTACTTAGTCTCTCTGTAGGATGAGGCAAGTGGGAGAGAATAATTTCCTTATCCCTAAAGAAGTTGAACAAAAACAGGGTCCATTTAGGCTTACAAATTTTTTTTAAGCCTAATTTTTTGCGTTTTTCTGAGGAGCAAGTCAATAGCTTTCCTTGGTTTCTCAAAGTGGTAAAAGACACCAAAAAGGTGAGTCATCCTTGCGTTAAAAGGTAATGTTTCCCAATCTTGTCAGGTATATGTATATACCTAGTGATATTAAAGCCGAAAAAGTGTTGTTCAAGACATCATTACAGGTGCTACCTAACCAGAGCCAACACAGAATCAATAATGAACGGACGAGCGAATTTCTTCCCCATTTCTAAATAACCCAAAGATTAAAAAAAAAAAAATCACAAGGGAAATTTGAAAATACTTATAGCTGAATGGCAATACTTATACTTGTTTATAAATTCAGATCATAGAGACAAAAACATTAAGAGTATAATCAATAATGCTTTACGTTTGTGTAGATCATAAATGATACTTTCACAATCAATTATTCCTTATTTTTTAGGGCATATCCTAGAGTCTCCAATTTACAGATAACAAAACAATTACGAGTTATTGCCCAAGGACAAACATTTCTTAACCCTGCCAGTTTCCGGACTTGTAGGCCCATGCTCTTTCCAATGTTAACAAGCGGTACAAGCTTCCTTCCTGGGGGTTTACACGGTAAACCTGGCAGAGGGAAGTAAAAGATTTTTACCTCTTTGGTGTTTTCTTTCTGGAATGTACTCTGTCTCTGAATCATTGGGAGACAGAGTACATAAGCAAACAAAGGGAGATTTGAAATGGTTGTCTAAGGTTACCATCTCATACCATACTTGTTGATCATTAAGTATGAGCCGGGTGAAGCAAAAACAGCTCTAAAGGTTTAGCACACCTCTCCACAGTAGAGAATCTAAGGGAGATTACACATTGGGTCTCCTCCAGCAATAAATTGCTTCAACTTCTTCAGGAGGTGTATTAAGCTCAAACAAGCAGCAGAGAACTCCAAGTAGAAGAAACCTGATCTCCAATCCCCTTTTCCTAGACATCCACGTGGACACCAACATCTGATGGATTCAGGAATTCACCAAGCTCCAAGAAAAATACCCCCGCCCCCCAACCTCACCACTACCAATAAAGCCACCTAGTCCTGTCTGAATCGTCTGAATCTCTTCTCTGCAAATGTTTTGGTATGCAAATACTCGTTCATTAATAAGAGGAAGCAGGAGAAAGACTGGAGAGGAGTACCACGGGAAAGGGGGCCCCATAAGGGAACTGCAGAACCCAGAGAGCTGCACAGAGAAATAAGCGGCCGCGAGTTATCGGACATCACAAAGGAGCCAATCCCGAGCCGCGTGGAAGACCTTGGAAGATGGGCGGGCCTAACGTGTCCAGGGCCCAGCGGCTGGCGCCAGACACGCTGGCAGTGCTGGAACCGCGCGTTCCTTAGCAACCGCAACGGCCACGCCCACCGAACCTAGCACCCTCCATCCCCCACCCCGCAGCCAGCGCCCTGCTCATCGGGAACGGGTCCTTCAGTGATCATCGTACCTACTGGGTTTCCTGGACTCCGGGTTTCTCTTGCAGAGCCTCCCTCCGCCCAGCCCGCCCAAGTGCCGTTCCCAGGGAGGGAACGATCGTCTCCTAAACGCTTTAGGGCTCGCTAAGGAGGTGCGCCCGTTTTCATTCCCGGACCCCGAGCTTCCTGGGCAGGGTCTCCCCAATCCCCTCGCACTCGCCGGACACACACCTCAGCTCTGCCAAGGCAAGGGCCGACAAACTTCGTGTCCGGTGGGAAATGTTGCTGTCCACGGTCCTGTCACTCAGGGGCAGGGGCGGGACAAGCCAGCCGCACACCCCTACACCCAAAGGGTGAGGCGAAAAAGAGGCGGGGCTATGCCCGCAGGGGCGGGACCAGGCCTCAGCCTGCTCTCGGATTGGTCGGTCTTTCTCCCGCCTCTACGCCGGTCCAGGACGCAAAGGCGCTGGCCCTGAGGCCTTTCCCTCATTTTGATGCCACGCTGGAGTGCTAATACCTATCTCACGAGGTGACTGTAGAAATTAAAAGTAAAGACTGTGACTTGTTTTGTAAATATAAAACGGAAAACTATGTTATTTTGATTACTGAACCCTCCCATCTCATACACACACACTCCCCAATTCACAGGATCATCCGTAAGAAGCATCCCTAAGTGGAAGGGTACACTGTCTGTGTAAACAATGAATTCATTGCACATTGGAACAGCAAAAAAGAAAAAAACGTTTTATATTAACATTAACCAGAGATTAATAAATTTAGAAAAGACTGCAAAAACATGACCTACAATTAAGATTTAGGAACCTCTGTTCAGGTACTCAATCTTCACATCTACAAAATGGGAATGAAATATTAAGATGTTAGTTATTTGAAAAGTATTCGAATATTGAATGCTTTATACATTATACTCATGTAATCCTTACAAAACCCACTAAGAGTATTATCCACAGCCTATGAACAATGAATCACAGGCTAGGAAAGGCTAGATTTATTCAATCATTCAACAAATCTAAATGCCTGCAGTCATCATTTTTAATATTGTGGTAAACTAAATCTAAAATTCCTTCAAAAAATTATGCAACCTCCAATTTAATTTTATCTTGCTCACATAAAAGTCACCTTCCTCTAGGCCAGCCCCATCATATCTTTTTACAAAAGCCCTTGAGAAAGAAAGTAGCATACAAAAAAAAACCGAGACAAGTATAAATAGACTAACCAGAAGGCTTTCTGAAATCTCACAGGATATTATGGCCAGGAATTGAATCCAAAATGTAATTTTATTTTCTGTCCTCCTAAATCATTTTCTGGTCTCCAGTTCCTCTCCCAGAAATAAAGGTAGAGTTAAATGAGATTATATTAATACACTTAACCAGATTACTTATGTGTGTGGCTTTAAAATAGTGAAACTCTTTTTCCTTCCATATTAAACCAAAACCCAGAAGGGTTTATCTTGTCTGATACGGTTGTAGTAAAAAAAAAAAAAAAAAAAAAAAAAAGAGTACCTCTGGACAAGTGCCTTGAGATTCAATTGAAATGTTCATCATACTGTGATGCAATTGTTGGAATAAAATAAACCCATTCCAATTACAAATAATTTTACACTCTTGACCTGCTGAATTTCCAAATTCTTCTGAAAGCTTGCTAAATGTGAATAACTCTCTATAAAACTTTCCTGATTTGTATGACTCAGAGTCCCCATTTTCTTTAATCTTTTAAAAATATTTCTTTTGGTCAGGCACGGTGTCTCATGCCTGTAATCCCAGCACTTTCGGAGGCTGAGGTGGACGGATTGCCTGAGGTCAGGAGTTCCAGACCAGCCTGGACAACATGGTGAAAACCCATCTCTACTAAAAATACAAAAATTAGCCAGGCATGATGACGGGCACCTGTAATCCCAGCTACTCAGGAGGCTGAGGCAGGAGAATGGCTTTAGCCTGGGAGGCAGAGGTTACAGTGAGCAGAGATTGCATCATTGCACTCCAGCCTGGGCGACTGAGTGGGACTCCATCTCAAAAAAAAAAAAATTGGTTTTAGACTAAAAAAAGTTATGATTATATGTTAATAAGTATATAAATAAAGGCTGTAAGATTTAAATAAAAGTGGTGAATGTACTTGAGTCCATTTTCATTACATATTTAAAGATGTACAGGAAGTGCATTTGTTTGAATATTCTCACATATATATTATACTTTAAATAAATGTATTATATGCATGTAAATGTGTAATCATTGAAATAAACACAGCTGTATACTACCCATATGTATAGCTCCAGATGTTTGAAGCATGCACTCAAATTTCTGGAACTTTTACACCTTGGTGTCTAGTTAAACATCCAGTAGAAAATATGTTCTATATGCATAGGAATACATTTTAAAACTGTATCTATTGTTTCAAAATAAGAATGGAACAGCAAACAATGAGTCTCTACCACTGCATTTCTTTTGTGAACCTATTTTTTATGAGATGAGCTAGTCCTAGCTAATTGTTCTACAAACAGTTTGCTAATCTACAAAATGGGCACCAGCCAACTTACTCTGTGTGAATTTAACTATTGTAAAGTTGTCTTTCAGGTGTTTTTCAAAACAATTAAACTCCTAAATATTTCTAATTAATACTCCCAAGTAGAACATAATTTCAAGGGTGTAGTGCCAACTATTTCTTTTACAAATGATATGTAGATAGAAGAGATATATTGTAAATTTTGGAGTAGAAGAGTCTCATGCTATTCAAATTTCAATTACTTATTTTTTACCTCATGTCATACTATAAACCTTGGAACATGTATAATTTGAAATCCTTCCCTAGGCCCAAATGTATATTACAAGAATTTATGAAGAACAAACATAATTTATACAATAAATAATTATATCTTAGGAACACTGAACAAGAAGTAAATAGCTTAACGTAAAATTAAAACCTCCAGATGTATGTTATATGCTTATTTCTTTACCATATAAAGACATATATTATTGACTTACATTTCTAGCAAGTTGAAATATAAACTAGAATCTACTAATTGTATGTGCTAAAACCTTTGTCCTAGATGAATATGCATATTGCTTGAAATTTAAAAAAAAAAAATCTATTTGAATCATTTGCAAAAATTTGTTTTAGAAACATGAAGCTCAAATATCTTAACAAAATTACGATTCTGTCAAAAGTGAATGACGCATATTACTTAATCTTATTCAGCAGTCCTTTGCCCTAAATTGTAAGACAAAATAATTACCCAACATGACTCTCCGAGTAGCTTGGATCGCTTAATAGATCAAATACACATATTGCTATTTCCTTTCAATCATCCTAGGACAATATCAGGGAGGCAGTTAACGCGAATTTTGCTTAAAACACTTAAAGCAATGATTTCTTGTGTAAGTTCATTTAAGAAAGCCCTGTGATCCCCAAAGTCTGTGCTTGAAAGTTTTGGTTTGAACTTATAGTACTGTATTTTAAACCACTTAATAAAAACCGGAAAATGGGTTTGCTTTTCTTATAGAAAAAATTCCTTTTGAAAACTCAGAAAAAGTAATAAAACATAAAAACATTTTCACTGACTTGTATATTATTTGAATTTAGAGTTACACAGCACTATGTAGAATGAACTCCATGGAAAGGATGCAGGACAAGCAAGTCCAAAATTGAGGCTAGGTGGGTTCTTGGCTTTGACAGGAAAGAATTCAAAGGCTAGCTGATGGTGATAGCAATTCTTATTAAACTAAGAGTATACATCAGCAGTAGAGGTACTGCTTGGCAGTGTGCTCGGAGTAGCAGCTCAGAGGCAGTTCTGCACTCATATGTACACCCACTTTTAATTATATGCAAATTAAGTGGTAGTTTATGGAGAAATTTCTAGGATGAGGATGATAACTTCCAGGTTGTAGGGTCATTGCCATGGAAAGGGGCAGTAACTTCTGGGTGTTGCCATGGCAATGGTAAACTCACATGGCACACGGGTGTGCATGTCTTATGGGGAGCTGCTTACCCCTGAAACTGTTTTAGCTAGTCCTCAGATTGGTCTGCTTTCCAAGTACCGCCTGCAGAGTTTGGTGCAGCCTCCTACCTCAGAAAGCATGGACCTACATTAGAAAATGCATAGTTCAGTGCTTGTTTGCCTTTTGAAGATTTGAATTCAAAACTGTCTCTGAAATCTAGAAAAATATTATCTCAAAATACTCTTCAGATATAAGAACTAATATAGATAATTATTTCATAAGTGAAAGAAAGATGGAGTCACAAATGCAAACATATTGATATAATTTCAAATGTGTAACTGCCAGCCATTTCTCTAATTTTTTTAAAATTACACTTTAAGTTCTGTGATACATGTGCAGAAAGTGCAGATTTGTTACATAGGTATACACATGCCATGATGGTTTGCTGCACCCATCAGCCCGTCATCTACATCAGGTATTTCTCTTAATGCTACCCCTCCCCTAGCCTCCCACCCCACCGACAGGCCCTGGTGTGTGATGTTCCCCTACCTGTGTCCATGTGTTCTCATTGTTCAACTCCCACTTATGAGGGAGAACATGTGATGTTTGGTTTTCTGTTCCTGTGTTAGTTTGCTGAGAATGATTATTTCCAGCTTCATCCATGTCTCTGCAAGGAACATGAACTCATCCTTTATTATGGCTGCATAGTATTCCATGGTGTATAATGTGCCACATTTTCTTTATCCAGTCTATTATTGATGGGCACTTGGGTTGGTTCCAAGTCTTTGCTATTGTGAATAGTGCTGCAATAAACATATTGGGCATGTGTCTTTATAGTAGCTTGATTTATAATCCTTTGGGCATATACCCAGTAATGGGATTGCGGGTCAAATGGTATTTCTGGTTCTAGATCCTTGAGGAATCACCACACTGTCTTCTACAATGGCTGAACTAATTTATACTCCCACCAACCGTGTAAAAGTGTTCCTTTTGAAAAGTGTCTTCTTTTGAAAAGTGTCTGCTCATATCCTTCACCCACTTTTGATGGGGTTGTTTGTTTTTTTCTTGTAAATTTGTTTAAGTTCCTTGTAGATTCTGGATATTAGCCCTTTGTCAGATGGATAGATTGCAAAAGTTTTCTCCCATTCTGTAGGTTGCCTGTTTACTGTGATGATAATTTCTTTAGCTATACAGAAGCTCTTTAGTTTAATTAGATCTCATTTGTCAATTTTGGCTTTTGTTGCAACTGCTTTTGGAATTTTAGTTATAAGTCTTTTCCCATGTTTATGTCCTAAATGATATTACCTAGGTTTTCTTCTAGGGATTTTATGGTTTTAGGTCTTATGTTTAAGTTTTCATTCATCTTGAGTTAATATTTGTATCAGGTGTAAGGAAGGGGTCCAGTTTCAGTTTTCTGCATGTAGCTAGCCAGTTTTCCCAACACCATNTTGATTTATAATCCTTTGGGCATATACCCAGTAATGGGATTGCGGGTCAAATGGTATTTCTGGTTCTAGATCCTTGAGGAATCACCACACTGTCTTCTACAATGGCTGAACTAATTTATACTCCCACCAACCGTGTAAAAGTGTTCCTTTTGAAAAGTGTCTTCTTTTGAAAAGTGTCTGCTCATATCCTTCACCCACTTTTTGATGGGGTTGTTTGTTTTTTTCTTGTAAATTTGTTTAAGTTCCTTGTAGATTCTGGATATTAGCCCTTTGTCAGATGGATAGATTGCAAAAGTTTTCTCCCATTCTGTAGGTTGCCTGTTTACTGTGATGATAATTTCTTTAGCTATACAGAAGCTCTTTAGTTTAATTAGATCTCATTTGTCAATTTTGGCTTTTGTTGCAACTGCTTTTGGAATTTTAGTTATAAGTCTTTTCCCATGTTTATGTCCTAAATGATATTACCTAGGTTTTCTTCTAGGGATTTTATGGTTTTAGGTCTTATGTTTAAGTTTTTCATTCATCTTGAGTTAATATTTGTATCAGGTGTAAGGAAGGGGTCCAGTTTCAGTTTTCTGCATGTAGCTAGCCAGTTTTCCCAACACCATTTATTAAATAGGGAATCATTTCCCCATTGCTTGTTTTTGTCAGGTTTGTCAAAGATCAGATGGTTGTATATGTGCGGTGTTATTTGTGAGGCCTCTGCTCTGTTCCACTGGTCTATATATCGGTTTTGGTACCAGTACCATGCCGTTTTGGTTACTGTAGTATAGATTGAAGTCAGGTAACACGATGCCCCCTCTTTGTTCTTTTTGCTTAGAATTGTCTTGGCTATATGGGCTCTTTTTTGGTTGCATATTTAGAATTGTGTTTTTGTGTTTCCAAGTATTTGACAGCTGTCTAACATCTTATGGTTATTGACTTTTAAATCCATTGTAGTTAGAAAATATACATTGTAAGATTTCAAACTTTTGAAAATTATTGACACGTATATTACAGCCCAACATATGGTTTATCTTTATGACTGTTCTCAGTGTATTTGGAAAAAAATATGTGTATTCTGAAATTGTGGAATGCAGTATTCTCTAAATGTCTATTATAGTCTATATCCTTAAGACACTGTTTTTTTTTTTTTTTTCCTTGCTTTTAAAACATTTTATTTATTTACTTTACTTTAAGTTCTGGGATACATGTGCAGAATGTGCAGATTTGTTACTTAGGTATACACATGCCATGGTGATCCATACCAATGTTTTTAAGTATATTCTATCAGTTACTGAAAGAAAAGTGTTAAATCTCCAACTATGCTTGTGCATTTCTTTATATTTTCTTTTTTTAAAAAAATTAATTTCTTAATTTTAGATTCCAGGATACATGTGCAGGATGTGTGGGTTTGTTACATAGGCAAACATGTGCCATGGTGGTTTGCTGCACCTATCAACTCATCCCTTAGATATTAAGCCCAGCATGCATTAGTTATTTCTCCTGATGCTCTCCCTCTCCAAATCCTCCCCCAGCTGGTCCCTGTTTATGTTGTTCCCCTCCCCGTGTCCATGTATTCTCATTGTTCAGCTCCCACTTATAAGTGAGAATATTCGCTGTTTGGTTTTCTGTTCTTGCATTAGTTTGCTTAGGGTAATGGCTTCCAGCTCCATTCACGTTCCTGCAAAGGATATGATCTCATTCCTTTTTATGCCTGCATAGTATTCCATGGTGTATATGTACCACATTTTCTTTATCCAGTCTATCATTGATGGGCATTTGGGTTGATTCCATGTCTTTGCTATGGTGCATAGTGTTGCAATGAACATGTGCATGCATGTATCTTTATAATAGAATGATTTATATCCCTTTGGGTGTATACCAAGAAATGGGATTGCTGAGTAGAGTCATTGTTCTGCTTCTAGGTCTTTAAGGAATTGCCACCTGTCTTCCACAATGGTTGAACTAATTTACATTTCCACCAACAGTGCACAAGTGTTCCTATTTCTCCACAGCCTCACCAGCATCTGTTGTTTCTTGACTTTTTAATAATCGCCATTCTGACTGAGAGATTATATCTCATTATGTTTTTTATTTGCATTTATCTAATGATCAGTGATGTTGAACTTTTTTTCATATGTTTATTGGCCACACAGTTGTCTTCTTTTGAGATGTCCCTGTTCATGTCTTTTGCCCATTTTTCAATGGGGTTGTTTTTCTCTTGTAAATTTGTTTAAGTTCCCTGTAGATTCTAGATATTAGACCTTTGTCAGATGGATAGACTGCAAAAATTAACTCCCATTCTGTAGGCTGTCTTTTTACTCATGATAGTTTCTTTTGCTATGCAGAAGCTCTTTGGTTTAATTAGGTCTCATTTTTCAATTTTTGCTTTTGTTACAATTCCTTTTGATGTTTTGTCATGAAATCTTGGCCCATGCCTATGTCCTGAATGGTACTGCCTAGACTTTCTTCTAGGGTTTTTATAGTTTTGGGTTTTACATTTAAGTCTTTAATCCATCTTCAATTATTTTTTTGTATGAGGTATAAGGTCGGGGTCCAGTTTCAGTTTTCTGCATATGGTTAGTCAGTTTTTCCAGCACTGTTTATTAAATAGGGAATCCTTTCCCCATTGCTTGTTTTTTTCATGTTTGTCAAAAGTCAGATGGTTGTAGATGTGTGGTCTTATTTCTGAGTTCTCGATCTATTCCATTGGTCTATGTGTCTGTTTTTGTACCAGCACCATGCTGCTTTGGTTACTGTAGCCTCGTAGTATAAAGTTACACACACAAGGGAACAAGACAAAGATGCCCTCTCTCATCACTCCTGTTCAACATGGTATTGGAAGATATGGCCTGGGCAATCAGGCAAAAGAAAGAAATAAAGGGTATTCAAATAGGAAGAGAGAAATCAAACTGTCTGTGTTTGCAGATGACATGATCCTATAGCTAGAAAACCCCATTGTCTCAACCCAAAAGCTTCTTAAGCTAATAAACAACTTCAGCAAAGTCTCAGGATGCAACATCAATGTGTAAAAATCACAGTTTTTACACCAACAATAGACAAGCAGAAAGCTAAATCATGAATGAGCTTCCATTCACAATTGCTACAAAGAGAATAAAATACCTAGACATACAGCTAACAAGGAATGTGAAGGACCTCTTCAAGGAGAACTACAAACCACTGCTCAAGGAAATCAGAGAGGACACAAACAAACGGAAAAACATTCCATGCTCATGAATAGGAAAAATCAGTATCCTGAAAATGGCCATATTGCTCAAAGTAATTTATAGATTCAAAGCTATTCCCATTAAACTACCATTGACATTCTTCACAGAATTAGAAAAACTATTGTAAAGTTTATACCAACCAAAAAAGAGCTCATATAATCAAGACAATCCTAAACAAAAAGAACAGAGCTAGAGGCATCAGGCTATCCAACTTCAAACTATATTTTCTTTAGTTGTGTTAATTATTTCATTATATATTTTAAAGTTCTGTTATTAGGCTCATACACATCTAGAATTATTATGATTTCTTGATGAATCAACCCTTTTATCATTATGAAATGTTGATCTTTTTATCTCTGGTTATACTTGGTCGTGAAGTCTATTTGCCTGATATTAATAATCTTAGATTAGATGTATTATTTCTATTGTTTCTACTAGATCCATTTCCGTACCTCTACATTTAAGCTATCTGTGCTTTTATGTTTCTATCTCTTGTATACAAAATATTGTTGAATTTGCATTTTTTCCAGTCTGACAATCTTTGATTTACTATAAAAAATATTTATTCAATTTCCATGTAATATAGGTATTAATATGGAGGGTATAAGTCCATCATTTTCTATGTATTTTTTATTTTCATTTTACTTTTCTCCTCCATTTATACTTTCCTGTTTTTATTTACTTTAGTCAAAAATGTTTAGACTTCCAGTTTGTGCTTCTAATGGTTTTTTAGCTATATTTGTTTTATTATTTTATTTGTGGTTATTCTAGAGTTAACAATTTATATTCTTATGCTGAGAATCATCAATGTTGTATCCATTTAATATTACATTCTAAGAGTAATGCCCTATGCTCCGCCTTCACACCACCCCCAGTTTTCTCCCCAGCTCCAACTTTCTACTTGCTTTGGCATTATACCATTTGGCATGGCCCCATCCAGGAGGGGAACAACACCATCTTTCATACGTGGGTCAAGAACACAGGAAAGTGAAGTAGAAGAGTGGACAAGGCCAATCCCACTAAGTAGAAGGCTAAGCAATGCTGAGCCCTTAACAAAAGCCACACCTTCCAGCTCGTCTTTACTGTGTTTCAAGATCTGTCATTCAGGGCCAACTTCATGTATGAGAACTGTGCCGGCCCACAGCACCTGTGGTCAGAAGGTTCCCCTGTTTGTTTAATGATCTACTATTGCTGTCCTGAAATTTTTAATAATTTTATCTTTGAACTTATTTTTCGTAAGTTCAGTCTAATGGG
Organism: Rhinopithecus bieti; assembly: GCF_001698545.2. Classification (NCBI taxonomy): domain Eukaryota; kingdom Metazoa; phylum Chordata; class Mammalia; order Primates; family Cercopithecidae; genus Rhinopithecus; species Rhinopithecus bieti. The sequence goes on along the minus strand of NW_016812934.1, from coordinate 3,757,429 downwards.
ATAATGAAGCATGTGCATGAGCAGAAGAGATATTCACAGTAAGTTCTCTACCATTTCTTGTGATCTCACTTGCACATGGAGTTCATGATGCCTCATAAGCACAGAATTCTGATGGACCCATCATAGGTGGGAGTTCAGCAAGACTCAAAGCAAATGCGAAGTAAGCCTGTTATCAAAGTCATTCGCTTCCATTGAGTATTGGTAGAATGTGTGCATATCAAGAAGTGAAATAAGAACAATTTAGAGTTGGTATTTTTTGCAGTTTCTACTAGTTTGGTAACAACAATATATATATGCATATACGAGCTATGGAATATGAACTATGCAATTTCAGTGATTCTGGATATCAGCAAATGTTCTTATATTTTCATTTAGAACTGCAATTGCACAAAATGAAGGTGAATAGTAACAATCACACTTACGATGAAAATTTTAATTTCTCTACTTAGAGCAGTGTTAAATAGCAAATATAAAACACAATGATAAGTTGAGAGAGACTTTGGAAGAAAGCAATACAACATTTTCTATCTTTTTTTTTTTTTTTTTTGAGACGGAGTCTTGCTCTGCCACCCAGGCTGGAGTGCATTGGCCGGATCTCAGCTCACTGCAAGCTCCGCCTCCCGGGTTCACGCCATTCTCCTGCCTCAGCCTCCCGCGTAGCTGGGACTACAGGCGCCCTCCAGGTCGCCCGACTAGTTTTTTTTGTATTTTTTAGTAGAGACGGGGTTTCACTGTGTTAGCCAGGATGGTCTCGATCTCCTGACCTCGTGATCCGCCCGTCTCGGCCTCCCAAAGTGCTGGGATTACAGGCTTGAGCCACCGCGCCCGGCCTAACATTTTCTATCTTATGCCTTTGATGGCACATTTTACTTTTTAAAAATTTTTTTTAAACAGTGGGTCACACACTTTCATTTTGTCCTGGGCTGCACAAATTATTTAGCTTGTGCTGATATCATTTCACTACTAAAAGATATACAAGTCTGACTTTGGTGATCCAGCTTCTGCACAGTCTAGATTAGTAAGGATAAAATTTTTGGTGCAAAGTGGGAGTAAGGATAACATTTTTAGTGCAAAGTGGGAGAAAGAGGAGGAATAGCTCAGGAGGATGCCACCAAGTTTGAGCCGCACAGTACATTCTGATCCAGTACATTCTGGTCCCCTATAGCACTCTGTTCTTTACTCAAAGAGGAGTTCAAATGACCACCACTGTATGTGAGTCTGGGATCCCTTATCTGAAACCGCACCACTTTGGTAGATTAACCTTGTGACATCACTAGCTTTGTGTAATTGCTTCCTCCATATCCTACTGCTGGCTGCAAACCTGCCCTGTGCAGACAACCAGTTTCTTCTGTCTGATCTGCTCAATAGCTCCACATCAAGTGCTTGAAGGTCAAGTTACATTTCAGGCTGGCACCCCTGTGCCATCAACAGCAGCAACCTACATGGTTGTCACCTTGTCAACAGTCAGCTGGAGGCCACATCAGAGAAGTGGAGCGCTTTGGCTAGGAAAGCCTTAAACAGGCGCACTTCCCTGACAGCAAGGATGTACCTAGTAACAAACAGCACTTCTACATGTACCAGCTGCTGGACATCCTCAATTATGGGTTCAGCTTCCAGTTGCGGGGCCAGGACTTGTATACCATCCAATTGTGACAGCACGATGTCTTCCGGAATGGGTCTTGTACCTTATCCAACAGCTCCCACCTCTAACCAATCCAACAGAAAATGAAGTCCAAGCTCTTCAGTCTGAATATTTTTCAGTGAGTTCATCTCATTCCAAAAGGGCCACACCAACACCGATCCACGATTTGTGACCTCCTTTTTTTGGGAGGGATATCTTGACTGTAAGTCCTGAAATAAGAAATTCATTATTCTATAGATGGTGTATGGAGACTCAAGCTTGGTTGTTGCTGAAGTTCTTCTCAGGAGAGGTTCTTAATTGACTGATAGTATCTAGATATAGATCTCAAAGACTGAATCATAAGGTGGAAAAGTTGAAGGTGCTCCATCACATCCTGCAATCTCATCAATTGCAGGCTGTAATGCAGGCTTTCCTGAGCCCAGCCTTGCTGCTGGTCAGTGGCCCTGACTCATTCACGCACTTGACACGTAAATACTGAAGCTGAAGAAAGCAACTAGCCCAGTCTCCCTAGAGGGCTTTGTAAATGGATGTGGAGGTTCCATGGTACTCATGGACACCTTACCAGTTTCAGCCTTATGTCTTCTGCAGGGCCTTGCTTGGGACGAAGAACTGGATTTGAATCAAAAGGAGAAAGAAGACAGAAATTATTAGTTATTTTTTTCCACAGAAGCTGAGGAGAGAGCCGAAAGACAGCTTTGGTTTCAGGGTTCCATTCTCCTCTGAATCTGCTTCTACTATCCTATTTCTGGCAGGCCTGGCTCTCAGGGATGCTCACCTTCTGTTTATGTTCCAAGGAACTCCCACAATCAAGGATACCTGGTTGCTTAAGGTGTATTGCCCTCAGGGGGCCTGCTCTCATGGCCTCCCCAGTTTCCACAGGCGGGAGGAGCCAGGGTTTAATTTTGGTCCCAGAGATAAACTGGCTTCATAGAACGAGTTGAAAAGTATTCACTTCTCTTTGTTGTCTAGAAGAAGTTGTGTGAATTGCCAGTGTTCCTTTCTTAATTTTTGTGGAGAAATCTCCAAGGAAGCCACCAAAGCCTAGGCTTTTTGTGGGAGGATCTTTAATACAAATGCAATTTTTAAAGTAGATGCGGGACTATTCAGACTCTCTACTTCTTTAGTGATCATTAGTAGTTTGTATACTGCAAAGAATTTGAACACATTATATACATTGGCAAAGTTATTGAGTTATTGAGCTTGTTCTTAATATTGCTTATATTCATTTTTATTTCTGTAGAATTGTGGTGACCTCACTTCTCATATTCCTGGTAGTGGCAATTTGTCTTATTTTTCTGATCTCCTTGGCTAGAGCTTTAATTTTATTATCTTTCTTAAAGAACCAGTTTTATTTTATTTTTTCTATTGTTTTCAGATTTTTATTTCATCGATTCCTATCTTTTTATCCTTTATTTCCTTGTTTCTGCTAACCGTCTTGGGATTTCTAATTTATTCGTCCTTGGTTTAGGTTACTTTAGGTAGAGATTGGAAGCATTCGAGTTGAGGAGAGGATTGCTTCTGTCGTTTGCTCCGCAATATACGGGAGCAAAAAGAGGAGTATGAAAATTCCTCCCTAAGTGCCATACTTAATACTTCATTCCCTTACTGCAATTTAACATTTTGTAAATGCGTTCATTTGATGTGAGAAAAAAAACTTCGTCATTGCGATTTTGATTTGCTGATAGTTGTACCTAATGGCGGGTTAGCTGTAGAATATGTTTATTTACTTTCCCAAATACTTTGGAGAGTCTAAATCTATAATATATTTCTCCCTGTAGTAATCTTACTATGTTCAATTCTGGTTAGCCAGTTTAGAGAAATACACTATTCTAATGACTTTCGTTATCTTACTTAAGATGTGTAAAAACTTATTTTATTATATAGGTTTTCTTGGTAAATATTCCATGAACACTTGAAAAGAATGCACATTTTTTACTTTTCTTTTACTTTACTTCAATAGCATTCTGTAAATTTCAGTTATGTCTAGTTGGTTAATAAAGTTGTTTATATTTTGTATATCTCTACCGATTATGTCTACTTGTTTTAATAATTACTTGAGAAAGGTATTTAACTCTCCTCCTATAATTATGAATTTGTGAATTTCTTCTTGAAGTTTTATCAGTTTTCATGTATTTTAAAGCTTTGTCATTATGTGCATATGTTATGTCCTCTAAGACTAACTGACTCCTTTATCATTATGAAATGACATTTTTCATCCCTGGTAATGTTCTTTGCTCTGGAATCTACTTTGTGTGATATTAATATAATCATGTCAGCTTTCTTTTGGTCAGTGTTAACATGGTTTTATTTTCCAATCTTTTAAACAATTTGTGTCTTTATATTTTCAAGTGTTCTCTGTTTTGTAGACAACATGTAGTTGAGTCTTGTTTTTAAAAATCTAGTTTGACAACATCTGCCTTGTAATTGAGGTGTTAGACAATTTATGTTAATGTGATTGCTGATATAATTGGGTTTAAATGCACCATCTTGCTGTTTATTTTCTATACATTCAATCCCTTCTTTGTTCTCTTTTCTTTTGCTGCCTATTTTGGAATTATAGAATGCTTTTATGATTCTATTTAATTTCCTTTGTTGACATCATAACTGTAACTTTTTAATGTTTTTTGTGGCTTATAATATAACTATTTAACTTACCACCATCTATCTTTAAGAAATATTATATTATTTCACATGCAGTTAAAGAGGCTTGATGCAGTATGTTTCTGTCTCTACAGTCTTTGTGCTATTGTCATGTATTTTATCTCTATATATATTATAAACCCAACAATACATGTGATTATTTTTGCTGTAACAATTCAACATTCTCTTAAAGAGATTTTTAAAATATGAAGAAATGTGTATTTACCCACATATTTACCATTTCCATTGCTCCTTATTCCTTTGTGTAGCTCCATGTTGCCATCTGGTATTATTTCCTCTTTACTTAAAAGACTTTCTTGAGCATTTCATATGATGTGTGCTTTCTGGTGATGAAGTCTTTCACCTTTTGTATGTCTAGATAAGTCTTTATGTTTCATTTATTTTTGGATGATATTGTTGCTGGTTATAGAATTCTAAGTCAACAGTTTTCATTTCAGTACTTTAATGATGTTCACTACTTTAAAGGGACTTTAAATGCATATGCATTAGGCTACTTGGTATGTTCATACTTTTTTTTTTTCTCGGTATATAATTTCAAAAAGATTTTATTGCTTCATAGCTATATATTCAAGTTCACTCAAATGTTCCAATATTAATTCCATCTAGTACATTTTTAATCAGATATATTCCCCTATGTTTAGAAGTTCAAATTGGTACTTTTCAATACCGTCTATATCTTTCCTTAACAAACTTATCCTTTTCTCTACCCTCCTGATCATTGGGGAGACAGTTATAACTGCTTATCATCCTTTTCTACTAACTGTATTATCTGTATTACTTCTTAGTCTATTACTATTGATTGAACTTTATTTTCATTATGTGGAGCATATTTTCCTATTTGTTTTCATACCTGGAAATTTTATTGAATGCTAGACATTTTTAATTTTACCTTGTTTTGTTCTAGATATTTTTGTGTGTTCCTACAAATCTTTCTTTTGAAGTACAGTTGTCATGTAGAAACAATGTAATCCTTTTGAGATTTAAGTTTTGTTAGGCAGAATCTGAGCAGCATTTAGTCTCTGAAGTTTGTCTTACTATTGACCTAATATACTTATGGTTGTTCTAGCCATTGCTCTTGGAACTATGTTGTATTTCCAGTTTGGCTGGAATAAATACAAACTATTTCTGACCATGTGTTACTCTTACGGACTTTTCTCTCTGCTTTGTCCAGGTGATTCATTTCTCAAATGCGGATTATTTCTTCACATTCATTCACCAATCAGTACTCGGTTGAATTTTCAAGAGGAATACATTGTATCTATCCAGAGCTCTTACTCTGTAGTTGTCTCCTGTCTGACACATTTCCCTGTGAATTGTAGCTGCTTTGACTTTGCCAGACTCCCAACTACATCTTCTTAACTCAGTCACACCACCAGGCTGTACCTGGGTCTCCTCTCCACGTGCTGTAGCCTGGAAACTTTGGCTCTAATCACAGGCATTCATAGTTCTTACGCGTTTGTTTACTCTCCCTTCAGGATTTTTGTCCTGTGCTACTTGATGCCCAGTGCCTGAAAACCATTCTTTAATACATGTTGTCCAAATTTTTAGTGATTTCAGCTGAAGGGTAAATCCAATTTCTGTTAGTTCATCATGACTGGGAGCAGAAGTTTTGAACTGCTCAATTTGTATTTGAAAATTATTTATCATAAATTGAGGGGTCTAGGAGGAAGTTTCATTTGTAACCAGAGGATTTGTATTGTCACTACAAGCATGTGACAGCAGTAAGAATAAAGTCCACTTTAAACTTAATTGAATTATAAGATCCTCAAGTTTTGAACTGCAAACATTTAAAAACTTGCTTATGGGTACAACTTCTCAGGGATTTTTTTTTTCCTTTCTCTCCTCAGAGTCAGGGCAACCATAGTCCTTTGATGATTGGAATGAACATATTTATTTTTGTATTTTTGCTTCCTCCTTTTATTAAGGTTTCCAACTCAATGTTTGAGAGATTCTTACTATATTTTCCAACTTGAGTGAGCTCTGGTTGTGAAAAGCACTGAAGGCTGTGAAAATCACCGAAGTTTTCAGCTGTGATATACACTCAGGACATAAGCAATTTTATTGTTCCTGCTACTAGTGGAAATACAGCTGATCCAGTAAACACTTATTACATAACACACCACCATAAACCAGTGGTAAAGAACAACAATAATTTTCTCATGTCAAAAAACTTGTGCATCAAGAATTTGGACAGGATTCAGCAGAAAGTGTTTGTTCCACAATATCTGAGATCTCAACTTGGACACCCTAAATGCTGGGGAATGACTGAAATGACTGGCAGTTGGAATCATCTTCAAGCTTTTCTTCACAATTGTCTGCTACCTGGGTTATGATAAGATGAAAGCTTAGTTGTATTTAGGTGGAACTGTTGACAGGAGGACCTGTGTATAACTTCTCAGAGTAGTTTGGAATTCTCACAGCAATGTCAGGTCATGTTATAGAAGATCTGTAGGATGCAAGATATTGTTGTCACTCTCTTTGGAAGATGCAATTTGCAATATCCTCTCAGATTTTTTCATATATATCCAGTGCTTTTAGTTGTTTTCACTGTGAAGAATTCCAGAATGCCAGAGGTCAATCTGAACATTTAAGCCTAAGCATATCACCAAATATGGAACTCTCAACTTTGATATATATTTTCAAATCAATTTTTCAGGTTCCACAAAAAATCCTAGTGGAAATGGATGGGTACTGCAAAGACTTTTCTATTAACTTTTGAATTTTCTTTTTCAATCACAATTGTCCTTATTCTTGAACTTACATATTTTTTATATCTTATGAAAGTTTCACAATTTTCTACATTCAGGTCATGTGTTTCTGTTTACTACTTGAATATTATAGTTTTGTAGTTTTATTAATGGCAACTACTACATCCTACTATAATTTCTAATCGGTTACCAATGGTCCGTCATTTGTGAAAAAGCTTGCATTTTCATCTTGTATCTTCCCATTCAACTTACTTTCATTTCTTAGTTGTTTTAAAAGTTTGTTTGCTGATTGTCATAAAATTTGAAATCATGTAGCAATAATGGTAGACTGTCTTGAAATTATATATGAAAGATAGAGTTGCTTCTTCCCTTTAACTGTATATATCATTTTATTTTCATTATTTCATTATTCAGACTTCTAGTATAATGTTGAAGAATAGCAACAATAGAGAGTATCTTCATCTCAATATCAACTCAAATTAGAAAAATTTATAATGTCTTACCATTAGATATGATGTTCACTTAAATTTCTGGTACTTTATTAAGTTAAGAACACTCTATTTTGGACTTCTTTTACTAAGTGTCTTTATTACTGATGAGTATTTATTTCCAGTAAATGTTGTCACTACTCATTGAAATGAACAAATAATGTTTCATTGTTAGTAGATATTAATACATATTCTAATATGGGAATTTACTTTATCCAGAGAAATACTATTTGATTATTCCTTTTTAAAATATGCTACTTAAATTTGACTTGTTAATACTTTACGTTTTTACATCTATTTCATAATTGGCATATTGGTGAGTGTGTGTGTGTGTGTGCACGTGCGGGCATGTGTGTGTGTTTTGGTACCTGTTGCATACACTAGCTTCATAAAATCAGTTAGGTAGCTTCACCTCATTTTCGTTATTATGAAAATCTTTGTATAAGATGGGAAATTGTTTATTTTGTAAAGACTTGGCAGAACTCATTATCTGGGTAAAAAGTATCTGGACCTGGTACTTCTTCAATTTCTTCTAGGGTTAAATGTTAAATTCGGTTATTCTACTCTCACATGAACGGACTTAGAAATGCATACTTTCCTAGAAGTGTATACATTTTATGTAGGTTTTATGTCGGTTTTTAAATTGATGGCATATAATTAGTCATTCTCTTATATTTTAAATGTTGCTCAGTTCCATTGTCAATTTTTGGGATTCATAATGTGTTTCTCCTTTACTTTTTTTCATGATCATATTTTCCAGTTTTTTTATTAGCAATATCTCTAAAACACTACCTTTGTTTTCCATTAAATAACTTTAGAAATATTTTTTGTTGTTTCATTTTCATTTTATTAATATGTTTCATTTTATTAATTTCTGGTTTTCTAAGTTCTATGTTTTAACTTAATTTTATCTTTATTATTTTATAATAATGCCTTTAGGTGCATAAATTTTTCTCTGAATTCTATTATGAACTTGGAGTATACATTTTGATAAATATCCTTTGAAAATAGCTTATAATTAATGTATCATTTCTTCTTAATAAATTATTATTTAGAAGCATCTTCTTTACTTGATAGGTATATAGGTTTGAAGGGAACCTAAAGCAGAGCTATGTTTTGTGATTAATTTCTTGTTTTCTTGCAATACCTGCAGTGAATGTAGCCTGTTCATTAGGTCTGTTTTTGGTGGCTTTTTTGAGGTCTCTTTGTAGTTTATTCGTACATGGTCATTTGTTTCTCATTTCTTTTGGTCTTTCCTTTGTGCTAAATCCTCTGTTGAATATAAACTTCTAAAAAATTCTATGTATATCTATTAGATCAAGCTTGTTGTGTTACACAAATATTGTATATCATTATTTATTATATGTTCCTATTTCAAACTCAAAAAATCAATAGTTTCTAATAGTAAGTTTTAAAGTTTCTCACTATGATTGTGCATTTGTCCATCTTTTTTATATTTTTTAGTTTCACCTTATGTATTTTGTAACTATGTTGATTGGTACATAAGGAACCGTTACTGCAATATACTGTTAACATTCCTATGTTATTTTAAGTCAGTATAAAATATCAATTTATTTCCCTTTAAGGCTGTTTACTGTAAATTCTAAATGGTCTAATATTAACATTACTATACTTGTTAACAATTTATTGGCGTATTTGTTTTCATTTCTTTTTTATTACTCCAATATTTCTGTGTCATTTTGTTTTGAATTAGCTTTTCTATTGCCAACGAATGCAGTCTGATTTGAGTCTTCTAAATTTTCTCATAGTTGCCATGCTAAAAAGAGATAGCCTTCTCATTTTCAAGTGTAATCATGTATATTTTTAAAATATTTTAACTGTCAACTCCAGGAAATTGAAATAGAGAGGGTGGAGCATTTACTTAGTGTGCCATTGTAGAATTTTTAGACTTACAGCTTACTACGACATCTCAAGGGTATCAATTTTTTATATGAAAATAACTTTTATTATATATTATGAACAATTCAGTGAAGCCTTATTTTCAAGATATCTAAAATAAGTTTAAAAAAGGTTTTGTTTTCCTTAGAAAATAAATATTTTAAATTATCAATAATTATTGAAAAAACATTATTAATTTTGTAAATTGGACATCTATTGGGCATTTTTTAATTTGAAATCTGGTAAATTAGCAGTTGCATAATTTTCAATACTACATCACCTGGATATTTTTCTATGGAATATATAATTTGGAGATTCAGTTAAAGAAGGGAAAACTAAACAGTTGGCTTACCATTAATTTTAGTAGTGTATATTCCTTGAATTTCAATAAAGATTTATGTATTATGTATTTCTTATGCAATATTAAAATACAACTGTACTCTGAAAACTCAATAAAGTATTTTGTCAGTCAACAAAATGCATGTGCACAGAACAACACAACATTTCTTCAGTAACTTGACATTTACTGAAATAACTCTATCTTGTTTAGTGGTAGGGAATGTCTAGGATGAAGGAGAGGTTATGACTGACTGCTTTCTAATTTTCTTGTCCTGGAACATAGGCCAGATGTCATGCAAAAATCAGAAAATATTTTGCTATTGTTAACTGTTTGAATAGATTAAGAATACATTGTCTTTTAAGTGTTCCCACAGAGTCAGATGCTGCAAATATCAATGGGAGCCATTATATTCTTTTTATATGCAGCCAACTTCTGCTTTTATGCATTCCAAAAAGGGTCACATTGTAACTCCAGAAGTAGGATGAAGTTGTAACCTGATACTAAGACTTCTTCCTCCTCCTAGGTATGGGAGGATGGTGCTTAAAGAAAGCTGGACCCACTGTAATCCGTTTTGATGAATGTTGGGTCCTTACTGAATTGAATGTAAATGCTAGGTCTATCCAATCTATAAGTGACACATTGGGTAGATTATTTAATGTCTTTGTGCCTTAATGTTCTCATTTATGAAATTAGGATAACAATATCCAGTTCATATGGCTGCTGTAAAAACAAATAACATAATGTTTTAAAAGTTACAAATACAATGAAGCCATGGTAGAAATTGTATATATTTAAAAATTAAAACTGATTCTCAATTATTTTTATTTACTCTAGAAGTGCCAGACTAAGGAGAAAGCAGGGTTGCTACCCGTGCTCTGGGACACTACTAGTTTTGTCAGACTGTTAAAATAGAAATAATGTCACAGAAGACACAAGGCAGAGGCAGACAGAAGAGAGAAAAATCTCAATTCAAGTCAAAACAAAATATTTCGTGACTGTTCTTATACACAAAGTAGATTAACTGCTATAAGAAACAACAGTCAAATTTCGGTGGTTTAACATAGTAAAGATTTATTTCCTGCTGACTCCTCAGTGGAATGGGGAGGCAGTGAAGCCTCTGCTCCATGCAGTAATTCATGGAGTCAGTCTTCCTTAACCCAGAGGCTTCATTATTCCTAGTGTCTTGAGGATTGCAGGTTGATTTATTACATCTGGCAAGCAAGAAGTAAAAGAAAGTAAGAATAAAGAATCACATGGGTGTATTTTAGGGACCATACAAACAAGCAGTATGTATAATTTCTGAATTTCTCATATTGCATTGGCCAGAACTCAGTCACATGTTCTCCCTTACTGGGAGGCTTGCAGATGTAATCTGTGTGTTTAAGGTGGAAGGAAATTGATAAACACTTAGTGTCATTCCTGCCACAGATGTGGTTTGATCAGGTGCCAGGGTAAGGGGAGTGAGTCCACTGAACTTTTCAATTTCCTCACTTAAGTTTTTTCACACTCTTTTCTTACGGTCTTCAAAATAAACATACTGATTTGTTTTTCTAAGACCACCAGAGCGAGCACAAAAGAACCAGTGAGTAGGCAAGGGTAGGAGCAAAACTGCAAATTTATTTTTGGTCACCTAGCTTCAGTGAAGAAGGTGGGTAGGGAGAGGTCTGTGGGCTTCCGGCAAAGGAGGCCAAGAGAGTCGCCCGGTGAAGCTCTGGGAGGAAGTTCCTGCAGTCCCAACAAGAGTGGGGACTAAGGAAGTTCACGTGGTGGCGGCTGCCTGGAGTGGCTTTTCTAGGAGTGGGAGGGCAATAGGCAGGGCATGGGCGTGTCAGGGGGCGTTCCCTAGGTGCGACCAGGTAAATCTTGGTCTCTTCGGATTGATGTCACCTGGCGCATGCCCAGTTGGTCTGCACCTTCCCGGGGCGGCTGCATTTTCGCGCGCGCGCGGGAAAAGCTGGTGATGAAGAACCCGGAAGTGCGCCATCTTGCCTCGTTCATCCAAACACATACAATTATTGCTTAAACTGAAAAATAAACATGAGAATGGTTTAGGATTTGCTAATCAGTTCAGCTCAACAGGTTTTAGTTTAGTGCTGTATTCCTATGCCTAACTCTTTGTAAATTTGGTCAAGTCACTCCAACCTCTCCAAGTTTCGGTTACCTGAAAAATATCTATATATAAATCCAGGAAATGGAATGCTAAATTGAGATAATACATTAAAATGTATTTATAAATTAGGAAGCATGAGGCATTAATTTTACTAATGAAAGATGGTTGAAAATATACTGTAATACTGACTTGGCATTCCATTACCATTGTGCCCTGTCTTCATCAAGTCGATTAGCATCCCTGTGCAAATAATGCTGCTTAAATGTCAGGCATATATTTGAATTTCACATGTGTTATGCAGCTGGAATCTATGTTTATTTAACACTTTCTTACACTGACAGAGTCCAAATAGGTTATGATATAAAAACAGTATGAAGTCATCACAGTGGACCAGATCCTACCATTACACATGAGCCCAGGATTTGAAAGGCAAAGATTCAGATTATGGCAAGGGGAAAAAAGTGTTTCTAGAGGTCAAGTTGGGCAGGGGTCTGAAAAGTGTGAGTTCAGTTTGTCATAAGCATTATTTAGATATGAGAATAAAAAAGAAAGCATAATATAGGTCTTACTTAACCTAATTATTCATTAAAGGATTGAAAAGAGAAAATCATTTAGTTTGCCTTTTATTGTTACAGACATTTTTTGATCTTTCAAAGCTTATTTTCTTTGCAATAAATCATCACTTATTTAACATTGTAACCCTGTTTTTAATCATCTAAATGGAAACTAAGATAAATAAATTTTCCCATATAAGAAAGCAGAAGATATGCCAGTTTTATGAAAGTCCAAGTTATAATTTTAGGTAGGCTGGAAAATGATTTTGTTTCTCTCTCTCTCTTCTTTTCCATTTTGACTTTTCCTCCACTGTCTTCATTATTTTTCAACAAGTGATCTTGACTGTATAGATATTTTGTGTGTTTTTACATTCCACAATATGTGGAAACAACAAAAAAGAATACTCAACTGTTATGTGTAATGCAGGACTTGTTATTTCTGAGATAAATTTAAGAATAAGTTCCTTATTCTTGCAATTTTCATGAAAACTTTATCTTAGCCTTTTATGTTTCTAAAGCTAATAAACTTATTTTCCTAATTTTTTTCCCAGACAAAAATCTGAAACTATTATACATTTGTTTCATTTGTTTTCTTTGTTTCAAAGTCAAATGACACTGTGATTGATTTTAAATGACCCTATCGTGCTTCGAAGTTTGAGACCATTTCTTGAACACATAGTTTTTTGGCTTATATGTGAGATTTTCTGTGTGTGTGTGTGTGTGTGTGTGTGTGTGTGTGTGCGTGCACATGCGCGCGCGCGCGAGAGAGAGAGAGAGACAAGAGAGGGAATGTCTGTAAAATAATTGCTCATTATTTAGTTAGTGGCTATGAAAACTTCTCCATTCCTTATGAACTCCATTCCTCCTAGCTCCTGGATTCCAAACACTGTTTCTTCTACTTTTTGATTTCCTAGTAACTACCATCATATACTATGGTGTAGGTGAAATTAATGAACATATCTATTCCTGGTACAAAAAATTGGGGGACAGCTTACTGTAGAGACATCAGAGGAGGTTTTGCTTCACTATATTTTCAGTTGCCATCTGCTGTGGGAAGACAAAGTCTAACAATCTCATATGCTTATTGTTTGTACATGGCTGACATGTCTTAAATCCTTCAAGGTTTCATCAGGCCAAGTTGTCATAAAACCTCTGGTAAACTTGACCAAAGCATGCTTTTTACTAATATTTGTAAAGTGAGTTTTGTTGTTGTTATAATTTTGTTAAAAAACTGTATTATGCATTTTGTGCCCAGGCTCTTGCCAATAAGATCAGATATAGTAGATGAGTCCTAACCCTTCATATTCACAGGCCAGGAACCTTAATGTGTCAGTTTACCAAAATTAATAAGAATCCAATATTGTCACACACTGCCAGAGTTCATAAACACTGATGTATAAAGCCAAAGCATGAACTTAATAATTCACAATGACTAATTTAAGTTGTTAAGGGTACCAGATACTTTCATCTATTTGAGTAGCACATTTTCTCCCGATATATTAATTACATGGAATGTCAATTACCAGAAAGGTATTTGTGGACTTCAATCACAAGGAGGCACTAGTTGAATGATTTGAATGTATGGCAGCATTTGGTTGTGATTATTTTGGATCTGTTAAGATGATTTTACAAATCTCTGCCAGAATTGAGTACAACTTCATGTATACTAACGTGTACTATATAGGATAACCTACTAAAGAAACCTTTTTTTTTTTTTTTTTGCAAGTTCTTCAAAGGCACCACACTATTTTGCCAAGTATCAATGCAATATTATCTTGTTTTACATTGTTTTGTGACTAACATATAGACATATGCTTTATCTGAAATTTACATAAAAGCCTTTAACTTTAAAGACTTTTCTTCTACAGACAAAATACAACCATTTGGGGAAAATATTTGAACTCAGAAATTAGTACAATTAGCAAATGTATTTATAGGAATAAACAAGAATATCTTTTCATCAAATCTTTAGCTACTAATAATCACAACTTAATTTACCATGAGAATTTTACACTGATTTAATGAGAATATACCTTTATAACTCATGTTCTATGAGTCATACAACTTTCTGAGTAATTCTGTAATACAGAACGTGTGAAGACTAGAAGTCTTTTCAGTTACTCTTAGTGAAATAATTTATTGGGGCTAAATCTCCCATTTAGTTCTACTTTCTTATTTTGTACACGCAGAATAAAAGAGTAGGAATAAAATTTGTTTCGCTGTAGTCATGCTAAAGAAGGCAAAATCGATGTTCTATAATGATTCATTCCCAGATATAGAGATTGGAGGCTGAGGGTGAATGTGCAGAGACGTATACATCTGTAAAGGGAAATAACTGGGTGTCATCTAAGGATGATAGTTAAGATTGTTGTCCTCTAATAATCTAGAAATAAAAGAAATGAAATCATATATTGAAAGTATTATAAATCAGGACATGACATATGACAAGCTACCCAAGTAATAGACCTGTTTCCCCAGATGTTTTCCTAACAGGAATAAATGAAGCGGTCAGCTATAAAGTTTTATTTCTTATTTTAATTTTGAAATGTGAACTGCCTTTCAGAATTTTTCATTTCTTATAATTTGACATAATATGGTCACCATCCCTGAATTTAAAGTGTTTTCTTTTTCAAGAAAATAATGCCATCACATAGGCCATTGAAGCATCAGCCACTGGCCTACTTCAGTGACATTCTGTCAGAAAGTCCACTTCTGCCTCTCCCTTGTAGTACAGTGACTGATGCTTTCAAGAGATGACTGTAAATCTAAAATTAGGAGCAGATATCAGAAGCTTTCTAGATTCTCCAAAGAATTTATTCATCAGTTTCTTAAAAACCAACTAAAAGGAGAATTAGTTTTCCTCCAGAGAATGGGAACTCTACAGAGAGTTATTTAATGTATAGGCTTGTATGTGTGTGTATGTCATTTGGTTTTACATGATAAGTATTTGGGTTTCTTCTACATAATTAGCACAAACATAGAATGAATGGGTACTATTATTGTCTTTGAATACCAGCAGTCTTAAAAAGCAGCTTAGTTTATTGGTGAGCTATTACCAGAAGTAATTGCTTAGCATAGTAAATAATAATCAAAATTATAGTGGGTGAATATATGATTCATCAAAATAAAGAAAATTATAATTTTCTCAAAACGATTATTAGAAAAATTATTTATACTAATTTTAATGAAAAGACCTTCACAATACATTCATATTCTAGGATACTATGTATGTATTAAAATCTTGTTTTGAAGAATGTTTAAAAACATGGGGACAGTTACTCAAGTAAAAATTCAAGCTAATAAACAGAATATTTACTAAGATCTCAATATTGATATTGATGAAGAGATAAATAGAGAGAGATACACATAGGTACAAAAGATACAGATACAGATGCAGATAGGGTAGACGGTTGTATCATCTTTAGATGACATAATCATCATTTTTATTTTTAGTTCATACTTGCTTATACTTTCTTTCTTTCTTTCTTTCTTTCTTTTTTTTTTGAGACCAAGTCTCCCTCTGTCGACCAGGCTAGAGTGCAGTGGCGCGATCTCTGCTCACTGCAAGCTCAGCCTCCCAGGTTCACGCCATTCCCGAGCCTCAGCCTCCGGAGTAGCTGGGAGGCGCCCGCCACCGCGGCCCAGCTAAATTCTTTTTTTTTTTTTTTTTTAAATTTTTAGTAGAGACGGGTTTCACTGCGTTAGCCAGGATGGTCTCGACCTCCTGACCTCGTGATCTGCCCGCCTCAGCCTCCCAAAGTGTTGGGATTACAGGCGTGAGCCGCCGCGCCCGGCCTATACTTTCTTAAATTATTATACCCAAAAGGTGAAATCATATTATTTATTGTCGAAAAAGGATAGATAAAGAAAGAAAAGTATGTATGTCTGTGTATGTATGTGTGTGTTTACATTTTATGCCACTTATTCTGACAGTTAAATGTGGTAGATACTAGTTTGCTAAATTTATTTTCTACTCTCATGCTAGAAAATATAAACTCGATTTTATTTTCAAGTGTCACAATTTGATCAGTGATTCAACTCATCTCCTAAATTTGATACGAAATGGTATCTTCTCTACTTAATCCTCAACATGTACTTGCATAACATTTTTACTTAAAAAATTGGTCAACTTAGAAGATTGCAGAAGATTTCCAGGATCCTTTGTTTGGCCCACGTATCAGTTTTGTTATCTCATTACACCAAAGGATACTTATCTCTCTTAACAATTAGCAAATTTTGTTGAACATCAGTTTCTCGATACCAGGTATTATGTCTTATTCAACTTCTCAGACCTTGAAATATTATATAATAAATATATATTGAATTGCATATCATAAAAATGTTCACCCCTTCCTCCCTTTTTGTTGTTTTAGTTTCATTCCGACTAAAATATGGCAGTGATTTGTTTATTTTTGACAGCAGGTATGCAAAAACTATTCTAAATTTTATTCAGAAAACTAAATGAACAAGAAAAGATAAGAAAATTAGTGTGTTACAGATACAAGAATACATGGATAAATCAGCCATTGACAAACCCTGTAGACATGAGAATTTAATATGTGATAAAGATAATACTACATATCAGGAATGGAGGAGTTAATCTATAAAATATTTTTTTATTTTAAAATAATCAACTTAGAACCACAGCTCATTCCCAAAATCAAAATAAATTTTAGGTGTATCAAAAGTTAACACTAAAACATAGAAGAAATTAGGGCTAGGATAAAATATGTCAGAATACCTGAATAATCAAAACCATTTAAGCAGGGGTGCTTACCCCTCAGCCCATGGACTAGTACCAGTCCGTGGTCTTTTAGGAACCAGGTTGCACAGCAGGAGGTGAGCAATGCGCAAGGGAGTGAAGCTTCCTCTCTATTTACAGCTGTTCCCTATCATTTGCATTACTGCCTGAGCTCTGCCTCCTGTCAGATCAGTTGCAGCATTAGATTTTCATAGGAGCGGGAACCTGTTGTAAAACCCCTCATGTGAGGGATGTAGGTTGCACACTCCTTACGAGAATCTAATACCTGATGATCTGTCACTGTCTCCCATCACCCCCAGATGGGACCAACTAGTTGCAGGAAAACAAGCCCAGGGCTCCCACTGAGTCCACATTATGGTGAGTAATATAATTATTTCATTATATATTACAATGTAATAATAATAGAAATAAAGTATACAATAAATGTAATGCATTTGAATCATCCTGAAACCATCCCTCAGCCCAGTCCATGGAAAAATTATCTTCCACAAAACCCGTCCCTGGTGCCAAAAATATTGGGACAGCTGCATTTAAGCATAGAAGTAGGTGAAGACATCATGAAAGAATGTATTGACACATTTGACTAAGTAAAAGTTTTTTTAAAGAAACCTCATTTGTTAAAAAGAAAAATCAGATAATTAAAAGGCAAATAACAAATAGAAGATTGCCACAAAGATTAATGACTTTAATAAAGAGTTACTAATAAGTGATTTAAAAAAATACTAAGACTTCAATAACTAAGATCTTAAAAGGCAATTTATAAAACATAGATTAAAAATAGAATAACAACATTCAGTAATGGTCAGAATGAGGTAAGATGGAAACATAAAGCTGGAATCACCAAAGATACAGTATATTATGCTCTTCACATTGCTTATTAAAACGACACATGAATGCATATCATAAAGATTTTCTCAAGAGTAGGGAGCTTCTTTGTGTCAGTTAATAAGAAAATTAAATTAACCAGAACATCTGCTTTTCTAAGAATTCCAGTCAATTATGATAGTAATGTGGATGCTATTTTGCTGTGATGCTTCTTTTCATTTCCTATGTTTGATTTTTGTGCTTTCTTTGTGTTTTTTTGGTTACACTTGCCAAACATGTCGATATTACTGGTTTTTAAATTAAAGAAGATCACATAGTTGTCGCTGGCAAGATGGCTGAATAGGAACAGTTCTGGTCTGCAGCAGCCAGCAAGATCAACACAGAAGGCAGGTGATTTCTGCATTTCCAACTGAGGTACCCGGCTCATCTCACTGGGACTGGTTAGACAGTGGGTGCAGCCCACAGAGAGCAAGTTGAAGCAGGGTGGGATGTCGCCTCACCTGAGAAGTGCAAAGCGTCAGGGAACTTCCTCCCCTAGCCAAGGAAAGCCTTGAGGGACTGTGCCATGAAGGATGGTGCACTCCGGCCCCAGATTCTACACTTTTCCCATGGTCTTTGCAACCCAAAGACCAAGAGATTCCCTCGGGTGCCTAGGCCACCAGGGCCCTAGATTTCAAGCACAAAACTGGGTGGTCATTTGGGCAGACACTGAGCTAGCTGCAGGAGTTTTTTTTTTTCATACCCCAGTGGCATCTGGAATGACAGCAAGACAGAATCATTCACTCCCCTGGAAAGGGGCTGAAGCAAGGGAGCCAAGTGGTCTAGCTCAGCAGATCCCACCCCCATGGATCCCAGCAAGCTAAGATCCACTGGCTTGAAATTCTCACTTCCAGCACAGCAGTCTGAAGTTGACAAGGAACACTCTAGCTTGGAGCAGGGAGGGAGGTCCACCATTACTAAGGCTTGAGTAGCAGTTTTCCCCTCACAGTGTAAACAAAGCCACTGGGAAGTTCAAACTGGGAGGAGCCCACCATGGCTCTGCAAAGCCACTGTAGCCAGACTGGCACTCTAGATTCCTCCTCTCCAGGCAGGGCATCTCTGAATAAATGGCAGCAGCCCCAGTCAGGGGCTTATAGACAAAACTCCCATCTCCCTGGGACAGAGCACTTGGGGGAAGGGGCAGCTGTGGGAGCAACTTCAGCAAACTTAAACGTTCCTGCCTGCCGGCTTTGAAGAGAGCAGTGGATCTCCCAGCACAGCACTTGAGCTCTGCTAAGATACAGACTGCCTCCTCAAGTGGGTCCCTGACCCCCATGCCTCCTGACTGGGAGACACCTTCCAGCAGTGGTCGACAGACCACTCATACAGGAGAACTCCAGCTGGCATTTGGCTGGAGCCCCTCTAGGAAGAAGCTTCCAGAGGAAAGAACAGGCTGCAATCTTTCCTGTTCTGCAGCTTCCACTGGTGATAAGAAGGCAAACAAGGTCTGCAGTGGACCTCCAGCAAACTGCAACAGACCTGCAGCAGACTAGCCTGACTGTTAGAAGGAAAACTAATGAACAGAAAGCAATAGCATCAACATCAACAAAAAGGATGTCCACACAGAAACCCCATCCAAAGGCCACCAACACTGAAGACCAAAGGTAGATAAAACCAAGAAGATGAGGATAAAACAGTGCAAAAAGGCTGAAAATTCCAAAACCAGAATACCTTTTCTCCTCCAAAGGATCACAACTCCTCTCCAGCAAGGGAGAGTGAAGTGAGTGAAGTATATGAACAGACACCTCTCCAAAGAAGACATTTATGTGGACAACAAATATATGAAAAAAAAGTTCATCATCACTGGTCATTACAGAAATGCAAATCAAAACCACAATGAGATACCATCTCATGCCAGTTAGAGTGGCGATCATTAAAAAGCCAGGAAACAACAGATGCTGGAGAGGATGTGGAGAAATAGGAACTCTTTTACACTCTTGGGGAGTGTAAATTAATTCAACCATTGTGGAAGACAGTGTGATGATTCCTCAAGGATCTAGAATCAGAAATACCAGCAATCCCATTACTGTGTATATACCCAAAGGATTACAAATCATTCTATTATAAAGACACATGCACACATATGTTTATTGCAGCACTGTTCACAATAGCAAAGACTTGGAAACAACCCAAATGCCCATCAATGATAGACTGCATAAAGAAAATGTGGCACATACACACCATGGAATACTATACGACCATAAAAAAGGATGAGTTCATGTCCTTTGCAGGGACATGGATGAAGGTGGAAACCATCATTCTCAGCAAATTAACACAAGAACAAAAAACCAAACACCGCATGTTTTCCCTCATAATTGAGTATTGAACAATGAGAGCACATGCTGAGGGAGAGGAGCATCACACAACGGGGCCTGTCAGGGGGTGGGGGACTAGGGAAGGGATAGCATTAGGAGAAATACCTAATGTAGATGACGAGTTGATGGGTGCAGCAAACCACCATGGCACATGTATACCCATGTAACAAACCTGCATGTTCTACACATGTATTCCAGAACTTACAGTATAATTTTTAAAAATCAATTAATTAAAGAAAAGTGTAAAAAACAAGTTTTAGCTATTGCACCAGGTAGGATGTATTGATATCAGTTGACAAAAACTGACTTCGACTAAGTTAAGCCAGAGAAACATAAATTTGCTGCTGATTTCTTATACTTGAGAAACATGAGTTAGGGGAGCTTCAAGGATCTCAGGAGGAAGGGCCTATGAATCAATTACAGTTGCCTCTTACCCTGTGGAGATTTAAGTTCCCCTCTAGATTTAAATTCCTGGGAGGAAGAATCTAACTCCTTACCAAATTGCTCATTATTTCTAACAGTTTTATTTATTTTTAAATTTTAAACCTTAGGTTTTCTTGATATATGTATTCAGTAAGATTAAAAAGTAATTTTATCCCTTCTAACCCAATTTTCTTATCTTACTGCATTAGTTATTACCGCAAAAGTGTACAGAATTAATTGCTTAATTCTTCATTTATTTAATTCCACTTTCTTAATTCTTATGCCAGGCACTGTTCAAGGCTGGGAGGAAATAGCAGAGAACAAAACAAAAACCTCTCTGCTTGTAGAGGTTACACGCTGTAGACTGATATGACACAGATAGGAACCCAGAAAAATAAGTAATATGTACACTGTTACATATTTTTAAGGGTTAACAATAAAAATAAAACATGGAGAGGCATGGACAATAAAATCTTTGTGGGTGGACTGAAAACAGTGGTAACAGGAAAAATCCCTATTTGTTTCTAGTTGTAGGATATAGAGTCTCACTATTTAGATGATTGTTGTTTCTGTGAAATCAATCTACATTTTATATTTAATCAGTTTCTTTTAATTTCAGATCTTAAAATTAAGAATGGCAGCTAAATTTGATCAAATTATTTTAAGTATTTATTTTTATATTCGTAAGGATTTCTTTCTTTAATCCATTGATAAGATTAATGATATTTGTGGATATAAGCCCATTCTTGCCTTCCTAGAATAAACCATATTTTGTAATAATGTGTGCTTATTGGCAGTATGCTGGATTTACCTTGATAATATTATACTTAGAATTTTGTAACTCTGTTTGTAAGTAAAATTAATCTTTCTTACTTAAACACATCTATTGGTCCAGTTTTCTATTTTGTCTTATCATAATTACATTTTAATTATTTCAATGAGGAACTTTTCAATAGCATGAAATCTTTAAATAGCATTGTAATACCTTCTTCAATAACAAGAGTAACTAATAGTTATATAATGCCGAATATATTACACCATGTTCTAAATACTTTATGTATATTAACTTAGTTAATTGTCACAATAACTGTGCGAGGTAGACATTATTACTATTTTCTACATTTTATGTTATTATTATTACATTATTAATGTCTACATTTTACAGATGACGAAACCAGCACAGAGTGGTTACACAGCATATCTAAGTTCATTTGACCTTGGTGCCTTTTTAAAATGGTTGATATTAAATATGCTTTCCAATTTATTTTATGATCATTTATCTACTCATGTTTTCTACTTCTTGGATTTCCTTTATTAACTTAAATTGTGCTAGAAAAGCATTCATTTGAAATGAAATTCATTTCAAATTTCCTTTGTTGCAATTTGGAAGTTTTCAAATTTGTTGCAGTTTGAAAGTTTTCAAATTTGTTGCAGTTTGAAAGTTTTTCAAATTTGTTGCAGTTTGAAATTACAAGTGTTGTAATTTTTTTCTGTTACAAATATTTTATTGTATCCCTATCTGTGATTATATTTTCATTCATATTCGATTCACATGTATTTTTGCTCTCGTTACTTTGTCTTCAATCATTAAAAAATTTATCTATTTTATTGGTCTTCCCAAAGAATTCACTTTCTGTTTTTTAAATTTTATTAAGCTTAGCCTATTTTTTTATTATTTAACTTTCTTGCTTTGTTTAGTTTATTGATTATTTTTCTTTATTTTTGTTTTCTTTTATTAATATTAATGGGGTCTTAAAATTTTCTCTCAGAAGAACGTTTAGCTTTGTTATAAGATTGCATACCAAATGCTGTCCTTTTCATTGCCTTCTAGTTTGTAATTTCAGTTTTCATTTCAAAAATACTTCATAATTACTCATTATAATGAATAATTAAGTTATTCTAAGTGAAGAAATATTTGATCAGCATTTTATTGTTCATCTAATATCATAGAATGTGATCTGTAACATTTCACTTCTTTGAAATTGCTAAGGTTCTCTTTGTGTCTAGTCCAGTTAAGATCAATGATTTCTAAATGTGCCAGGAACACATAAAGAACATATGTAAAATTTTATAAATAATATACTCAGTACTATATGTGTTTATATGCATCTATGTTTGTGTGAATGACCTTTGTTATGTATGTCTCTACTATTTTGTATAAAATTACATTCTTTTTGTTTTTCATATTTGATTTTTAAGCATAATAAATAGAGCAAATTCCACAATTTAACATGTCCAATTTATGTCAAACAAGGATGGGTGTTCATGCCCCTTGGACCTTGCTCTAGACGCAGAACTAAAGAAAAGAAACCAGTAGACATAAGCAGATGGAGGCAAATGGGACAGCAGGGCCACTAAAGGCATGTGGGGTGCTTCTTTGTTACACTTGAAGACTGTTTTATCAGGAACAACAGTACTGGGTTCCTTTGCAGTCACTTCCTTTTCACTAATGATAAGACCCAGGTGAATGACATCTGAGTATTCTGTGAGATCTCAAGGGAGACATGGGAGGAGAGCAGCTGCGTTTCATATGGCAGCAACACCAAATCCTTGTTAGCTTTGTCATTCTATTTGTTCTCATCCTTCTCATTATGTTTGATGACTAGGCACTTTGTGGCCACAATGTAGCCCCACTGTGGAGTCCTTTGAAGTTCCTGGGTTTTGATGAGCTGCTGTTGTTGGTTGTCTAGCCATACATGCAGGTCAGGGTGCAATAGAACAATCACACCCACCTGTTGGATATTGCCACCATCTCAACCCTCTCATCCAAGATTTCCTTCATGGGCTTAGATACTCAAAGCTTGACTTTCCTTTCTTCCATTATCTTTTCCTTGTCATCCTCAGAAAACTCCAGCTTGCCTCAGTGAGCTCTTCTTATTGAGTTACTGAAGGCAATGCTCATTCAAAGACCCAGTCATTTCATTATCTGAAAGTATAGCTTTCACACATTTCAGAGTCAGAGCTTCCTCCTGATTTTTCCTTTCACCAGTGATGGCTCTCCTTTATACAAGGCACATTCAGAGAGAAGTCATTTCAACCATAGATGAGAAAGTAGTCTAGCAACTCAGAAGGGAATCATTGATTAGTCGATCTTCATGGATTCTCAGCTTCAGACTTGGAAAATGCCTTGTAAATTCTCAAGATTGCATTTTACCATTTCAGAGAAGAGTTCAAAGGTTTTACTCTTTTAACCATTTTTTGATTCCCTGGATAAAGTAAAGTTTGGTGGTTTTCTTCTTGTTCTTAAAAAGATCAATGTGAGAAATTTGCTTCTACTTAAGATGCAGAAAGCCACACCTACCCTATCAGTGAGAAAAAGTCCAATAATCTCCAAAATCATAACTTCCCTTAAGACTATTAGAAAATTGTGTGCAAATGAACTAAATCTCTCAGAGTGACAAGCCTCTTCAAGGAGAGGTGAACATACTAAACTCATCCTTGGCAGACCATGAGAGGAAGAGGTAGAATTCACCATTTTAGTGAATTCTTATAGGTCAAGTGTGAGCCAGTGTAACAATTTAGAATCCCTTTAGAAGCTCTAGATACAAAGGGAGTCGATACTTACACATCAGCTCTTTTCCATGGGCTTCTATCAGGTGATCATAAGAATAACTGGGGCTGGGCACTGTGGCTCACACCTACAATCCCAGCACTTTGGGAAGCTGGAGTAGGAGAATCACTTGAGGTCAGAAGTTCAAGACCAGCCTGGATAATATAGTGGGACCCTGCCTCTACAAAACAAATTCAGAAATTAGAAAGATGTGGTGGTACACACTTGTAGTCCCAGCTACTTGAGAGGCTGAGGTGAGAGGATCACTTGAGCCTGGGATGGGGAGATTGCAGTGAGCCTTTATCACACCATTGCACTTCAGCCTGGCTGACTGAGCAAAACCCTGTCTCAAAATAATAATAATAATTGGGAGCATTGCAAGAGACTCTAAGGAGTCCTTCCAGTGGCACAGAGGCATGAAACTCTGCTTGTACCCTTCTCTGACTTACACAAAGCAAAAGCCATCCACTGCTGGGACAGAAACAGGAAACTTTCCTGCCCCCAGGACCCAGGCAATGCTCCTGGGGAGTGGAGGAAAATGGAAGTTGCCTCTGGAGGAGGAGGAAGAGCAAAGATGCTCTGCTCCTGAGGGAGAGGTGGAAGCAAAACCCTCTACCTCTGAGGACAGGGGAGGAAGATCTTCCTGCCTCTACCAGGAGCATTGTACTAGTAACAAACAATATCAGTCTACCACTGGACAGTGCCAGGCAAAGCTACAATAGCACCAGGAGGGGTGAGGGACAAAGGTCATCTGCTCATGGGAGAGGGGAGGAGTCCAAGCTCCTGCACTGATACAAGCAGGGGTGTGAGAGAAAGCCAGGATACTCTCTCAGGCCCAAGACTCGACATAGAGATGACAAGAGTTTGGCTGCCACAAGGGAAGGTGTAGGAATGCTGTTAAAGTCACACCTCTGAGGCCAAGAAGCACAGGGCCAGCCTGAGGCTGAGGCAGGACCAGGAGAAATGAGAACTCCAAGAGCTTTCTATTTATAGTGAGACCATGAAGACAGACTCCTCTGTGGGGCAGGTGAGTGGGGTCTGCTGAAAGCTGAGAGTGAAACAGAAAACTGAGTAAAACCTCTGGCACCCCAGAACCCTCATTAAGCCAAAGAAGAGCACCCCATTGTTGGAAGAATTTGAAGTCCTGGTGCACTGAAATGGTGAGAGCAATGACAAAATTCCAAACTAGCTCAACTAATGAAGAGATTGACTCATCTACTCATATTAACAGCCAGTCAGGAGAATTGAGATTTATTTCTTTCAATTTCCACTCTTCTTTCATACACTTCAATCAAAGAGATTGAAAGGAAACTACGAAGAGAAGCCATCAATACCCTGAAATCTAGGATCTTCTAAGAGACCTATTTGATTTTCTACTGGTCTTGTCAGTCATTGGTAAGGCCGTTGGATCATTGGTAAGGCTCCTGGATCATGTCATCTGGGTTTCTGGTGCAAATGAACTGAGTTTTATTCAGCTTTCCCCAATCAACATATTTCTTTTTAATCTACTTTGTTTTCTTTCCTTTGTGCTTGTCACTGTCATCTTCCATATCTGAATCTCAGACTTATCCCAATCATTCTTTCCTAGCTCACCTTATTCTTTCTTATTCTTCTCATCTGCCTCCTCATTGCTGGTTTTCCTCTTTCATTTCTTCCCCAAAGAAAAAGCAATGCAATGGTCAATGAAATGAGAGTGCATCTTCACTGCTTCCTGACAAACCTCCTTCTAGGTATTCAGTCTAGTTTTCCTGATGATAAAGATCACTTTGATACACAGGCTAATAAGTTCATTGTAGTCAGAACAGACTGTGAAGGAGTCCCCAGCAGAAAACACCCAGATATGCTGCTCATTTTCAGTGCTTAGTGAGCACAACTTTCTGCCATCAGGTAGGCAGAATAAAAGCCAACACCAACCCATCCAATCCTGGTGATATATGCACCGGTGCGCAAAGCCTCCCTGAAACCTTGGCAATAGTTTATGAACTATTATGATGGTATTAGCCTTGATCATGCCAATTCCCATGTCTGCAAGAGTTAGGATCAATTTGGGAGGTCGAGAACAATGTCTACCTTTAGCTCTTTAAGACTAGCCATCTAACTTGGAACTGTCTATTAGGCTTTCATGACAAATCTTGTCCAGGATATCAGAAACGATAGAGGTTTGTTATTTTCCTTGTTGGAGTAAGAGATATTGATGATAAAAGACTAGGCAAACTTCTTGGGAGGCAAAGGTTTCCACCTAATCCTCTCCATGGTACACTTTCTCGGGCAGCTGGAAAAAGGGCAGAAAGAACCAGAAAGGAGCCACAACGACTATTCCTGTTTCTCCTTATGTGGATGGCACAGGACTGACTAAAGAGCCTTTAGTTATTTTTGTACACTAACTGTGCAATTTTGAAAGAGGTATATTAAAATTCTCCGTGAAAATTTAGTGCATTATCTTCTTTTTCATAGTTTCAGCTAATATTGTATCGTGTATACAGGTTTACAGTTTTCATAAATTATGCCTTTTACTATCACATAGTATTTCTCTCTGTTCTGTCTTACTGAGTTTAACTTTAAATTCCACTTTCTATATTTATACTTCCCTGACAGCTCTTCTTTTGTCTACATATCCCTAGTGTCTATCTGCTTACTCCATTTTTTCAACATTTTAAAAATTTATTTGTTTCAAATGTGTTTTATTTTTTAAAAAATCATATAATTTTTTTTCCTCCAAAGCTGACCACTGCTGCACTAATAGAAAAAATTCAGTCCATTAATATTTAGAGGAACAATTTACATAATTGTTTTTATTATTTTCATTTTTTATGCATGCTTGCCATTTAATTTCCTTTATTGTTTCTTCTTTTTCCTTTCTCTTATTTTTTACTAGGTTGCTTATTCCAGTCTTAACCTTTGTTAATTTAGAAGTCCCGGTCCTTCTCTTTCTTCCCATTCTTGACGCTCAATCCAATATATATATTTATAATATTACATCAAACCAGATACCACCTCTGACCTTATACTATTCTATTTACTCACTGCCTTATTGCTCCAATTCCTGTCAAAATAAATCCCTTAGAACACTGTTGATTTTTGTTGTTTCCACCTACAAACTCCTTGGCTGGACAGAGTTTTTATTCTAGAGTACTGTTGATTTTCCATTACAGTATGTTCCTTCTCTTTAAAAAAAAAAAAAAAAAACTGTATTTATTAGTTATGTTACTAATTCACAGTCACAGTATTATTACATATATGCACTAAACTATTTCTACTGAAAGATTTATTGCTCATTGCATTTTTCCTTGTTATTCTACTTTTATATAGGGTCTGGTTTATAATTCATTCCTTATTTTAGGGGAGAGTTTTTCTCACATAGATCACCTATATTTTCTCGGTCCTTGCATATCCATAATGTCATTTTTTTATGTCTTGATCTGAGATTTACATCTTTGCTAGGTATAGAATTTTCTGATTACTCTCATTATCTTAATGCATGTTATCCCACTATTCCCTTGTTATCAGTGCTATTAATAAGTAGTTCAATGCCACTCTGATTCTTCATCCTTAGTTTTTAACTTATTCTTTCTGATTATGAGCTTCTGCATTTTTCTCCTTATTGTTAGAATTCAGGAATCTTGACAGAATATGTGTGTTTTTATTCCCCATCTACCCTGACTGGTATTCAGTAAGGCTTTTCAATCTTTAGGGTCTTTGTTATTAAAACCAAGGAATTTTTCCATTTTCTTTTGTTAACTTATGCTAGGTCTTCTGCATCTATCCTATGAGATTTTTATCATTTATCTTATTTTTTTCACATCTTATTTTCACTCTGTGTTTGAAGTAGTTTTACCCTTCTCTTCCATATCACTGATTTGGTTCATAACAGTGGTCATCTTCCCTCAATTCAGCTACTAATAATTTTTTAATTCAAAAATTATCTATGCTTCTTCCAGAAAGTCATACATATGTTATAATTGACTCCTCTTAAAGGGACTTAGTATTTTGTTTGTTGAAATTGATGAATACGGTTATGTGTCACATCTTACAGCTCTAGTTCACAAGGGCCATCTGTCCTAAGGATTCTGCTTCATTCTTTTAGCATTATCAATGTTTTTATTCACCTACTCATGATTTTTATTCAACTTTAGTAGCTACATCAAGTTTCCCGGGATAGTCATGTGATGGGAATTCTAAGAATAACAGAAGAGACATAATGGCTTCTTGTGAGAAAGTGTTACGTAACTACCAACTGTCAGGTCTCTGTTGAGGCACTAGAAGGAGGTCACTCTGATCTTCATTCTCACCAGTTTAGAATGCCATTTTTTTAGAACCTCCCTGAGTGAGATTTTATCAATGTAAATAAAATGATTTTGACTTTCTTAATTAAAATATTTCAATGACTTTTGATTGTACTTGGAATTAAATCTAAACTTATTTTTTGTGGTCTGCAAGATTTGCATAATTTTGTGCTACTTCTCCGGCACCACACTTGGTCTAAGTCTTCCATTCTGTTTTCTATTCTTTCAAAATAGTTTAAATTCTCTGGTCTCTCAATGGTACTTTTATTTTCCAATGTTCTCATGGCATTTTAATTTTATGTATTTTAGTTATTCCAATAAATTCAAAAAGTTAAATTTAATTGTTCAGCCTACTGCATTGAACCATAAATCAAGACATGTAAGCAAAATTGTGTGTAATATCTGATAGATTCCATAACAGTCATATGTGAGGAATAGTGTTGAGCATTAAGGAGTAAGTGGCTATATGTATGTGAATTGAATAGTTGTTAAGAAAATGGCTAATAAAGGAAGGACACGAACTCAGAGACTGTAATCACCTTGATATTTTAAACTATAATTCTTCTTTGAATATCTCAATGCTGGTTATCTATTAATATTGAATGGCTATGTTTACATATTACATAGTGAAATAAGTGATCCAAACCCCTTCTAAATTCTAGGGAGCTTCTACTGTTTTATTACTACTAAAGTATTAGAGCTTGGATAGACTGCTCTTCTTTTGGGAAGTATAATAAGGAGTCTTTGTAAGTGTGTATAGATAGTACCATGGTTAAGACTATCATAGATACTGAAAAATAGTTTACTCTTCAAAATAAATAAGAGAAATCTTAGCAAGCAGAAAAAAGTATTGGCGGAGGAAGTAAAGAAATGGGAAAATCACCTCAGTGAAGTGGGTAGTAATCAATATACAGGCAGAGTGAGACCCATGGACATTCGTGTCTACTGAGAAATTCCTTGTGTTGAAGGTGACTAGATAGTTTATGATGACCAGTACTCAATCATACATTGTTTCTCTGTTAGTACTGGGTAGTAATTCTTTTCACTTCCTGAATGCTTTCAGTAGAATATGTTATAAATAAAAGCCTTTTACTGGTAATGTTCTAAGGAATGAATGATTGGGCAGAGAGGAGCTGAGAGAGGAGGTCCACAGAAAGTGAGACAGTGGTGGCCACCAGGCACAATAAACATACTGGCACTAGGAATTCAGACTGAGCAAAGGAACAAGGAAATAAGTACTTCAGAAAATTTTCAAAAATATTATGCATCTTGTTGGACTTTTAACAGTACATGTGAGATATTATTTGCATATTAGAAGAAAGCCTCAGAAGGCTAAAGGACTTTGGACGTGAGGTTAAAAAGTACTTTGAGATATCTAGGTTACAAATTTATGTGTGTGTTTTGGGGGTGGGGTTGTTAAAGTGAACTGCACTATGTCATCTTAAATGCAACTCAATTTCTGTACTTACGTAGACACCAATAGTGAGAACTGACATTTGTGATTTACTCTTAGATTCTGCAACATTGAAGAATATTTTCCTGACATTGTAAGCTCTAGTGAGCAAATTTGAGGACACTGAAAAAGGCACTAGCACCTGCACATAGGGTATTTTGATATATATTTGTTGCATGAATCAATCAATGAATTAATCAGTGCATGAATATTTGAGTGAATGAATGAATTAATGAAAATGAACAAATGAATGAGCCAGAGGAACTGGATTAAGTTCTAACTTAACACCTTTGGGCTTTTAAAAAATCCATAAATGTAAAGAATTTGAATATTAATTTTAAGTATCTTTCAAGTTCTAATAATAGAAAGTTTATTTTAAGATTTCAAACCGTAAGACAACACTTACAAAATCAAACAAAGTGAAATTTAGAAGTGTTATGGTACTCATTAAAATGAAATTATTAATTACATTACTGATTCTAATATTTACAGAAATAAGTATTTATATATGATATGATTAGTGTGAGAAACCAAGAGCATTTTTCAAACAAATGAAAAACAATATAAAATTGCTCAGTCAGCCTCAAAGCTAACTTTTTCTTGCTAAGAATTTAAAGACCCACCAGTCTTGATCCTTAGTTGGAAACTCTAGTAAAATGTTTGTAGGTAAAGAAGAATAATTAAGTTAATTATATAAAATCAAAGTATTAAATATTTAGCTTAATATCGATTACATTTAACTCTCCTTTTGTATTCATTTTAATTCTTTCCATTAATTTTCAGTGTTATAATAAAAAAGAGAGAAATGGAAATGGGTTTAAGCTTTAGTGTGAGGGATTTATATTTCATTTAAGAAAGACAATTTGGCAGAGAAGATTGTTCGATAATAGAACAGTTTACTGAAAGAAATTGGAAAATTTCTTAAGAGATTAGTGTTAGCACAGTACAAAGGCAGAAAATTAAATTAAGTCAATAGTTTCAAATGTATGCATTTTATATCTCATCAAAGACTCTGTGTAGAAACAAAACTCCCCCATTTGGTGAAAAGGGCAAGTATTTAATGTATAACATTAGATGAGTTGTAGGTAAGTATGTAATTACAGTAGCATTTTAGAAAATGAATTTTATTAATATCTCAAAGAAAATGTTAATTTCATTAGTTTTTATTCATTTGAAAAGATAAAGGGGCTACTCTTGTTGCTATTTTAGGCATAAGGACAACAAAAATGAAATGACAACCTTAAGGGACTCACACTTTAGTGGCAAAGTCAGACAAGTAAGTCAACATTTCCAGGGGAGCCTAACATTTTTAATATGTAAAGACCAGGGGACTCTGGGAGCAACAGAGAAAAAACACTTCAGAGGTTTGGAAATGATTTACAAAAATGTCGTTGAAGACCATTAGAAAACCTCTCAGATAAGAAAGGAAATATTTCTCTGATAGAAGGAGATGGACTTGTAGGACTCTCAGATTCTAAGTTGTAGGGGCACGAAAGAGCATGGTTTGTCCAAACATAAATGAATATTTACTTAGTGCTTACTATGTTCCAGATATCTGAGGTGCAGAGTATACAGTGAAGAACAAACCAGACATTATCTCCAACTTTAGGTTGTTCCAGGCTAATATTTACAAAGATTTTGGTAACATTTAATAAAGTGTTTATTTGCCCTTGTTGAATACTAGCTATTGCTGTTTATTAAACCTATGGTATAGTTCTAGTAGTGGCTTGTGTTTTTGTGTGCAAATGACATATTAGTTGTTGAATTTTTTGATTTTTAATGTTTTTATTGAAAATCCAACTGTTTCAATCTATTAGCTAAGGACAAACTTGACTGTTCAATTTGAAACTTATGGCAAAGTTAAAAAACACTTAGTCTCTGAACAGATATATTAATTACTCTAAGTTTTTAATCCATTTTACAGAAATTTGGTAAATAATTATCAAATGGAACATTCTGACTACTAGTTTAAACCAGATCGCATTTTATTAGAAATGGTGTATGAAGTCAGAAGGTCTTGATGGCCATGTTCCAGTGTCATCAACCAAGAAAACAGTGAATCTCCAAAAAATCATTTTCCTGACTCAATTTGTGGACTTCATTAGTTTAACTTTCTTCATCTTCTGATGCACAGGCCAGAACTGGAATTGTTGCTTCTGAGTGTTAAAATAATATAAATAATTTATTATTTTCATTGTTGACCAACATTTTGTTGTTCTTTTAATAAAGACTAATGGTTTACAGAGATTGTTTGATCAATTCAAGTTGTATTTGATGAGAATAATTTTTTCTCCTTTTCCATTGGTTTGAACAGTAACTAAGTCTCCATCAAATTAAAATGTATTATTCTACATATGTGAATTTGAAGTGAGTTATACTTGACAAAAACCCTTCCTACTTTCATTATTTCAGTTCTTAAAAACTTACTCAAATCCCCTCATTGAAGATTTTCTTTATTTTATTTTTTCTGAGCTCTACATATACTTTCAATTTCCATCATGGTCTCCATATTTACTCATTCTCAATAATCTATACACTATTAAACAATTTTTAAAAATATATTTGTATTCAAAGTATCACAATTTACATCAAAATATAAAACAGGTAGTTAAAGCATAAAATTATCTTAATATATATTCAAAAATATTTTCATAGGATAGCATTCAAATTTCTAGTATGAAAGTTAAAAGCCAAAATCGTCAAAAATAACTATATCTGTATTAGTCCATTTTCATACTGCTATGAAGAAATACCTGAGACTGGGTAATTTATAAAGAAAAAGAGCTTTAACGGACTCACAGTTCTTCATGACTGGGGAGGCCTCACAATCATGGCAGAAGGTGAAGAAGGAGCAAAGGCACGTCTTACATGGTGGCCAGCAAGAGAGTGAACTGCCCTTTGTAAAACCATCAGTTCTTATGAGACTAAATCACTATCATGAGAACAGCCTAGGAAAAACCTGTCCCCAGGATTCAATCACCTCCCACCAGGTCCCTCCCATGACTCATGGGGATTATGGGAGCTACAATTCAAGACGAGATTTGGGTGGGGGTTGGGAACACAACCAAACCATATAAATATCTCAAATAAGTTGTTAAGAACACACAATATAAAAATATATAAGTTAAGGCAACTATAATATAAATTGTGGGAAAAAGGTAAAAGTTTAGAGTGTTTATATTCAAAGTTAAGTTGTTATCAGTTTAATATAGACTATGGTAACTATAAGAGTCTTCATGTTTGCCTCATGGTAACCACAAAAAAAATTACAGCACATATGCAAATGACAAAGAGAATTAATTCAAAACATAGCCCTACAGAAAAACCACCAAACCACAAAGGAAAAATAAAAGGCAGAAAGGAACAAAAGAGCTACAAAACAATCAGAAACAACACAATGGCAAAAGTAAGTCTTTACCTATCAATAATAACCTTGAATGTAAATGAATTAAATTCTACAATTAAAAGATATAGAGGCTGGGTGCAGTAGCTCACACCTGTAATCCCAGCACTTTGGGAGGCTGAGGTGGGTGGATCATGAGGTCAGGAGATCGAGACCATCCTGGCTAACATGGTGAAACCAAGTCTCTACTAAAAATACAAAAAATTAGTCAGACGTGGTGGCAGGCACCTGTAGTCCCAGCTACTGGAGAAGCTGAGGCAGGAGAATGGCGTGAATCTGGGAGGCAAAGCTTGCAGTGAGCTGAGATTGTGCCACTGCACTCTAACCTGGGCGACAGAGCGAGACTCCATCTCAAAAAAAAAAAAAAAAAAGAAAAGAAAAGATATAGAGAGGCTACTATATGGTAAAAACAAAACAATACTCAAGTATATACTGCCTACAAAAGACTCACTTCATCCATAAGCACACATATAGACTGAAAGTGAAGCTGTTGAAAAAGATATTTGATGCAAATGGAAACCAAAAGTGAAAGAAAGTAGCTAAATTTATACCGGATAAAATAGACTTTAAGTCAAAAATTATAAAAGGAGACAATGAAGGTCTTTGTATAATGATAAAGGGATTAATTCAGCAAAATGATATAACAGTTATGAATGTATATGAGCCCAACATCAGAACTCCCAAATACATAAATATTATTATATCTAAAGGGAGATATAGACTGTAATAGAAGAATAGTAGGAGACTTCAATATCCCACTTTCAAAAGTGGACAGGTCATCCAGACAGAAAATCAGTAAAGAATCATTGAATTTAAAGTGTAGCCTTAATCAAATGCACCTAACACATTTACAGAACATTTTGTCCATAGCTACAGAAAACACATTCTTCTCAACTACTCATGGGCCATTCTCCAGGACAGATTATATGTTAGGGCACAAAACAAGTCAACAAATGTCAGAAGATAGAGCTCATATTGATTATCTTTTCTGGCTGTAATGTTATAAAACTAGAATAAAAGTAGGAATTTCAGAAACTTTACAAATACATGGAAATTAAGCAGCATGTTCCTGAATAACCAAGGAGACAAAGAAGAAATTAAAAATAAAATTAAAACTTTTTTTCAGACAAATGGAAATTGCAATACAGCATACCAAACCCCACAGAATACAGCAAAAGCAGTTATATGAAGAAAATTTCTAGCAATAAATACTTGCATAAAAAAGAAACATCTTAAAAAAAAAGCATTGTATCTCAAGAAATTAGAAAATAAGTAAAACTAAACCCCATAAACTAAACGAATAAAATGGAAATATTAAATATCAGAGCAGAAATAAAGACTACAAAACAATTTAAAATCAGTGAAACAAAGAATGAGTTTTTTGAAGCAATAAAACCGAAAAGCTTTTAGCTAGACTATCAAAAAAGAAAGAAGACTCAAAATCAGAGATTAAAACTAAACAACATTGCAACTGATATCACAGAAATATGAAGAATCATAAGAGTCTATTATGAACAATTATACACCAACAAAATAGATAACCTCACAATAAATGAACAAAAGTGTTGGACACATACATCTACTAAGATAGAATTATGAAAAAGTAGAAAATCTGAACAGATCAATAATGAACGAGGAAATTAAATTAGTAAAAAAAAAAAAAAAGTGTCTCATAAAAAAGAATTTGGCTAGGTGTAGTGGCTCAGACCTGTAATCCCAGCAGTTTGGGAGACCCAGTTTGCAGGATCACCTGAGGTTAGGATTTCAAGACCAGCCTGGCCAACATGGTGAAACCCCATCTCTACTAAAAATAAAAACACTAGCCAGGTATGGTGGGGGGAGCCTGTAATCCCAGCTACTTGTGAGACTGAGGCCAGATCACTTGAACACAGAAGGCAGAGGTTGCAGTGACCCAAGATTGTACAGTCTGGTGATAAGAGCAGAACTCCATCTCAAAACAAAACAAACAAACAAACAAAAACTCATTAACTGAAAAGAAGAGAATACTTCCAAACTCATTCTACAAGGCCAGCATTACCCTAAAACCAAATCCAGACAAGGACACACAGAAAGGGAAACTACAGGTCAATATCCCTAATTAACAAAGATGCAAGAATCCTCAACAAAATATTAGCAAACTGTATTTCTTAGAACCTTAAAACGACTATTTACTATGATTATGTGGGTGTATCCATCTGTTTTCACACTGCTATAAAGAACTACCTGAGACTGGACTCTTTTATTAACTCATGGTTCCACAGGCTGTACAGGAGACATAGCTGGGTGGGCACAGTGCTCAGGTAGCTTACAATCAATGATGGAAAGCAAAGGGGAAGCAAGCGTGTTTTCTCACAGCTGGCAGAAGAGAGAGAGAGAGAGAGCAAAGGCAGAAGTGCTACACACATTCAAACAAGCAGATCTCATGACAGCTCACTCACAATCATGAGACCAGCAAGAGAGAAATCAGCCTCCAGGATCCAATCACCTCCCACTCCCACTATTTCCCTCCCCCATCATTGACAATTACAATTCAACATGAGATTTGGATGGGGACAAAGAGCCAAACCATGTCGTTCCTCTCCCTGGTCCATCCCAATTCTCATATTCTTCTCATATTTCAAAACACAATCAGGCCTTTCCAACAGTCCCCCAAAGTTTTAACTCATTCCAACATTAACATAAAAGTCCAAGCCCAAAAATCTCATCTGAGACAAGGCAAGACTCTTCCACCTATGAGCCTGTAAAATCAAAAACAAGTTAATTACCTCCAGGATACAATGAGGGTACAGGCATTAGGTCAATGCTCCCATTCCAAAAGGAAGAAATTGACCAAAAAAAGAGAGCTAAAAGCCCCATGCAAGTTCAAAACTCAGCAGGGAAGTCATTAAATCTTAAAGCTTCAAAATAATCTCCTCTAACTATATGATATGTCTCATATCCAGGGCATGCTGATGCAAGGGGTGTGATCCCAAGGACTTGGGTAGCTTTCTTCCTGTGGTTCTGCAGGGTGCAGCCCCCACAGCTACTTTCACAGGCTGGCATTGAGTGCCTGTGGCTTTCCCAGGTACACAGTGCAAGCTGTTTGTGGATTTACCATTCTGTGGTCTGAAGGAGGTAGCCTTCTTCTCACAGCTCCACTAGGCAAGCCCCAGTGGGGACTCAGTGTAGGGGCTCCTACATTTCTACTCTGCACTGCCCTAGTAGAGGTTATTCATGAAGGCTCTACCCCTGCAGCAGACTTCTTCCCAGACATCCAGGCATTTCCACACATCCTCTGAAATCTAGGCAGAGGTTCCCACACCTCAGCTCTTGCCTTCTGCATACCCATGGTCCAAACACCACATGGAAACTGCCAAAGCTTGGGACTTACAATCTCAAAGTCATGGTCTGCGCTGTACCTTGGTCCCTTTTAGCCATGGCTTGGACACAAGGAGCCAGGTCCCAAGGCTGCACACAGCAGCACAGCCTTGGGCTTGGCCCCCGAAACAATTTTTCCCTCCTAGGCCTCCAGGCCTGAGATGGAAGAGGCTGATGCAAAGGTCTGTGAAATGCCCTGGAGGTATCTTCCCCATTGTCTTGGCTATTAACATTGGGTTCTTCTTTACTTATGAAAATTTCTGCAGCCTTGAATTCCTCCCCCAAAAGTGGGTTTTTCTTTTCTACCCCGTGGTTGAGCCACAAATTTTCCAAACTTGTATGCTCTTCTTCCCTTTTCAATATAAGTTCTTGTTTCAGGTCATGTAAATTAGCTAGGCTTTTAGAAGTAGCCAGGCCACATCTTGAATGCTTTGCTGCTTAGAAATTTCTTACT
This sequence comes from Rhinopithecus bieti, assembly GCF_001698545.2. NCBI lineage: Eukaryota > Metazoa > Chordata > Mammalia > Primates > Cercopithecidae > Rhinopithecus > Rhinopithecus bieti. Next base: position 3,720,163 of record NW_016812934.1, on the reverse strand, counting down.
TCAGATACCCTAAATCATTTCTCTCAAGTTCGAAGTTCCACAGATCCCTAGAGCCAGGGCACAATGCCACCAGCCTCATTGCTAAAGCATAGCACAAGTGACCTTTACTCCAGTTCCCAAAAAGTTCCTCATTTCCATCTGAGACCACCTCAGCCTGAACTTCACTGTCCATAACACTATCAGCATTTTGACCACAACCATTCAACAAGTTTCTAGGAAGTTCCAAACTTTTCCCATTTTCCTGTCTTCTTCTGATCCCTTCAAACTGTTCCAATCTCTGCCCATTACCCAGTTCCAAAGTCACTTCCACATTTTCAGATATCTTTATAGCAATGCCTGAATTCTCCGATAACAATTTTCTGGATTAGTCCTTTTTCACACTGCTATAAAGAACTACCTGAGACTGGGTAATTTATGAAGAAAAGAGGTTTAATTGATCCACATTTCCACAGGCAGTACAGGAGACACAGCTAGAGAGGCCTCAGGAAACTTACAATCATGGCAGAAGGTGAAGGGGAAGCAAGCACATTTTCTTGCAGGTGGCAGGAAAAAGAAACAGTGAAGACATAAGTGCTACACACTTTCAAACAACCAGAGCTCATGATAACTCACCCACTATTATGAGAACAGCAAAGGACAAATCCACCCCCATGATCTAATCACCTCCCACTAGGTCCCTCTCCCAACCCTGGGGATTACAATTAAATATAAGAGATGGGTAGGGACACAGAGACAAACCACATCAGTGGGATTCATCATAAGGGTGCAAGCATGGTTCAATACACACAAATCAACGTGTGATAGATTAACAATAAGAAGGACAAAAACCATATAATTATTTCAATAGACATAGATGAAGCATTTAAAAAAACTCAACATCTCTTCATGATAAAATCTCTCAACAAATTAGGTATAGAAGGTGAGTACCTCAGCATAATAAAGGCATAATATAGAGAATGGGGAAATTAAAAGGTTTTCTCTACTTCTATTAATAGAAGTGCTTTTCTCTACTTCCAATAGAAGTGCTTTTCTCTACTTCTACTTAATAGAAGTGGTTTTTCACCACTTCCATTCAACATTGTGCTAGAAGCCCTACCCAGAGAAATCAGGCATGAGAATGAAATAAAAGTCCTCCAAATTGGAAAGGAAGAATTCAAATTGACCCTGTCTGCAGATGACATGATCTTGTAGGTAAAACACCCTAAAGACCCCACCAAAAGACTGTTAGATCTAATAAATGAATTTAGCAAATTTTCAAGATACAAAATCAATATACAAAAACCAGTAGCATTTTTGTTTGCTAATGGTGAACTATCTAAAAAATAAGCAAAACAATCCTATTTACAATAGCTACAAAAATAATAAGATACTTGGAATAAATTTAACCCTGTGGTTAAATTTAAATTTGTGAAAGGTATCTACACCAAAAACTATAAAACGTTGATGAGGACCACCTGTGGGGAGGTCCACCCCCACTGCCAAGGGACAGCCAGAGTGCTTCATTAAGTGGGTGCCTGATCCCGTGCCTCCTGACTGGGTGAGACCCCCGAAGAGGGGTCACCAAACACCTTATATAGGATATTTCCCACTGTCATCAGGTTGGTGCCCCTCTGGTACAGAGATCCCAGAGGAAGGATCAGGCAGCCATTTCTGCTGTTCTGCAGCCTCCACTGGTGACACCTCCAGGTACAGGAGGGACGCTGACTAGAAACAGCTGTGGTCAGAGGCTCCCACCTAGAAGAAGGAAAACAGCAAGTGAATCCTGATTCAGGAACTGAGTATCCAAGTTATCTCACTAGGACTGACTAGACGGTTGGCACGACTCACAGAGAATGAGGAAAAGCTGAGTAGTGTGACAGCCCACCTGGGAAAGGGGAGCTCCCGCCCCAAAGCCAAGGGAGGCAGTGAGTGATCATGCTACCCTGCCCAGGAAACCACTCTTTTCCCACAAATCTGTGCAACGCACGGATCAGGAGATCCCCCTCGTGAGCCCACGCCACCAGGGCCTTGGGTCCCAAGTACAGAACTGTGCGGATTCCCATTGACGACTAAGACTGCCTAAGACTATTGACTTCCCAGGGTGAGGAGCAGCCACCATCACTGCGGCTACCTGCTGTCTAAGACAACAAGCTCCCGGCGGGGAGGGGCAGCAGCCATCGCTGCAGCTCCAGTCTGCCCTTTTTCCCCTGTCAGTGCTGGGGAGACTGGATGGATTGGACACAGGAGGAATTCCCTGCAGCCCAGCACAGCGGCTGTGGCACATCCACATCGTGGCCAGACTGCCTCTTTAGGCAGGACTTGGACTCCTCCCTCTTCACTGGGTGGGGCCTCCCTGCAGGAATTTCAGCAACTCTAGCCAAGGGTTTATGGACAAAATTCTGATCTCCCTGGGACTAAGCCTCTAGTGGCGGGGGTGGCCAGGATCTCCGTGGATAAACAGACTTAGTCTTCCCCCTGCTGGCTCTGAGGAACCTGGGCAGTTCCGACGTGTGGGATTCCCCAGAGCAGTGCACCCCCACTGCCAAGGGACAGCCAGAGTGCTTCATTAAGTGGGTGCCTGATCCCGTGCCTCCTGACTGGGTGAGACCCCCGAAGAGGGGTCACCAAACACCTTATATAGGATATTTCCCACTGTCATCAGGTTGGTGCCCCTCTGGTACAGAGATCCCAGAGGAAGGATCAGGCAGCCATTTCTGCTGTTCTGCAGCCTCCACTGGTGACACCTCCAGGTACAGGAGGGACGCAGACTAATAGGGTCTGGAGTGAACCCCCAGCAAACTGCAGCAGCCCTATAGAAGCACATAGGCCTACAGACCCTATGGAAGAGGAGCCAGACTGTTAAAAGAAAAACAAACAGAAAGCAACAACAACAGAATCGACGAAAACATCCCCACAAAAACTTCATCCAAAGGTTAGCAGCCTCAAAGATCGAAGCTAGATCAACTAACGAAGATGAGAAGGACTCAACGAGAAAACACTGAAAACTCAAACAGCCACAGTGACTCTTCTCCTCCAAATTATCGCAATACCTTTCCAGCAAGAGCACAGAACTGGGCTGAGACTGAGATGGATGAAATGCAGAGGTAGGCTTCAGAAGGTGGGTAATAACAAACTTTGCTGAGCTAAAGGAGCATGTTCTAACCCAATGCAAAAAAGCTAAGAACCATGATAAAACTTTATAGCAGCTGTTAACCAGAATAACCAGTTGAAGAAGAACATAAATGACCTGATGGAGCTGAAAAACGCAGCACAAGAACTTCACAATGCAACGACAAGTATCAATAGCTGAATAGAGAAAGCAGAGGAAAAAATTTCAGGGTTTGAAGGCTGTCTTGCTAAAATAAGACAAACAATGTAATCCCTGTCTAAATAAGTCAGAGGAAGCTAATCTTGTCTGCCTGTCTTATTTCAGCAAGATAGTCTAATCCAAATGCCCATCAATGATAAACTGGATAAAGAAAGTGTGGTACATATACACCATGGAATACCATGCGGCCATAAAAAGAAACAAGACCAGGTCCTTTGAAGGAATACGGAAGGAGCTGGAAGCGAACATCCTCAGCAAACTAACGGGAACAGAAACCAAATACTGCATGTTCTCCCTTATAAGTGGGAGCTGAACAGTGAGAACACCTGGACATGGGAAGGGGAACTACATGCTCTAGAGCCTGTTGTGGGAACAGGAGGAGCGAGAGCATCGGGATAAATAGCTAATGCATGCTGGGCTAATACCTAGGTGGTGGGTTGATAGGTGCACCAAACCACTATGGCACAAGTTTACCTGTGTAATAAACCTGCACATACTATACATGTATCCTGGAACTTAAATCAAATTAAATTTTTAAGAATTGTTGAAAAATATTGAAGAGGACTTGAATAAATAAATGGTATCCAATAGTCTTCAATGGGAGGAATTAATGTCATTAAAACTTCCATACTACTCAAAGTGATCTACATATTCAATGCAGTCTCTATGAAAAGAATATCAATATCCTGTGATATTCTTCACGGGAACAGAAAAATCAGTAATAATCCTGGAACTACAAATTACCTTAAGAATCCAAAGCAATCTTCAAAAAGAGCAAAAGTAGAAGCATTATACAACCTGACTTCAAAATATACCTCAAAACTACAGAAACAGCACAGTACTGGCATAAAATCAGATGCATAGACCAGTGGAAAAGATTAAAGAGCTCAGAAATAAATGTATTCATTGACACCCAACTGATTTTCCATGGAGATGTCAAGAGCACACATTGGTGACAGGATGTTCTCTTCATTGTGCTGCTGGAAAAATTATACATCTACATGGAAAAATAATAAACCTAGACCCCTTTCTAACCACATACAAAACCAACTTCAAATGGATTAAAGACTTAAATGTAATACATGGAACCATGAAACTACTAGGAAAACACAGAGGAGATGATTCATGACATTGGACTGGGAAAGGATTTTTTTTTTTTTTTTTTTTTTTTTTTTGGCAAAAGCACAGGCAACAAAAGCAAAAAATAGACAATAAGGATCTCGGTCAGCTAAAGCTTCGTAGAACAGTAAAAGGGAGTAATAAGGCAGGTGAAGGTATTTCCATATGGTTTTTTATAACGGGAAGGAAATTATTGGTAAACTGACATATTTAACCACCCCTGCAAAAAGGAAGGGTTCTATCCAAAGAATATAAGGAACTCAAATCAATAACAAAAAAGCTATAATCTAAATTTTAAAATGTCCAAGAACTTATTAATGGATATTCTCAAAAAAGATGTACAATGGACAACAGCGTACATGAAAAAATGTTCACATTGCTAATCAACAAGAAAAATTACAAGTGTACAACATAATGAAATATTATCGTTACATCCAGTTAGAGTGGTTGTTAATCAAAAAGGACAAAAGAGGCCTGGCACGGTGGGCGTCCATGCCTGGAATTGCCGGACTGTGGGAGAGCCGAGGTGGACAGAGGTGTCCGCCTGAGGTCCAGGAGTTCCTGGCTGGCCCACGATGTGAAACCCACGTCACTACAAAAAAATACAAAAATTGCCAGGATGTATATGGTAGGTGCTGTAATTCCAGCTTTGGGAAGCTGAGCAGGGAGAATCACTTGACCCAGAGGCAGAGGTTGCAGTGGGCGAGATCAAGCCATGCCACTCCAACCTGGGTGCAGAGTGAGACTCTATCTCAAAAAAAAAAGGACAACAGATAAAAACTACTTGGCAAGGAGGTGTGGAGAAAAAGGAACCGGTTACAGATGTATTGAGAATGCTAAATCCAGTACTGCTATTATGAAAACATATATGGAGGTTCCCTTAAAAATTAAAATAGAACTACAGATGATCGCAATCCACTGCTGGGTTTTATATCAAAGGAAGGACAAAATCAGTATATCAAAGAGATATTGTACTCTCATGTTTATTGTATCATATTCCTATAGCAAAAGGTTGGACATTAGTTGAAATGTAGTATAGTATACAGAAGGTAATATATTCAGCAGAAAAAATAGAATCGTTGCCGCTTCGTAACAACATGGATGAAGCTAAAGGGCATTATGTAAAGTACACAATTTGCAGAATGAAAGGCCAGAGATACACGTAATCACACACGGATGAGGAATCTATAAAGAAGTTGATCTTTTAGAGCGAGTAGTAACAGTGGTTGGCGGATCAGAGCGGGAGTGTAGGAGAGCGATGGAAATGAGCGTGAGAGACTGGTCAATGGGTCAAAGTTACATTAGATAAGAGCGAATAAATTTTGGTATTTTCTTGGCAGTAAGATGCAACTTATAGTTACCACAATAATGTATTGGTATACTTTAAAACAGAACTTCGAAGAAGAGAGGAGTGGTTGGGCAGTGATCTCGCACTACACAGAAATGATTGAGGTGAGGTGTGGTAGTATGCCTAAGTTACTATGACTTGATATTACTTAAGTATATCGTACGTGTATGCAAACATCACATTGTCCCGTATGTATTAATTATTATGTGTCCATTAAAAAGCTACTTGAAAATAAGGTGAGTCAAAGCATAGAAGTATTTTATCGTATTATTTAAAATAAATTTTTTAGTATAAACAATCCAAAATCACTAACATTTAAAAGTACAAATTATATTTATTGAATTTTTAATTAAATTATTTAAAATAGATTTTACATCTTCATTAAATATTTTCTAAGAATAAAATCTTTGTAATTCTAGTTTAGCATCCATTTAGTATGGAATATAAATGTCACACTTTACAGAACTGCATGTACAGAAATTTATGAGTAATATAAATAGTTTAATACTGTAAAATATTTCTGAGCCACCACGTGCAACTATTGCAAATACTGCAATAATTCATGAAAATTTTTAGAAACACAAATTAGAACATAAAGAGGGAAAATGGGTGTTTGGATTCCTAGAAAATAATACTTAATTGAACATGTATCTGCTTCATTCATGCTATTTGCAGTCAAATGCTCTACCTCCTCTATTATGCTATTTGAAAGAAGAATTTAACAGTTAATTTACTGTTTCTCTTACCTACGCATTTTTGCCTCTCAAATTCCATATGCACTTTGAAGCATGGCAGCTATGGCATAACTCACAATGTATCCTATGGTATTTTATGGCACCAAAATTGTGATACTTATGAGAATGGATTTTTCAAGTTAATGGCATTCTGTGCTAATGGAGCGTGTAGAATTCTGAATGTCACACATGCCCATATGATCTTAATAAACTGTATGAATGCATGTGTGTGAGTATACACACACATATATATACACATACATGTATATATAGGAGGTATTTCTGTTGACCCCTTTAATTACAGTACTGACTGATCTAAGCAGTGGAACTGACTGTAAATTTGTTTACAACAATATTTACTGTTTTAACTTTAAAACTCACAAGTAGAAAATAGTGTCTTCAGTAGGCAAGATACAGATGGAAAAAGTTTATGGTGGTTACAGGTAGTATTTAAAACAGCAGCTCAAAAATGAGCTTTAGCTTACACGCAGCTTATTTCTTTTTAAAGAAATATCATCAAAGAACACCACCACCATTTTCAGGTTCCCCTTCCTGGTCAAAGAGGTAGTAGAAGAAATAGGAAGACTGTAGCAATTTAGGTTTTCTGGAGAAAAAACTTATGGGTAGGGAAAAAGATGAGAAGAAGGAAGAAGAACATCATCAAATAGCATTCACTATGTGCCAAAGACTGGGTTACATCTTACAGACATTTTGTCATTCAACCACGACCATAAAACTGTGAACTGGGAATTAACCTTATTTTACAGACGAAGCAGCTGAGGACCAGGGAGGTTAGGAGACCTGATCCAAGTAAAACAACTAATTGGTAGGGATGGGATTCAAACCTAGTCTAAATCTAAAGCCCATTCTCTTACCCATTACCCTGCTACTGCAAATGTATCGAAACCAAGATGGATGCAGATGTTGAGAGTGAAAGATAGCGATGGATGGCGGACAGTTTGGGGACAGATGGAAAATATTTGTAAGCTGGAAAAAAGTATCTAGACAGTGAATGAAGCAGATATGTACTCAGAAGGCAAGAAATAGAAAATAAAATAAAAAGTAAAAAGCCAGGGGAATAAATTGATAGGAATTAGAAATGACTGGGAAAGCAATATGGGCTAATTTGAACTCTTGAAATTGGATGGATCAATCATACTCCCGTAAGTCTTGAGGCAGAAACTTCGTTGAAAAGGTAAATATTTGTTCAACCTTTTCTTTTCCCCATTATAAAGAAAAAAGAAAATTTTGCCAGTAAAAAGAATTAACATTTTGTCTTTTCTTTGTGCTGGGAAACATCATACGTTTAACCAAATACACAGAAAATATCGTTGTTGATGATCAGGTAAAACAGAGTGCCCATGATTCTGTCCATATGCCAAAATCTCATGAATATATAAACTGGAGGGAAAAGTGGTGTTTGCAGTCACAGGTAGATACAGTGGTTTCAGAAAAGCCAACTCTTCATTGTGGTTATGAATACATGGTATCAAATTTGGTCATATTCAGAAACGGTTAAGGAAAACTGAACTAGATAAACTATTGAAAGATTTTTCTGGTCTTTAATTCCGCTTTTTTTGTTCTTTAATTTTAAAGCAAAATTTAGATATATTTCTAATCTTGCCCATAATTGTACATTGATACCAGAATAGACCATAAAGCAATTATAATTCTCTATCTCCTAACAAAGTGATGCACCAGCTTAAATCCTGAACTCCAATATCATTTTGTCAGTAGGTTTGTTTTCTTACTAAACCCTCTGAATAAAAGGATAAAAAATATTCCTAAATTATGTAATGCAGTGGCTTTCTCAAAATGTAGTACTGGAACCAGCAGCAACAGCAGCATCACTTGAGAACTCATCAGAAATGCAAATTTTCAGACCTTAGCTCTAGATATATTGAATCAGAAACAACAGGGGCTGGGGCTCAGCGGTCTGTGTTTTCACAAGCACTCTAGGTGATTCTGATGCATGCTAAAGCTGAAAACCACTGGTGTAGTGGATCTTTATGTTTGTGTGCATAGTGTGAAGGGGTATCTAAGAACTATGATTGTCTTACACAAGAGGAATCAAATGGGCTTTGCTAAATGTTTTCAGGATTACTCATGGTATACAACGAGAAACTTTCTAAGACTACCACTATGAAAACTTTGGGTCGCTCAATGGTGATTAGATGAGACGACAATGCACAGTCTCCTAAGTATTCCATCTTCAGAAAATCCCCAATTAAAGAGTAAATATGCTAATTCAATAAGCTTTTATTGAGTAACACTTGACTATTTGGATTGACTCTCACCTAATTTAAAAAAATAATAATTATCTGTTTCTTTGTCTGTCTTCCTTAATAGATGGTGAGCTTCCTGCGGTTAGGAAACATGTCTTACTGACCTTTGCATGACCTATGGAAGCGACAGATCCTGGAACACAGTATGTGGTCAATAAATGCCAGTGGGAAGAAGGACAATGCAGAAGAGAGGTTGGGAGAGAGGGAGAGAAAGAGGGATCAACTTGAATGAAATAAAGGAATTAAAAGAGGGCTTTTAGAGAAGGACATTCAGTAATGATTTTATTATGATACATGAATTTTATTTTCAAATAGTGTGGTCGGAGAAATAGAAGCATCCCTCAAATTACTCAATATGTAATACAACTACAGAATATAAATATGTGGTTAAGTACATGCCATCAATATTTGTAGGTGCCAATTTTTACATATCCTTTGGTAACATTATTCATGCAGTTTTTCTATGTATTTTCCCGACAAAACAATTCCGTTTTCTTAAATAATAATAATTGCTAGCAGCCCAATTCTAATAAACAACCCACAATAAGTCAGTATGTGCCCATATAGAAGAAAGAGAAAGGAGTACTTCAGAAAACAGATGTCAGCTTCAAGCTTCCAAGGATTTATTATAAACAGAAATGAGTAAAGAACATGAAAAATACTTTGGCAGTGCTATCTGAATACAGAGCTAATGAAAGGCTATATTCACCATCAAATGTATGCTAACAGCCAAATTGCCAGAAAATCTACTGTTTCAGGAGTAGTCTATGCCAAAACACAGGCTACAATTATACATAAAAAATGGTTAAACAAAATGTGAAACAGCAGGATTAACTTTCTACTGGGAAATGTGTTTCAGTATAATTGCATTCTGTTGTGACAAATAGGAAATATATGCAAATAATGAATTAGAAATCAATTTTGAATAAACAATGTTACAGAAAAAAAGGAATTCTAAGAGTAAAATTTATAAACTAGGCATTACTGTGACCCACACTTTCTCTTTAATATTCCTTTCAATACATACTTTAATAATGTAGAGCAATGATATATATGCAAGCCCGGTATTACTAACTCTGAATATGATTTTATCATTTTTCATTCTGGCCATTTTTCTATATGAACAACTATGAGGAAAAAAGCCTTAACATTTTCATTGAGAAAATTTAGCATATTTAAAGAACAAAACTGTCTAGTAAATCTTTGAAATAAACTAGATGTTTATGTTTTACAGTTTTGTGGGTCTTACTGGTTTGGTTTTTTGGTTTGTTTGTGGTTATTCTGGGTTGTTTTGTTGTTATTGCTGTTCAGAGCACCAACCAAATGATATCATAAAAAGTAACTTTATAACTTTTAATCACATATATTTCAAATTGCAAATAGAGTGTTTAGACAATACACTGTTTGGAAGACCCTATTATACTACACAGTAGTGTGGGAGGAGGAGATGCTACATTTATTTTAAGAGAGGGGAAAAAAATCTGTATTTCATTTGCTACACTGCTAACTTCACTTTAGGTAATTGCATTCAGCTTTATTATTGCCCAGAGCAATAACTGATTGTTAGTTATTGAAGTCTGAAATGATTTTCTCATTTCCCAGGGGAATCTAGAGATTTACATGGTGCACAGCAGTAACTAATAGATATAATCTGGTCATAATGTAGCCATATAATGTGTTATTTACTTGTGGAGAACATAGATGTTCAACAATTTAACATTTCCTCAAGAAGAGTGAGATATTTTATTCAAGATATATAAACATTAACTGTAACTGCTTCACTTTTTAAAGACTATCAAAATATGAGAATCTTTCTTAAAAGGTGTCCAGAAATAACAACATTTTGCTAGAATTTACAAAATTATATATTTATGGGTATATGAACTAATATATAACGATAGTTTTTCCTTTTGTAATTAAAAATTTGTTTTACTTAGATGCTTTTCAAAAAGTACTTTATATTATTTTAAAATTTCTTTATATAATGCTAACGTATTTCTAAAATTCCTGTTAAATTGTCAGATTTAACGTATAACCAAAGTAATATAATACTACAAAGCAAATTTAGTGGTGGTTATTCTGCAAGCATGTTTTATTTTTTTAAATAATTAACTCTTTTCCCCATTATAAATTTTACTTTTATAGTTTTGCTAACTTCTCACTCAGAAAGTTAAATAAGCATAAGCTTTTTATTTTGCTTCTTCATCTTATTTATTTAAAATGCGTAGCTTGAATTCTAACTAGGAATGACACACACACAAAAACCCAAAACGATGGACAAAGAGGCAAGTTTCTAACAAATCTTCACTTTTGCTGTTCAGGATGCTATCTTTCATTCTGTGCAAAATGTACGTAGAATGAAAATTTATTGCTCGTGATTCTTGAATAAATAAAATTCTAAAACAGCATAGCATAATAGGGGAAAATGTTTTATTAAAGGAGGTTTTCTTTTCTTTTTTTTTCTATTCAACTGATATAAATGTTTTATGAAGGTTTCAGAGTATTCCTCCTGGAAACATTATGGGGCCTGTACTTTTCACAAAGCAGGAGAGATTTTTGCATCTTACTCCCATTAACCCTAATGAGTGTTCTCCACAAAACACCTTGTGCATCAGAGAAAAAAAAAAAAAAAAAAAAAAAAAACTCCCTTTTTTCAAATAAAAAAATAAATTAAACAGAACTTTCCTGAGCTATGCATAGAGATTTATATTCTTCAGAACTGAACTTAATATATATAATGTATGTTAAAAACATCCTAATTCTTTACTAATTCTGGAAATCCTCATTGAAATCTGATGATCCTGCATGCTTCTCAGCAAAGATTTACTTGCAAAGAGCTTCAGTAAGGGCTCACATTACTCAGAGTATAAAATATAGTATAAAGTCTGATCATAAATAATTTAGAGTAGTGTCATCACAATAAATGAACAAAGTACATTTTGCAAAACAATCCTACTGATTTCAAAAAATATGTTTCCCACTTGGTAATTCAAAAAAGACAAATTTTCTGAGTTCCCATGTGTCCTTTGGCATTCTCCTTAGGTTTTAAAATCAGTTGTTATTTTCTATTCTAATCAGAAATTATTCAGTGCAATGTGTACAAAAGAGAATATAAGATGCACATTTGGATTCATTAACAACTAGTTTTCTAATCTAGTCTTAGAGAAACAGTTCTATCAACAACGGAGCAAAGTTTACTTTTACTTTTACTTTTGTTGAGATTTAATGCAAAAAATGTACAAAGTTTATCCCACAAATATTTCACTTTTGTAGAGAACTCAAATGTATAAAACATTTTAAAATTCAGGTCTTATTTTTAAAATGTGGATCCTTATAACAATCTGGGAAAGGCAAGGCATGATGAAGATGAGGGAAGGCTTTATGAAGATACAAATGTCTGAGCTAAGTCCTGAATATTGCAGTCACCCAGGCAGTGAGCACTGGATGGGTGATGAGGAGAGTGGAGGGAGGTACTCCCAACAGAGGCAGCAGCAGGTGCAAAGCCTCAGAGCTGGGTAGCTAGCACATCAGGAGGTGGGGTACAGCTAAAGCAATGATGTAAGGCTAGGAAAAGAAGTGCTAGCACAGAAGGGATGAATTAAAAAATGTATGGCATATGCATATGATGAAAAATACAACAATTTTAAACAAACTAGCTATACACATATTAGTATAGATAGAACTTAGTAACTTCAAATTCAATGGAAAAAACAAGCTACAGTGCAATATATACCAAGTGAAACATGTATATAAAGTGTAAAAGTACATACAATAATACTGATTTTTAATGGTTAAACACAAATGTAGCAATACATATATAAATGGAGAGAGAGAGAGAGACAGAGAGAGAGAGAGAGAGAGAGAGAGAGAGAGAGAGAGAGAGAGATACATGGACCAGAAGAATCTATACCAATATCAGGAAGCTATTGCTCTGGGGAGAGTGGAAGATAAATAAGACTGCGGATGTTTAGATAAGCCCAACAAATGACGCTCTCCTTCAGTCACTTCAGGACTAAGTAAGAAATAAACAAACAAAATAGCATCTGGAGATCAAAATATCACCTCTATTATGATCAAGTCTAAGCTGAGGGATGTGACTTAGGACAGTAGCAAAATAGGCTTCTTGATATTGAAAACAGACACAGTTGTCCACACTGCCATGCACAATTCCAGACTTACACAGACCCACTCCTGTAGTGGCAGACGATCTCCCTGTGAAATTAATGTTGTGTTGCTGGGGAACAGTGCCATGATTCCCACCAGCAGGTTATCTGTTTGCAGATCAGGAGACGCTGCATGTCCAGACCCAATCCCTTCTCCCAAACTCACCAGCAGGATAAAAGGCTGCTCTCAGAAGAAAGGCAGGAGGCTGGAGAGGCCAGCACTGCCAGAGTGTTGGAAGTCACCTTTATATAGGAGGAAACAGCAGGAGTGGGCAGTAACTGTTTCTCCTCTAAAGGGTTTAAAAATAACTTACAAAGCATGCAAGCTTCCCAGAACAACGATTGGAATCTCATTTGCTCGCTCGTATGTCTCAAACACCAACAAGAGTGGCTGGCTCACAGTAGGTGCTCAAAAAATATTTGTTGAATGCATGAAGATTGTATCTTTTATGAATAAATAAAATGTGGTGTATACATACACAAAGGAATACTATTCAGCCTTTAAAAAGAAGAAAATTCCATCACGCGTGGCAACATGTATGAACCTGGAGGATGTTATGTTAAATGAAATAAGTCAAGCACAGAAATACTGCATGATGTCACATATATGTGGAATCTAAAAAGGCTGAACACATAGAGATAGAAGACTGGTGGTTACCAGGGGCTGGGGATGAAGTGGTGGGAAATGGGAGGATGTTGGTCAAAAGGTACAAAGTTTCAGTCTGACCGGAACAGTAAGTTTTTCAGATCTATTGTACAGCATGGAGACTACAGTTAATAATAATGTATTGCACCTTCCAAAACTACTAAGAGTAGATTTTTAATGTTCTCACCACAAAAAAAAAAAAATGATAAGAATGTGAGGTGATGGCTATGCTAATTAGTTGATTCAGTCATTCCACAATGTATACATGTATTAAAACATCACATCGGACCCCACAAATATATAAAATTATTGTCAATCGAAAATATTTTTTAAATGACCTGAAGAAAATGTTTGGGAATCTTAACCCTAATTATTTTTTGATGAAAGATATATGGGCATTATAATATTTGCCGCATTTTTCTCTAAGTTTGAAATATTTCTATGCAAAGAGTATAATGCTGGACATAGCTCAGCAGTAAAGGTAGGTTAGGAACAGATTTTGAAGGCAGTTGAATACCTTGTAGATGGGTTAGGTCCTAAGAACAGCTGACAAAAACATTTTGTAGTCACACCACTACTGAATTTATGAGACTGAGGTCAATTTCCCAGGTTAAAGATCATTTGGGACAGGAAGGAGAAGAAGGAAAAAAAAAAATTGGTGAAGAAAAAAATTTGGCACCAACTCTGGTGCTATTTTTGCACCCTTCCAATTCTGTTTCTTGGCATGTGCTTATGGAAAATCCCTCGTCATGGAAACCATGAGTGGAAGAAAGATGTCGCCCCTCAGAGCGTCCCATTTCAGATAGGTGTTGGAACAAAAATACTGTCCAAGTGCCCAGGGTCCAGTCTGTGTGTCATTTAGTTTTGCTGGAGACTGTCTTCCATTAGCCAATATTCTAGCAGTGATTGGAGAAATAATCTGGCCATTAAAGAGAGTTCTTTTAACACAAACACAAAAAAGGGAGGTTTTCATAGTGAAATGAATTGCATAAAATATATGACTTTGACAATCTTTATAAAAACTTCTAAGTAAGGTTAAGATTGGTTGACTCAAGACTCACTGGCATTGCATTTAAATAGCTAGTTTCCAGAGAGTCCCAAGACTACGTAGGCACACACAAACACACACAGACACGCACACGTAGATGCACAGCCTTGCTCACGCCTACTGTCTCTGATCCCTATGACTCAGAATAGGGCTAGCATAAATTTAGCCAGAGCCAGCTTCTCTTAGGCAAATTGGGGAACACAATATTCTATAGTGCTAAGATCAAATGAGACAAAGGCATTGACATTTATACAAAATTGTGTTTTAAAAACAAAGTTAGTGAACACTTGGACAGTAAGAAAAATGGAGGGGAAGTACTCTGCATGGTGTAATTTGTGGATAAATGTCTAGAGGATGAGAATAAGAGGCATGATACTGGCAGACCAACCCAATTCTCCTAAAAATCTATCTTCAGGATCAACTTCCCTAAGTGTTTCCTGCTTTTTATTAGCGTGTCTTATTCTTCTTGAACTTTTGGTCATCTAGATATTTAGAAAAAAAAAATCGATTTATTTTCTCAGGAAGATCACACAGAGAAGCCAAATTTTCCTCCAAAGTCAGAATAAACTAGTTCTTTAACAGTTCTCTCGAGGAGATAGTATGACACAGTGATGAGGAAAATAGGCTCCAGACTCAGGGTACCTATAACAAAATCCTGGCCCCAACACTCACCAGCTGTGAGTTGACCTTGAACAAGTAATTTAATCTATGACTTAGTTTCCTTGTGTGTAAGTGAAGCTAGTTAATAGTCACTAACTCATTGGACATTAGATAAGTTAATGTGTCAAAGTAACTCAGTAGAGTATGTAACACACAGTAAGAAGTCAATAAATGCTAGCAAATGGGTTACTGACACTTTAAATTATTAATAATAACATATAACTTTACATATTTATAGCATGTCCAATCTAAGTAATAGGTATGTAACATCAAAACACCTGGGTGACAATGAAAACATGGAATTGATTTAAGTGCATGGTTCTTGACCTCCTCTTTTACTTAATTCTGTGAGGCAATGAATTGTTTATCCTGTATTAATAAAGCTTCACCTGGTAAATCCCTAGAGCCTAAAGTCCTATTTTTATTTCATCCACTTCACATAATGCCAGATATTGACTACTATTATTTTTTAATGGGGGATGTGCAAAAGATAACATACTTGTTCTGGTTTCAATTTTGTCTACATGCTCCTCGTGTTTCCCAAGAAAACTGAAGCCTTTTGAGAATAACACACCATTTTATTGCAAAGAGTGTTAGTGTCAGCATATGCCAAAGAAGCTCTGGAAGCTCAAAGAAGCTCTGGAAGTAAGTGTTAGAAGTAAATATTCATAATTTAATAAACGTCCTGTAGAGAGAACTCCAGGCAGCAGCTCAGTCACTGGTAGCTGTGTTCTCTACCACCTAACCCTGCCATTTTGACCACAGCAATTTAATTGGAGTGGGCACCTAACTCCAGGAAAGCCAGAAACTTCTGAGATTGCATGACATAAGAGTCTTACCTCCCAATGACACTGACCTCTGAACTAGTCAGAGCATCCTCCTGCGTGGGACTAGATAGCGACACACAGAAAGGTAGCTGGGTGGTGGTGGAAGCAGATGTGAATACACACCAAAGGAAGCCTAAACAGATTGAAATCAGATGCTGACTGAGGAGGGATGGGCTATGTGAAGCCAAGGAAGCAATGAGATAAATAGGCAGTCACACTGGCTTAACAAGGCTGCCCTCCAGTCGCTACAAGACCTGACTATTCAGTGATTCCTATTCTTGTTTAAAACAGTTTTATTCTTTTTTTCTGGCTTTCCTAGAATATTGGCTAAGATTCCTGTTTTCTTTATTTTACAGCATTGCCTACATGAGGTGACCTGAATGAATTTCTGTTTTTTGCAAACAAAAGACCCTATAGAAAAATCAAATTAACACAAACTTTAACTATTGGACTTAAAATATGTACCACCTTCATGTTGTTTATTGGTATACCTATGCTCAATAATTTTAAAAAGTTACGTTTGCAGTATTTTAATACTGGCAATCTTGTACATTTTACAGCAAGATTTTTTTATGTTTGCTTTCCATGCCTAATCTATCCAGGGGGTGGGGGGAACTTCTGAGTATATTTCCATAAATAGTTCACATTTTAAGCCCTTATAAGAATATAACCTATTAGTCATTTTATTCTAATTTCATATAGTGATATTATAATTATTATTATAGATTTATTTTAACACAATATTCTTTTTTCCATTGTTTACATTGTAGAAGTTTGAGGATATAGAATTTCTAAAAATACTATTGTGCTTTAACTTATAGATAGAAAACATGACTAGTCTTTTCAGTTATTAAAAATATATAGCTTTGACAAGTTGTATCAAGCAGCCACAGTTGAATTTTGTTCATATAATTTATTCTGTAGATACTATTTTATTTAAATAGCTGGTTTTTTTATTTTGCTACATGGAGTGCACATAAACATTTTATTCAGAAACAGTTTTAAACAAGAAAACGAAAACCTATTACAAAACTAAATTTTCCTCCCAAATGCTCTCTTAGCATTACGTGAATTTCTACCTATTCAATTAACGCCTTTGCCTGTTCATCGGTGTTCCTCACGAGCTTATAAATTCTAGAGGAGTAGAACTGTTTCCTGTATCTCGCGTACCCAGCATCAGGAACATAGTAGCTGTCGAATAAATATGTGTTAAATTATACAAGTAAAAATATAAAGCATATACAGCCACCTTTTAAAGGACTACAAATAATATATTTACTTATATGCTGATTGCAGCAGCTATGCGCCTCCATTGAATGCATACTTCTTATGTCACTGTTAGACTTATCAGGCCATTGTGCTCCAAAGATGATAAAAGCAGATGGGATATTTCGCTGCTTTACCCAGGAAGGGGAAGGAAAGTGATCAAAATTTGTTATCAGAAGTACAAAGTAATAAGGCATTAGAACATCATTTGGAACCTAACATGGTGTGTACTTCCTGTGGCTATTAAGTAATTTAATTATTCCTGAAAAGTTTGATATTAAAGACCTTTGATACTGAAGCATTCAAAGCATAGTGAAACCTGTCTTTGTGTGCCCTTTCCTTTTGTGCATTTAACATGGAGCAGTAGACTCGCTCCACTTCATGCTGATGGAGGTGGAAGGGGGAGACGGAGGTGGAAGCCTGCCACTGAATTTGAATTATGTAGGGAACATAGCCGTGTTGTACTGTCTTGTCAATATCTCCTTCCAGCTGGTGCTGACATAATTAGGCACATCAAGCACAGAAGAAGACATTTTAAATTCAAAGCACTGTTCCAAGTCCTGTGAGTAGCTATGAAAGGTGCCTGAAGTAATCAATAACACATGGTAAGGTGTGCAGTTCCAGTAGGTTATCCACCCACCTCAGGTCTATTATAAGACACGAAGAAGAAGAAAAGCCAAGATTTCTAACTTCTTTAAGAGTGGCCTTGTTTAAATAGTTTGACTTATTAGAGTGTGTTTTCTTTAAAAATATATATACTTAGAATTGAATCTGTCATCGCCAGCATAAAGTGGATATATGTAAACTTTCTGAGACCAGGAACATCACCTCCTTTGTTCTCTACTGTACATACCCACAGCGTCTAACAGGGTATGTGTCAATTAGTAAGATCTCAATAAATATGTGTCTCAGGGAATAAATAGATAAACGGAGAGCCCTGGTCTTACTTTTCCTTACCAGTAAAGTGGGAATATATTGTTCATTATGGAATTATTATCTGGGTTAGAAAAAAATTAGATAAAACACCTTAGCACACAGCTAATGCTCCATAAAGTGAATTAAAATTAATAAAATTAATTAAAATTATATGTGGTTATAATATAGAATTGAAATTATAATGGAGAATAACCCACAGTTTGGTTTTTACAAATATAACTCGGGCTTCTGTCACTGTCTTGCCTGACTCCCACCTGCCCCTTCTTCTCCCCAGTTTTTCTCCTTTTTTCTTTTCCAAGCCTCTATTTCCCATACATTTTTTTGCAGAGCAGTTATCACTTTTAAATTTGTCTTTAAAGCCCATGGCTTGAGGGTCTCAGATGCCACTCTCTAAAACACTTACCAAAGTATTTTCTGAACAAAGACAATTGTGTCCCAAGAAAATTTTGGTGCCAGCTAAGATTAATTTTCACCCACTTCAGATATGCAATTTCCACTGTCATTCATAGAAAGTTCTGTCACAGTTGAAAAAAAAAGACACCATATGGAACAAGGTCCGTAAATACCTTCCTACACCATGTGGGGGTATAAATTTAGTTTGTGATCCAAAAGATTGCAATATCTAAGTGGTCGTTTTCAAAATTCAAGGTAACATTCTAGTTGTCCCGGGGAGAAGTAAGATGGACAGGTTGAATCTCTGGGCCCTTAAATACTAATACTTTTATTGGCTTAATAGATATGCATCTGTTTTGGGGGTGGGAGGGAATTCATGTTTAAAGGAAAAAAAGGTCTGAAAATTACTGGACAAAATAAGCTGGAGGAATAATCAGAAAAGGGCTGTTTATGTCATAAAATGTTTATGTCATAAAGCATTAGCAGAAGATGAGATAGTGTTTAGTAGCAATAAACTTTCATCTATTCACAGTATTCTTCAAGATAATATAATTTATGGCATAGCCTGGGGCCATCAACTGGCAAGTGTACATGGTTTTGGAGCATGTCATCTATGCATATTTATCCATGTCTAACGGGAGTCCAAGCAACAGAGGCAAATCTTCTGACATAACATACAGTGGTATTCCCCTTTTGCCTAATAGCTGTCAATGCTGGCCTATAATAGTAACAAATTGCTCCTCGTGAAAAAAAAAAAGTTTCATACTACTAAAACTTTGATTTAAAAGTATGAGGTGAACAACAGAGTTTTTATTCTGTGTGTTTCAAGAGAGAACAATGACTATGATTATGGCCTTCCAATAGCAGCTAATGCTCTTTCAAACAAAATAAGAGCCAATTTTTCTACCATATATGTTAAGAGAGTTTGCAAGGATTACCAAACAAATGTTCATGTCCTCTGAGTAGAAGCTAAGGTAGGAGTCAAGGTTCGAGAGATTTACTGAGGGAAACTCCTGTGGAGAATAAAAGTGGGGAAGCAGGAGCAAGCAGGGAGAGCTTCAGAGACCACGGTGTGTCTGACATCTCCGAAAGGAGAGGGGGAAGAAAGGAGGCTTAGGTACTAGGAGTCTCGGACTGCAGCACAGTCCTTAGAAAGTTTGGGCCTGGCAATGGAGTTCCCAAGCCAACATTACCCTTCAGAGGAGTCTCGTTTCCCGCTAATACGCACACAGTGCCCCAACTGACGCAGCCCGGCCCCAGACAAGCGCTGATTGTGTATCCACAGGGAGAGCAGCTGGGTCTGTCAGTCAACCACGCTCCTCGCGGCAGGATCTGAGCAGTGCGTCTCCACTGTCTCCACATTTTCCATGTAGGGAAACTCTTTGATTCTGAAGAACTGTTAAAAATTCTAACCTGGCAGACAATAAATCTACCTATGCCTTTTAATCAGTCTGAAAATCAATTAGCCTTGATCTTTGCTTTCACAGAAAAACCTGTCTCCACAAATAATCTGTCCTAAAACAGGACACCTTCAACAACTACCTGAAGGAGTCCTGGCTATGTTTCCACAATTTGTAAAATTTGTTGTTTCATGGATACATGTGTCCATTTAACAAGCATGAAGTAATGAAGTGTCTACTGAATGCCAGACAAAACAAATATCATATCTTCCCAATTCTTTTAAGTACTATTATGCACAGAATATGCATTTTAAGTTATTCTCAGAATCCAAAGTCTAGGACGCACAGCAACCATAAAACAGAATGTGCTCAGCAAGTATTTGGTCAGTGAATGGATTAACTCATACTATTTTGGGCAATGGGATTCACAGTCACCTTGAGAAGATACATTGCACTAGAACGTATTCAGAGGGCTCAAACTCCTCTTAAACATCTCTACCCTAGAGTCTTTATTCAAAATAATGTATTTTCAGTGAATAAAAAGTTTAGAAGTAGGCCCGATACGGTGGCTCACGCCTGTAATCCGAGCACTTTGGGAGGCCGAGGTGGGCGGATCACGAGGTCAGGAGTTGGAGACTACCCTGGCCAACATGGTGAAACCTCATCTCTACTAAAAATACAAAAATTAGCTGGGCTAGGTGTCGCGTGCCTGTAATCCTAGCTACTCAGGAGGATGAGGCAAGAGAATCGCTTGAACCCAGGAGGCAGAGGTTGCAGTGAGCCGAGCTCGTGCCACTGCACTCCAGGCTTGGCAAGAGTGAGACTTCGTGCTCAAAAAAAAAAAAAAAAAAAAAAAAAAAAAAAAAAAAAAAAAGTTGAGAACTAAAAACAGTATGACTAGTGATTCAATCATCTTACATTTTTGCAAAATTTTCTGCTTTGGGAAGATACGTTTGGTCACATGTTTATGAATTTTTATAGTTGATATTTTATGGGCTGCGTTTTCTATAGCTTAAACTTTGAGGATAATATAAAACCCAGGATACAAACCATACACTTAATAATGAGATTTCCTTGAAATCAAAAATGAAAATTTTTTTCAAGCACTGAGTATTTTAGACCGACTTAAAACATCTGATTTTCCATTTCCAGCTAACTGTATGGCTATATAAACTCTGTTGCCAATAAGATCGTATTCTATTAAGTTTAACAAGAAAAATTAATAAAATAAAACCATGATTCCAGTAACAGATGGTACTATGTCCTTTTTTTTCTTCCAGCCATGACATATAATACAAAGACATTTTATAGCAGTAGCCCAAGCAGGAAACTATAGTGATATTGTGATTTAAAAACAAAAAATCTTGTTTCTTTCAGCTCTATAGACATTTGAGAGACTGGGAGAGTGTCTGTTATCAAAATGGAAAAAGTCAGCAGTACTAAAATCAACCTCTGCATTTACACACAATTTCCTGAAATCGTATAAATCACCCTGAACTACCCTTTTTTCCATATCCCTCCTGAAAGACCACTGAGGAATTAACTGCAGGGTTTTGAAAGTTGAAGGCATGTTTCAGCCCTACAGGATTTGTACAAACCATCAGATGCTACCCAGGCTTGGAAGACAGACATTTTTTATGTGTTTGTCGTCTGGCCTCTTTTAGGTCGTGCTGTATAGCTCTGTATTTTTAAATAATAGAAAATCATTATAGGTAATGATTATAGGAGGTCTTGATTTAATTGACCAATTTGGGAATTAAGCCTAAAGGGTTTTTAATTGTTATTTTGTAAGCTTTCAGAGTTTCCAGTTACCCCTGTCAATTTCTAAGGAATAACAAAACACATTTTCTAGTTAAAGTGAGAATTTTTCCCTGTTGAAAATTGCCTGTTTTTATTATTATAAGAATTGGTCCACTGAACTTAGCTCAGCCTCCAAGGTCTCAGCGAGAATGCTATGATTAATGAGGTAGCCATTAATGTCAGTAGATTGAACAACCAAAATCTGATTATATTAAAGTGCTTCCCAAACATTAGGGTCACATTAACAGTTTATTGAAACAAGCTGATAAAATTTAAAATGGTCATCTAATTCCCTTGGGTTCCTAATTGTTACATGATAAATCACTCTGTAGAGAAATCTATTACAATGTTCCAAATGAGAAAATGTAATTTACTGTACCATTACTAGGGTGTTTGAAGCACTTCAGTTCTTTAACAGGAGAATTTTTGCTAAAATGAGAAAAAAAAGTTTAGATTTTCGTAAAGGGCCTGGCCTTGAATAAAACTTCTTAATGATAAATCTTCCAACTATATATTGGGTAAGAAAAATGATGCATTTTATGAGCCTGCATTATGTAAAAGCAAATTACATTAAAGTTCCTTATGAGTCGATTGCTGAAAGTTCAGGGTGAATGAGCCTTTATTGATGTTCATCTACTCTTTAGAAAGAAATCACTACAGAAATCAACTGTACCGTACAAACTAAGTGAAATATTTCTTTACTCTGGAAGTCTGGTCAAGTTCCCTCCAGAGACTCTGCTCTCAAAGATAATTTTCAGGGGTCCAAGCAGAACAAATGAAATCTTTACAGGTTCAGACTTCTGATCATGTGTCAATCCCTGAATGTAGTATTTCCAGGAATGACCCAACAGTGTCATATATTGTGAAGTATTTGAGATCGTGTCATCATTTGTTCCTGGAAGAGCCACTGGCCAAGAGAGAGCAGGAGGAGGGGAGCATTTCTGGAAATGGTCTGAAAAAGTGGTGACCCCAATTGTTTTGAAATAGCTGAAGACATAGTTAAAGGAAAGGCATATAAGCTTGTGCAAATAATGGGAAATGGTTAATTTATGTAGTTTATGGAAAGGAAATATTCTGGGCTTTGAAATGCTAATTTACTAGAATTATTATTCAAATTCAAAGAAAAACATGTTTCCAGGAAGCTCTGCTTGACCCCCTGTCTTCCCCAACTCGGAATGGGTTTTGGGTCTCTCTCCCCACATTTCTAAATTGATTGCGCAAAGCTTTCACAGAACACTCACAAGATCATATTGTAATAATTTCTGTGTTTATGACCTACTAGTTCTTCAAGGACAGTGATTATATTTTGAAACAACTGTTTAATCCCAGATCTTGTCATGATGTCAGATGTACAGTAAATGTTCAAGAAATGTTTACTGAATAATTAATGAATGAATAAAAAATGAATGGATCTCCAAATGGCCAATTTGTCGTTGTATTTCCCCGTTGTATTTAATCCATGGCTATTTTAAATGTTTAATTTGTAATCAAGATGTCTTAAAAAATACGTTTTATCCTTGTCTTTAATTATATTTTTCATATGACCAGAAATATTTACTTTTGTATCGTTTCATTTACCCATATGTCCTACTAGGAAGGACGTGGTGGGATGAGTGTTACTTGGTGTTAGTATATCCAGTACAGTTTAGAAATTCAAGAAAGACAGAGTGGTTCAAGAGTGAACTATGTGTTTAGGTAGCTGGATAGGGGACGTTGCGACAGCTGTCAGTGCTTGGAGTGATGGTTACACTTCTAGCCAGGAAATAAGCCCTTGAGAAAGCAGGTTTTTGGAAAGACTAGTTGAGCTCCATAGAAAATGATGATAACCAGTCCTCAAATTAGTACTTATATCTTAAATATCCCCAGTAAGGTCCATATACACATATTTTACCTGTTTAAAGAGTTTTGCAAGAGTGCTCAGGTGCTTGTTGGTAATTTCATTCTAGATCTCAGTAATCTTAACTGGAGGAAGGAATAGCAGAGAAAATATAGTACAAAAAGCAAGACTCAACTTCTGCACACAAAGAGAATACAAAGAATTGTCTTAGGTAAAACAAAAATAGGTGAATCACACTCATGCCTTAAGTTAAATATAAGCCCCTTTTATTTTTCTATAGAAGATACTTTATAAGAATAAGATATACCTGTATTGAATTTCTAAAGTTTAATATTTCTGTGGTCCAAGGCTGACAGAATTGATCATTCCACTGGGAGGAGAGTCTGTGAATTTCAAAGGGCTATACCATTTTCTTTTACTTCAGAGAAAATATTCTTTGGCAGAGTGAGAATATTTACAATATTTTATTTGTTTTCAGATACTGGCATCTTGCCCTTCATATTTTTAGACTTTAAACAGTAACCCTCTATTTTGATTACATTGTTGACAAATACAGAGCATTCATTTTTTGGTAACTGCGTGGCTGGCTCCCTCACTTCCCTCAAACCTTTGCTTAAATTTCTTCTAATCCAAGTCTTTCTTTACCAGTCTACCTAAAATAGCCCTGCTCCATTACTCTATCCCCATATCCTTTTGGCAAAATTGTTCTTAGGAAACTGATATATTATTTACTTTTAATACTATTGCATATGTCATCCCACTTTCATATACATTTCATGAAAATGTGACGTTTATTATCTATTTATAGCTGAAGGCTTAGGGCCTATAACAGTGCCTGGCATATCATAGGTGCTCAATAAATATTTGTAGAACAGAAGGAACAGAATGTGTTAGTCGCAAAGGCATCTTCTGCTTTCAGAAAAGTATGTAATTTATTAAAGTTGGAATATGAAATGCATATGGGAGTACAGTGATCAGATGTGCATTTTAGAAAATTCATTTTGGCATCATGTACAGGATAGTTCATTTTTATAGCAGTTTTAATAAGCAATATTTTTATAAGACTGGATTTCATCACTTTTGATGGGACTTTAGTAAGTATTGAATTGAAATGAATATTAAATGAGCATCAAGAAAGAAAATAAGAAATCAGGGTCCTGGATAATGCATATATTGATGTTTCTTAAGTAATGAGACATCAACTTGGCTGGGTATATTTCAAATGCCCTTGGTTCTTGAGAGTGCCATTTTCTTCCTTTTTACATCTTCGAGGACTTCAAAACATGGAAGAAGAAATCCACATTTACTATAGGCGTTAAGGGAGGTGTATTTAACCTTATGCATTGCTCGAAAGGACAAGTAGAGCCAGAACTCAATTGCTCCCTAGATTTGTGGTTCTCATCTCCAATGTAACCCAAAAGCACATTTGCCATGATTCTTACAGAAGGTGCAAAAGCATTCGGTCAAATTCAGAATAATGCTACCTCTATGATCCCAGTGGCTGTTCATAGCTGTGCCCATCTCAATAAATTCCTTCTTTTAGAATCTTAACTGATTTGATAAGATAGACAGATAAATAGAATACTAAACAAAAAAATTAGTATGGATTAAGTTTATATTTTCCTCAATACTGAATATTTTTTCTTAGGTTTAGTTATAATTTGGGTTTTCTCTTTTATGAGTTGCATATTATATCCTTTGTCTATTTTTTCTATTGGTTGTTTGTATTTTTCTTACTAATTCATTAAAGTTCTGTGCCTATTCTGGATACTAACACTTGGAGGAATTACAGATTGCAAATATCTTCTCAGTTTCTTTTCACTTCCTTTCTGGTGTCTTTTGATGTATAAAAGTATTTACTCTGATGCAATCAACTTAATTAAGCATTCCCTTTATGGTTTGTGGAGGTTTTAAAGTTGTTTTTTAAGTCTTTTTTCAGAATCTTTCTATATCTTAAGGTTACAGAGAATTTTCTCCATAGTTCCCTGACCATCTGACATGGTTTGGATGTGTGCCACTCCCAATCTCATAAGAAATTGTGATTCCCAGTGTAGGAGGTGGGGTCCAGTGGGAAGTCTTTGCATCATGGACAAATCCTTCATGAATGGCTTGGTACTGTCCTCATGGTAATGAGTGAGTCCTCACTCCATTAGTTCACCAGAGAGCTGGTTGTTTTAAAAAATCTGGTACCTTCTCCCCTCTCTCTCTCTCTCTCCTTCTCTCAGCAGGTGACACGCCTGCTCCCCCTTCACCTTCTGCCATGAGTAAAAGCATCCTGAGAACTCACCAGAAGCCAAGCAGATGTTTATGCCATGCTTGTACAGCTGCAGAACTGTGAGCCAAATAAGCCTCGTTTCCTGATAAATTATCCAGTCTCAGGTATTCTTTCATAGCAATGTAAAACCAACAAAGTACACCATTCTACTTAAAATTGCAACCCTAGTCCCATCTCTGCAGGTACTCTTTCCTTCCCTCTCCCCATTGGCTCTAGTTTTCTTGTTTACTTGTTACTTGTTTCTAAATTTACTTGTTTATGTTTTTATTGTGTCACAATGAATTATACGTATACTTCATAAGAGCAAGGATATTTGTATGTTATTTTCACTGATGTATCCATTATAAGCACAAGACAGCTTGGTACAAGTACATGTTTAATAAATTACAAGTGGAGTTAGTAAATAGATATTTCTTCTAAAAGTTTGAAAGTTGTGCCTTTTACATTTAAAATTTTTAATTTATTGGAATTAATTTTTTGTGTATGTGTCATAAAGTACGATTCTAATTTTGTTTTCCAAATAGATAACAAATTGTCCCAGCACCAGTTTTACAATAGCCCAACAACTCAAACATCTATATAGCTTCCCTTTATATATATGCGTTTTCATATATTGTATTCACTAGAATGCAAGCTCCATGAAATCAGTGACTTTCCTTTGTTATCTGCTTTTTCCTCAGTGCTGGAACCATGCTTACCACAATGGAATATTATACAGAAATGAGAACAAAAACAATCTTTAATGGCATGCAGCAATATAAAAAAGAGTCAGAAATATACTGAATTTTAAAAAGCCCGATACTAAAAAAGTACAAACCATATGATTTCAGTGATTTAAATAATAAATTGGGCAATATTAATATATGCTTAGATGTCAGATAATGGTTATCTACTGAAAGAGCAGTAGCTGAACAGAAATAAAAGGGAGGTTTCTGGGTTGCTGATAACATACTGATTCATTGTTTATGAATTAATTCAATAAAAATGTGTGAAGGTTTAATAAATATTTGTTGTGGGGTTCTTTATTCAATTACATTGCTTTGTCCGTGTATGTCTGCATCAATACCAGACTGCATTAATTACTAAACTTTTAAATGTTTTCATATTCAAGAGAATGAGTTTTCCATATTGTTCTTATTTATCAAATTTATATTAGCTAAAGTAATCAAGCATTTATTCTGCTATTTCTGTACAAACTATGCTATGGATAATTAAGTAGCAGATAAAGAAATATTTCTTCTTATAGAAACACTTTAGCTAATAATGAAGAAGAATTATTATTACAGCATTACAGTATCATTACTTTGCAATCTCTTCTATATTAATTAATCTGGACATTGATCACCAATGGCTGTTGGCGTTTCAAAGAAAGATGCAATGAGAATTATATTCTTCCAAATGGAGGAGCACCACCTGAGAAGCAGTCTGACCAAAAAAAAAAATTAAATTAAATTAAAATTGTGTCTGAATAGTATCAAGTCTCTATTAAAACTAGGAATTTACAGAAAATTCAGAGAGCAAAGCAAGACGTTAAACTGCACCATACGATGCACTTAGCACAGTGCAGACTAAGAAACTTTAATGTACAAACAACCTGGTTTCTTCAATAAGCAAATTATAAGAAAAGAAAAGAGTTGTTGGAGGGGAAATATATAGACTTTCCACCAATTGCAACACATGAGCCTTATTTGAATCCTGAAACTGTAAAGTAATTGTTAAATTTATGAAACAACTGGAAATTTGAACACTGAGTATGTGCCAATGATGATGCAGTGGTGGTTAGTTATAATTTTAACAAGAGTGATTCCTTATATTTTAGACATACAAAATATTATTAATGAAACAAATAATTGCTGTCTTCCATGGTTCCTGTTAAATTTAGATGCTCCACTTCAATAAATTTTGATATTTCATTTGCTACCATTGCAATGAGGGAGGTCGGAGTGGAAGAGGAGGAGAAGTCTGTTGGCAGTAGGATTGCCAGATAAAAATATAGGACACGATTAAATTTGACTTTCAAATAAGCAATGAATAATTTTTAGTACTAATGTCTCCCAAATATAGCATGGGCTATTCTTTACTACAAAAAATATATTCTTTTATCTGAAAATCAAATTTAACTATGTGTCCTGTGTTTTTATTTGCTAAATCTATTTAGGAGAGATTGCAGTTGATGGGGATAGAAGCAAAGTAGAATTAAGGGCTTGGAGGAATAGTGATTCTGGTGTTGACTTTTGGGACCTTCAGTTACTAACTCCATCCACATACAGAGCATTCTTACACCTGATTCTTCTCTAAAGAGAAAAGGGTTAAAGACTTCTGTTGGTTTTAATTTCAGTGTTAAAATATTATGTCCCCAAGATAGAAGCAGTAATTTTATCACTGTTTCTCCTCTGTCTTAGGTTACTGTAGAGGCTTTCATTTAAACCATTATAGAAACCAAAGTGCCGGTCAGTAGTTCGAAGAAACAGTGCCAACAGCAGCATCAAAAACCACAAGAGCTTCTTGTAGGCTGCTTTTCATACATCTATGTTCAGTTCTCACATTTTAAATTTTACGTAATGCGTTTGTCTTATTAAAAATGAAAACAAAGAGAAAGCACTTGTGTCCATTAATCTTCTCCAGGTGCTTTATCCTCTCCTGTTTTTTTCTCCTCCAGCTGGTTTTGTATTTCTTATTTGCTTTTTGCTCTCCAGTCCTTGCACATTTATCTGTTCCTTAAAAAAAAAAAATCAACAAGTTTTAAAAGCCATTAAATTAATGAAAGCATGGCTATGGTTGCTAATTTAAGTAGCATTCCATCTGAATTGGAGCTGCTCTTTTAAATTAAGAAGATTGTTAGTTTATTGGAGGGTCTTATATGTCTCTTCTTCAACCGATGGCAAGTCATGGGTTTGAATTCCAGTCAATCATATAAAGGTATACCTTGACCTTATATGGCCAGTGAGCCATCACTTGGACTAAAATAATTTCCCATACTATTCATTTATTTAAGTCAAGCAGGAGCTAGCAACTCAGTGGATGAGACTTACATTTATTAAAAGCAAAAATCGCTCTTCCATTTATGAAAACTTTTTGTAGGCATTCTGGAAAGCATTCAGGTGCTGTCAGACCCAGGTCTGAATTCCAGCTCTTCTATTCACTTGCTCTGTGACCACAAAATTAATTCACTTGATTACCCTGAATGTAGGTTTTCTTCTATGTAATGGAGACAAGAATACTTAGCTTACAGGTGTGTTGCTGTTGAATTTATGTAGACAAAGCCAGCCTATGGAATTTTTAGGTAAAAGCCCTGGTGGGACTGTACAATCATTTTAGGAAACATTTTGGAAGCTTACTTAAAGCTAAATATACACCTACCATACTACCTTGCCATTCCATTGCTATTTACCAAAAAGGAATAAAAGTATTTGTCCATACTAAGACCTATACAACAACGTTCATAGAAGTTTTGTTGGTAATAGATAAGATGTGGATACAATCAAAGTGTTCATTAATAAGTGAATTGATGAGCAACTTGTGGTACATTCTAACTCTGCACCACTATTCAGCCATAAAGTAAACTTAACTAAAGACACATGCAACAACTTGGTGAATCTCAAGATAAATATACTGAATAGAAGAAATCAGAATAATATTGTATGATTATACTCCCATGAAATTCTAGGAAATGCAAACTAGAGTATAGTGACAGAAAGCATATCAGTGCTTGCCTGGGGATACGAGAGAGGAAGGAAACAATTACAAAGAAAGCACAAGTAAACATTTGGAGGTGATATAATTGTATGTTCTTGATTATGGTGAAAGTTTCACAGGTATACGCATGTCAAGGTCATAAAAGTACATACTTTACATATGCATGACTTAATGCACTTCAACAGAGTTGAAAGAAACAAAATAGAAATATAAAGTGATATCATGTTGATCAATAAACTCAGATCCAATATCCAAAAATAAAAATATTATTTGAGTTTTCCATGAAGGAATAGGATGGTGATTCTTATATACATTGTGTCTAGGATTTTCTTTGTTTCTGTGCTGTTTCTCTCCAGAAATAAATCCATTATTATCAATTTTTACTTGAGGGCTTTCAAAATATTTCTAATTCATTATCATTGTAATTATTCATAGGAATTAAAATTCACATTACATATACATATAGAGATATTCCATTTTAATATGCCAATATTACCATACTTGTTACCTATATTTCTTTGTTTTCCTTTTTCTATCATGAAAGGATTACATTATGCTTGTTTAGAGCTCAATATGTTCACTTCCTAACCTGCTGCTCTGATATGCAGAAATATCTTTCATAAATCATCACCCCCATATCTAATTCATCTCTTCTAGCTTGCCCAACACTCTTGACCTCTCTTTACACATAATTTCATCTGCCAAGTGATTCCTACCCTCTGCTCCTTCACCTCTAACAACACCATGAAGGCTATGATTCCCTCCCATTTCCCCACAAATTTTGAGCAGAATGGCTTGGTGGCTTCCCTTTCTCCACAGCACAAATTACCTAGGAGCATGACAGAAGATGTGTGATGAGCCATTGGTTATAAATAATATAATTTCATTGTCTTCATGAAGTTTCCTTGAGAAATGCTAAGAGTAAATTATTAAGATAGTAGGAAAAATATGCTGATGAACATTGTGATGAACAGAAGGAAGAAAGAAAGGTAAAGCAGAGAAGATAAAAAGATAAAGTGAAATGTGACCAAATTCTTTACTGTTGTTGTTGTTGTTAGAGACAGTGTCTTGCTCTGTCACCCCGTCTACAGTACAGTGCTGCGGTCATAGCTCACTGTAACTTCAAACTCCTGGGCTCGAGATCTTCCCTCCTCAGCCTCCTGAGTAGCTAGGGCTATAGGCACATGACGTCAAACCCAGCTACTTTTTCAATTGATTTCTGGAGATACGGTTTTGCTATGTTGCCCAGGCTGGTCTTGAAATCCTGGATCAAGCAATCTTCCTACCTCAGCCTTTCAAAGCACTGGGATTATAGGAATAAGTCACTGAGCATAGCTAAATTCTATCAGCTCTATGTAGGCACTAAATAAATCCGGCACATGAGTCGCTTTATGAAATCAGTATCTTTGAACAGAACTATAGTCCTAACAGTTTACCCTACCTACATGCCAACACTCATCCAATCCACACACAGTAGTAAGAGCAATCTTCTAGAAATACGTCAGATCACGTGTCTCTGCAGCTTAAAATCTTTCAAAGACTTCCCATTGTGCCCACCCATGCTGACTACTAGGGCCCATGTGTCTCCATACATTCTCATCCCTGTTTACCCCTCCAACCTCACTTTTCACAGACTGTCTTCCCCTCTTTCACTTTGTTCTGAGAAGCCTTACTTTCTTTAGAATATGCCCTGTACTCCTTCTCTGCCACATAGTCTTCATGCATAGTGTTCTCCTCACCACTCTAACTTGCCACCTGGCCAATTCCAGATCACTCTTTCAGTTTTAGTTTAATGGTTAGCATTTCCATGAGGTCCTTGAGGAAGCATCAGTCTAAATTACACACTCCTCTTACACAACCTTGTGAAAGTTGTTTAATGAGTAAATGAACAAATAGATAGATGGAAAATGGTCCTATGAGATAAATTCTTACCCTCTCATCGCTCATGAGAAAATACAGGCTCAGAGAGTTTAAATGGTCAAGTTAATACATACTTGCTCTGTATTCATAGAATAAATTACAAGGAAGACAACAAAGAGAGAAAGAGAAGTAAAACCAAGAAAACTCTTTTGTGGAAAATCAGTCAATGTCATGAATATAAGCTCTGGCATATATTTACTTGCATAGAAAATGTATTTAGTTACATTTACCCTTTAAATCGGAGTTCCTGATTAGATTCCAATACTGCTGCCTCAAAATTTCTAATTCCAGACCTTTAGGTGAGTAATCCCCACTTGCAATGACTCTATACCCTGAGTCATATCTCGTAAGTCAACCTGTGGTTTCAGCCGCAACTACTGTGAACAGTTCTGTGTACACTGTCATTCTCCTGTCTCAGAGTTTCCCCTCAAGACTTTTTCCAAAGCCCAGGATCTCACCCATTCTCCATGCAGGTGCAGTCTGGAAATGACGGGGAGTTAGTACTGCTGGAACACCAAACACTGTGTGATGGAGTCGGTGGATAAATGCTCACATCTTTCTGCCTTTCTGCCTTGCATTAGGACAATTTGAAGGTGCTGTCTACACTGGCCTTGTAAAGTTCCCAGAGACTCTTACCCACCAGCCTCAGTGGTGGCCATTTCAATAACTGATCAATCCATTATTGTATTTGCTTCCTTCCTTGTCCCATTCCCTCTTGCTCACTCTTGCTTCTCAAATACACTTCCCAAATAGACTACGTGCACTCCAGACCTTGTTTTGGGCTCTGCTTTGGGGGATATCAAAATTAAGACATCCTCAATTTTTTCATTTATTTCAGTATTTAATATGGGCACAGCTGGCTAGTAGAGTACAAGTTAAATGGCATGCCATTACCCTTGCAAAATTCAGTGCTTCGTTAGAATACACAGAAATATAAGAATGATATATTATAACATAAGCTTTGTGTATAAGAATACACAAATAAAATTGGAAAATAAAATCTGAAGCTGCTATTTTAGTGAGAGAATCAGGAACAATTGAACAAATAAAGATGGCATTTGAGGGGTTTTTTTGAAGGATAAACATAAGTTTATTGATAAGATAGGGGAATAGAAAAAAGGCACAAGAGCTCAACAGGTTCAAAAGCACACACAGAATCACAGAAAGACATGAAATGTATTAGAAATAGTGAAACATCCAAAATATCTGGGCATAGTCACTAGAGTTGAGATCACCAAGGAGGGTGCTACAGAGAGTGAAGTGACATAAATGCCAGGATGAGGGTTTCAATGGCTAAATCCCCATTTTTTATTCAGAACCAATGTGTCAGCATTAGAAGTTTCTAAAACAGAGTTACATAATCAGACCTGAGTTTTAGAAAGATAATTCTGGTTTCCATAAAGAGAACGAATGAGCTGGAATTGAAAAAAAATAAGTTTAAGCCTGGAAACAGGGAAAGATTATGAAGATGGTATCACTGAGGACAGAGAAGGGAGAGAATTCATGAGATATATTTTATTAATAGCAAGACCAGCTTTGAATGTTTCAAATATTCCACATCTAGGGTTGTTAGTTTTTAAATAGATGACCCCATAAATCCATAATTCTCTGAATTTGGCTCTGATATTCATAACCTATTCAGACTAATGAATCAAATCCTATACAATAAGCAGGTGACACAAATGTTTCAGGTTGATTCTGCAGACCAGATTTGAGATGAATATTTGCACATGTAGGATATGCCCACATATCCTGGGCATATTCCTGGGGTCAAAGCCTGTAGTGCAGTGAAAAAAATCGGGTTGGGCTGATGAAAGATTTGAAATGTGATACATGCGAAACAAACCATCAACCAATCACATAAGATGAGTTCTAGTGCTGATATGGTCTATCAGAGTTGTGCCACTCTGCAGTAGGGCACAGGGCCTGTATATTCCCACCTCCCGAAAGAACAGCCACTGGATGTGGGCTGTGGGATGTGGAATTAAGACAGTCATTGGATGTGGGCAGGAGGAGTGACCTTGTTCACAGAGGCTTTCTCCTGCTCAGAACTTTGCTTTTAACGGGACTGATCTGAGCTCTGTCAGATGCCAACATTCCAGACATCAGTAGGACTCATGAGTGTCTGAGTCCTTAAGGAAGAATCACATCAAGAGTTCACTCTAACTGTTATCATACATCCTGTCCTTTTTATCATGTGGACGTCCCAGTAGGTTTCAAGGAAGCCAGTTTTAATATGGGACATCACAAATTTAGTACTATCAGAGTGCTATCAACATTTTAAAGCAGAAAGAAGAGGAGAATAAAGTCCTCCTTTATGAGGTTATTTTGTTGTTGTTCTTCTTTAGAAGATGAACCCAAATACTGTATAATTTATCATTATTTTTGGAATGCATAAATTACTCTTTATTTTTTTCGTTGAAGGCTTTGTCAAAAACAACTCATGAAAACCATCTAAGATTTTTCTAGGCAGTAGCATTAGGAAACCTTGACAGAAAACTTTCTTTGTTTTAAGGTATTGTTGATCCAGATTGTCAAATAATAACCAACGTTGATATTGAGAAAAGAAGTCTTAAATTACTACATCTACTGCAATATCAGGTAGGTACCCATAGTCAGCAGCTTCCTTAATATAAGTAAATAGCTGGGTGTTGACTTAAGTCAATGCTCTACAATGTAGCATTGGCATTAAACTTCCCCCAAGAAAATCCCTGCAGAATTGCCCCAAAGAAACATTTGATCTGCTATGTTTTTAAAGCATTCTGTTCTGGTTTACTACTTTTCAAAGAATTTCCACTTAAAATATCAAGGGCATGCCATTCTTCTGAGACATGCCTCTGCAGAGAAGCTCATCTTCGTCCTCTTCTAAAAGGCATTCTTTCGGAGAACTTTCGAACTCTGATTCAAGGTATCAATAAATGTCTACTAGTAATTTTGTGTAAAGAAGAAAAGCATATTTGAGACTTTGTTTTCCTAAATATTTATTTCAAATACTACATTTTCACAGTGGTTTTAATCCTAATGTCATTCTTAAAATAAATCATTATGTGTACTTCATGTGATCTTTTCAGAATGCAATAAAACAGATTGTTTTTAATGGCTGTTCCAGCAATGAAAAAATATCTGTGTTAGGTGGAAACAACAAATGGATGCTTTTCCAATTCCTTTTAATGGCACGAGGATCTTTGCAACCTGCTGTGAAAAATATTCTCTTAATGATAGGCCTGTGGCACAACTTAAGGAGTCATCAAGAAATAAATGCGCCGCTGTCTGGTTGGCAGCTTGGTGTCCCTTAATTGAAGTGTTATAAGATTCTGTGCAGAGGAAGCCTCCAGGGTTTCGTAGCTAAATGGCACGGACACCTCTGATGAGACATGCAGATGAAGATGTGTCAATACAATCTTCACCAATTTGCTGTAATAGCAGGGACTGATTAATTTTATAACCACGGGTGCTTCTATTAGCTAACCTAAGGAATGATTTAGACTTTATTAAGCGACTTATTTCTTTTTTTCAAGTGACTACAGCAGCATAGTTTATCTCTGAGTGCTACACTGTGGCACATTTTCTAATAAGGATTCTAAATTTATTATTAAAAAAAGGATCATGAGCTTGCCTTGGCTTAGAGGAGGCTTAATGGTAGCAACTTTCTGTGACTATTAGTGTCTCAAATGCATTTCAGCAAACTTGGAGTTTCTCAAAAATAAAGTAATTTCATATTTCAAGCAATTGAGTTAGCAGTTCTTATATACATTTTAATGTGCAAAAGTTGAAGTAACAGAATCAAAAGTTTGTGGCTATATATTTTTATCCTTCTCTTCATATAAAATTGCTTTAATATTTTATCATAATTGCCCTTGGACAGCTAACATCATTTGGTTACACATAATCAACTAACGCTTTATATTTTAGGGCTTTGTTCAATAAAAAATTAATTATCCT
This sequence comes from Rhinopithecus bieti, assembly GCF_001698545.2. Taxonomy (NCBI): domain Eukaryota; kingdom Metazoa; phylum Chordata; class Mammalia; order Primates; family Cercopithecidae; genus Rhinopithecus; species Rhinopithecus bieti. The sequence goes on along the minus strand of NW_016812934.1, from coordinate 3,684,561 downwards.
TCATGGGTGGGCAATGTATTTGGAGACTGAGCTACATGATTTTATGCGTAAAACAGGCTCTGGTTTATATATTGAAACCAAAATTGCTGTAACATTCACAGTGCAATAAAAATCAGATACAAAGAATCATTTCAAACTTCTGAAATGTGAGCTCTGGGACACACCTTTGTAATTTTTTTTTAAACTATAAAAGGAAATGAAACTGCATTTACTATAAGTTGAATATCCAGCGAATTTTATTTTTTAAAGAAGAGTAGGAACCCACTAAATGCCATTATATTCCACAAGCAATGAGACCACTATTAGTACTATTCTAGAGCTTGGTATTGCAAAATGTCTATCAATAGATATGTAATATTCAATAACAATTCACATGCTTCTCTTGGGGATGAGGATGTTTGTAAATGCCCCTTGGAGGAAAGAACATATATGAACTTCTGTCCCACTCCAGTGTTTTATTTGTCCAGGCTTATGTTAGGCTGAAAACGAAGGACAGTGATGTTGAAGAGATCTGCTTCTCAAATTTTACCAATTTTTTTTTTTGCAATAAGCAGAATTATTCACCTGCATCAAAATACACCCAACATTCTGGATCTGTTTTATAATGAGAAAATTTCATGGTTATGATGTGTCTCATTCATCCCTTCAAACGTATTTTGAGGCCCACTTTGATTATGTGGCTTTAAGTGTCCATGTGTAAGTGTAAGTGTAAGTGTAAGTGTAAGATAAGCAGATACCTTGTAACCTCTAACAATGTACCAGAGAAAAATATCAGGTAATTGAGAAAGTCAGAGAATAAATCAATAAACTAAAAAAGAAACATATTATCCAAGTAATAGTCAAACACTATCCTCAAAATGCTCTGTATCCCAGATCCAGTTTAGAGGAAGGGTGCTCTTTTAGGAATTCAGGGATTGGGTTCAAGTTCCAGCTTTTTCATTAAGTAATATGCAGTCTTTAATAAATTCCCTAAACTTTTAAGGAACATATTCTCTCTTAGTAAAACCAGGAGTTGAATTAAATCATCTTTGAGGTTGCATTCTAATACGTAATTTTATTGTAATAAGTCAGGACTAGGTAAGTATGAAATCTTTGACGTTATAAGTATGTTTAATAAAAACCACACTTACACTTCCAAAGATACTGGAAATTTTTATACCCCTCAGAATGGAACAGATTTTAGGATACTTGTTTCCCATGGCACAAAGATGATCAGAGCTGAGAAAATACAGTATTGGATGTGTGATTAGTTAACTTATTTGTGTTTCCGGTGGGGGATGGTGGTGAGAAATTTATGCATAATTACCAAAGCCATGGGATGGGTAGTCATTGGAAGCTACACAAAAATGACAGCAGTAAAGACTAATGGTGACACAGCTGACAAATCAGTGACTGCTTATAATAATGTGGATATTTTTTATGACTTTTGCTTAATATTTTGAAATTCTTCTTAGAATTCCAACCAACCTTAAAGTTACACATGCAGACCTATTTTTAAACATAAAGAACACATCAAAGTCTCTAAAATTTGACTGAATAAGATGTAATTAGAAATGTTAGGTACTTAGAATGCTTATTCAGTCAGTGAAAGGAAGTTTGTGAGGATTCCAAGAAATCGTGGAATGGGGATTTAAAAAAAAACACATGAATATAATCAATAACATCAAAAATAACATCGAAAATTTTAAATTAATTTTTATTTTATTTTATCTTAAGTTCAAAGATACATGTGCAGGATGTGCAGATTTGTTACACATTTGTAAACATGTGCCATGTTGGCTTGCTGCACCTATCAACCCAGTCACCTAGATATTAAGCCCCACATGCATTAGCTATTTTTCCTGATGCTCTCCCTCCACTTAACCCCTCTACCCCACAGGCCCCAGTGTGTGTTTTCCCCTTCCTGTGTCCATGTGTTATCATTGTTCAGCTCCTACACATAAATGAGAACATGTGGTGTTTGGTTTTCTGTTCATGCATTAGTTTGCTGAGGATAATGGCTTCCAGCTCCAACCATGTCCCTGCAAAGGATATGATCTCTCTTTTTTATGGCTGCATAGTATTCCATGGTGTGTGCGTGTGTGTGTGTGTGTGTATATATATATATATACCACATTTTCTTTTTTTAAATTTGTAATAGAAATTATGTGATTTTATTTCAAAATTGCATAATATAGTGAATGAAATTGCCACATTTTCTTTATCCAGTTTATCATCAATGGGCATTTGGGTTGATTCCCTGTCTTTGCTATTGTGAGTAGTGCTGCAATGAACATAAGTGTACATATCTTTATAATAGAATGATTTCTATTCCTTTGAGTATATACCCAGTAAAGGGTTTGCTGGGTCAAATAGTATTTCTGGTTCTAGGTCTTTGAGGAATTGCCACACTGTCTACCACAATGGTTGAGCTAATTTACATTCCCACCAACAGTGTAAAAGTGTTCCTATTTCTCCACAGCCTCACCAACATCTGTTGTTTCTTGACTTTTTAATAATCACTATTCTGACTGGTGTGAGATGGTATCTCATTATGGTTTTGATTTGCATTTCTTTAATGATCAGTGCTGTTGAGCTTTCTTTCACGTTTTTTGGCCACATAAATGTCTTATTTTGAGCAGTGTCTGCTCGTGTCTTTTGCCCACTTTTTAATGAGGTTGTTTATTTTTTTTCTTGTACATTTGTTTAAGTTCCTTGTAATTTCTAGGTATTAGACTTTTGTCAGATGGATAGATTGCAAAAATGTTCTCCAATTCTGTAGGTTGTGTGTTCACTCTGATGATAGTTTTCTTATCTGTGCAGAAGTTCTTTTGTTTAATTAGATTCAATTTGTCAATTTTTGCCTTTGTTGCAATTGCTTTTGATGTTTGCATCATAAAATCTTTGCCTGCGCCTATGTTCTGAATGGTATTGCCTAGATTTATTCTAGTGTTTTTTAGTTTTGGGGTTTACATTTAATTCTTTAATCTATCTTGAGTTAATTTTTGTATATGGTATAAGGAAGGGATCCAGTTTCAATTTTCTGTATATGGATAGCCAGTTTTCCCAGCACTGTTTCTTAAATAGGGAATTCTTTCCCCATTGATGGCTTTTTCCAGGTTTGTGGAATGTCAGATTGTTGTAGATGTGTGGTTTTATTTCTGAGACCACTATTCTGTTCCATTGGTCTATGTGTCTGTTTTTGTTCCAGTACCATGCTGTTTTGGTTACTTTAGGCTTGTGGTATAGTTTGAAGTTGGGTAGTATGATGCTTCCAATTTTGTTCTTTTTGCTGAGGGTTGTTCTGGCTATAGGGGCTATTTTCTGATTCCATGTGAGTTTTAAAGTAGCTTTTTCTAATTCTGTGAAGAATATCAATGGTAGTTTAATGGAAATAGCATGGAATCTATAAATTACTTTAGGCAATATGACCATTTTCATAATATTGATTTTTCCTATCCATGAGCATGGAATGATTTTTCACTTGTTTGTGTCTACAATTATTTCTGTGAGCAGTAGTAGTTCTCCTTGAAGAGGACCTTCACTTCCCTTGTTAGCTCTGTTCCTAGGTATTTCATTCTCTTTGTAGCCATTGGGAATGAAAGTTCATTCATAATTTGGCTCTCTCCTTCTCTATTGTTGGTGTATAGGAATGCTTGTGATTTTTGCACATTGATGTTGTATCCTGAGACTTTGCTAAAGTTGTTTATCAGCTTAAGAAGCTTTTGAGCTGAAATGATGGAATTTTCTAGGTATAGGATATGTCATCTGCAAACAGAGACAGTTTGACTTCCTCTCTTTTCATTTGCATATCCTTTATTTCTTCCTCTTTCCTGATTATCCTGGCCAGAACTTCTAATACTATGGTGAAGAGGAGTGGTAAGAGAGGGTATCCTTGTCTTGTGCCAATTTTTAAGAGGAATGGTGTCAGCTTTTGCCCATTCAGTATGATATTGGCTGTGAGTTTGTCATAAACGGCTCTTATTATGTTTAGGTGTGTTCCATCAATATCTAGGTTATTGAGAGTTTTTAACATGAAGGGATGTTAAATTTTATCAAGGGCCTTTTCTGCATCTATTGAAATAATGATGTAGTTTTGGTCTTTAGTTCTGTTTATGTGATAAATTGCATTCACTGATTTGTGTATGGGAGCCTTGCATCCCATGGAAGAAGCCGACTTGATCATGGTGGATAAGCTTTTTGATGGCATTGGATGGATTTGGCAAACCAAATCCAGCAAAAAGAATTGAAGATTTTTGCATCGATGTTCATCAGGGATATTGGCCTGAAGTTTTCTTTGTTGTTGTTGTTGTTGTATTTCTGCCAGATTTTGGTATCAGGATGATGCTGGCCTCATAAACTGAGGTAAGGAGGAGTTCCCCCTTTTCAATTGTTTGAAAGAGTTTCAGAAGAAATGGCCCCAGTTCCTCTTACTGCCTGTGGTAGAATCCTGCTGTAAATCTGTCTGGTCCTGGACTTCATTTGATTGGTAGGCGATTTATTACTGCCTCTATTTTAGAACTTGTTATTGGTCTATTCAGGAATTCAACTTCTTCCTGGTTGAGTCTTGGGAGAGTGTATGTGTCCAGGAATTTATCCATTTCTTCTAGATTTTCTAGTTTATATGCCAGAGGTGTTTACATTATAATCTTATGGTTTTTTTGTATTTCTGTGGGGTCAGTGGTGATATACCCTTTATCATTTTTTACTGTCTATTTGATTGTTCTCTCTTTTCTTCCTCATTAGTCTAGCTAGCAGTCTATCTATTTTAATAATTTTTTCAAAACACGAGCTCCTGAATTTGTTGATTTTTTAAAGGGTTTTTCATGTCTCTATCTCATTAAGTTCTGCTCTCATCGTGATTATTTCTTGTTTTCTGCTAGCTTTGGGGTTTGTTTACTATTGGTTCTGTAGTTCTTTTCATTGTGATTTTCGGATGTCAATTTGAAATCTTTCCAGCTTTGAGATCTTTCTAGCTTTAAGAGTGCTAAAAATTTCCCCCTTAACATTGCATTAGCTGCATCCCAGAAAGTCTGTACCTTGTCTCTTTGTTCTCATTGGTTTCAAAGAACTTCTTGATTTCTGCCTTAATTTTATTATTACCCACGAGTCACTTATGAGCAGGTTGTTCAATTTCCATGTAGTTGTGTGGTTTTGAGTGGGTTTCTTAGTCTTGAGTTCTAATTTGATTCTGCTGTGGTCTGAGAGACTGTTTGTTATGATTTCCGTTATTTTGCATTTGCTGAGGAGTGCTTTATTTCCAATTAAGTGATTGATTTTACAGTAAATGCCATAAGGTGCAGAGAATAATCTATATTCTGTTGTTTTGGGGTGGAGAGTTCTGCAGATATCTACCAGGTTCTCTTGATCCGGAGCTGAGTTCATGTCCTGAATATCTTTGTTAATTTTCTGACTTTATTATCTATCTGATATTGACAATGAGGTGCTAAAGTCTCCCACTGTTATTGTGTGGAAGTCTAAGTGTCTTTGTAGGTGTCTGAGTGCTCTTGTATTGGGTGCACATATATTTAGGACAGTTAACTCTTCTTGTTGAATTGAATACTTTATCGTTATGTATTGCCCTCCCTTGTCTTTTTTGTTCTTTGTTGGTTTAAAGTCTGTTTTGTCAAAAACTAGGATTTCAACCCGTGCTTTTTTCTGCTTTCCATTTACTGATAGATTTTCCTCCATCCCTTTATTTTGAGCCTATGTGTGTCTTTGCATGTAAGATGGTCTCTTGAATATAGCACACTGATGGGTCTTGACTATTTATCCAGTTTGCCATTCTGTGTCTTTTAACTGGGACATTTAGCCCATTTACACTTAAGGTTTATACTGTTATGTGTGAACTTGATCCTGTCATCATGATGCTAGCTGGTCATTTTACATTTTGTTGATGTAGTTGCCTCATAGTGTCATTGGTCTGTGTACTTCAGAGTGTTTTTGTGGTGGCTAATAATGGTTTTTCCTTTCCATATTTAGTGCTTCCTTCAGGAGCCCTTTCAAAGCATTTCTGGTGGGGATGAATTTCCTCAGCATTTGCTTCTCTGAAAAGGATTTTATTTCTCCTTCGTTTTGAAGCTTAGTTTGGCCAGATATGAGATTCTGCGTTAAAAATTCCTTTCTTTAAGAATATTCAATATCGATCCCCAGTTTCTTCTGGCTTGTAGGGTTACTGTTGAGAGGTCGACTGCTATTCTGATGGGCTTCCCTGTGAAGGTGAACCGGCCTTACTCTCTGGCTGCCCTTAACATTTTTTTCCTTCATTTTGACCTTGGAGAATCTGGTGATTATGTGTCTTGGGGTTGACCTTCTCATGGAATAGCTTACCAGGGTCTCTGGATTTTCTGAATTTGAATGTTGGCCCGTCTTGTTAGGTTGAGAAAGTTCTCCTGGATGATATCCTGAAGTATGTTTTCCAACTCTGTTCTGGTGCCCCTGTCTCTCTCAGGTACCCAAATTATTCGTAGTTTTGGTCTTTTTACATAATCCCGTAGTTCTTGGAGGTTTTTATTCATTCCTTTTCATTCTTTTTTCTCTAATATTGTCTGCCTGTCTTATTTCAGCAAGATAGTCTTCAAGCTCTGAAATTCTTTCTTCCACTTGGTCTTTTGGCTATCAATACTTGTGGTTGCATTGTGAAGTTCTTGTGTTGTGTTTTTCAGCTCCATCAGGTCATTTATGTTCCTTTCTAAACTGGTTATTCTGGTTAACAGCTCCTGTAATAGTTTATCATGATTCTTAGCTTCTTTGCATTGGGTGGGAACACGCTCCTTTAGCTCAGTGAAGTTCATTATTACCTACCTCCTGAAGTCTAATTCTGTCAGTTCAGCCATCTCAGCCTCAGCCCATTTCTGTGACCTTCCTGGAGAGGTGTTATAATCGTTTGGAAAAGAGGCACTCTTCTCCAAACTCTGGCCACGAGCTGCCATGGCCTCTGTGCTTTTTGAATTTTCAGCATTTTTTGTTGATTCTTTCTCATCTTCCTTAGTTTATCTAGTTTTGATCTTTGAGACTGCTGACCTTTGTGTGGGGTTTTTGTGGGGACTTTTTTGTTGATGCGGTTGTTGTTGCTGTTTGTTTGTTTTTCTTTTAACAGTCAGGCCCCTCTTCAGTAGTGAGAGGTGACAATGTGCTAGCAGCCCTCACTCTCAGTGCCTCCTTGGCCTCCGCGTCCACTCTGGCGGTGCTGGAAGAGCCCTTCAGCCCGCCACGGCACTATGGGAGCTCCTCTCTGGGCTGGCTGAGGCGGGAGCTGCCTCCCTCTGCTTCCGGGGAGGTGTGGAGGGAGAGGCACCTGTGGGAACCGGGGCTGCGTGTGGTGCTCGCGGGCCAGTGTGAGTTCCGGCGGGCGCAGGCGCGGCTGTCCCCACACACTGGAGCAGCCGGCTGCCGCTGAGGGCCCGGGCAGTGAGGGGCTTAGCGCCTGCGTCCTGGGCTGGCTGGCAGTTGCAGAGGTTGCCACAGGGTCCCCCAGCAGTGCCGGCCCGCCGGGGCTGCACTCAAATTCTCTCTGGGTTTAGCTGCTTGCCGGGCGGGGAGGGTGGGGCGGGGGCGAGGGGATGCAGGGATCTGGACTTGCAGCGTGCAGTGTCTGAGGCCCCCCTCCCGCAACGGTGCGCTCCAGCATGGCCTGAGTCTCCCTGATGGGCACTGCCTCCTGCTCCCTGGCTCCCAGAGGCCAGGCGCCGCTGGGGACTGGCGGGCAGCTCCGCCTGCAGCCCAGGTGCAGGATCCACTAGGTGAAGCCAGCTGGGCTCCTGAACTGGATGGGGACTTGGAGAACTTTTATATCTAGCCAGAGGATTGTATGTGCACCAATCAGCACTCTGTATCTAGCTAACCTAGTGGGGACTTGGAGAACTTTTCCCTCTAGCACTCTGTGTCTAGCTCAAGGATTGTAAATGCACCAATCAGCACTCTGTGTGTAGCTCAGGGTTTGTAAATACACCAGTCAGTACTCTGTGTCTAGCTCAAGGTTTGTAAATACACCAATTGGTAGTCTGTATCTAGCTAACTGTGTGTCTAGCTAACTAGCACTCTGTGACTCTGTGTCTAGCTCAAGGATTGTAAACGCACCAATCAGCACTCTGTTGAAATGGACCAATAAGCTCTCTGTAAACTGGACCAATCAACCGTCTGTAAAATGGACCGATCAGCAGGATGTGGGTGGGGCCTGATAAGAGAATAAAAGCAGGCTGCCCCAGCCAGCGGCAACCCACTGGGGTCCCCTTCCACACTGTGAAAGCTTTGTTCCTTCTCTCTTTGCAATAAATCTTGCTGCTGCTCACTTTTTGGGTCCACGCTGCCTTTATGAGCTGTAACACTCACCATGAAGGTCTGCAGCTTCACTCCTGAAGCCAAGGAGACCACGAACCAACTGGGAAGAATGAACAACTCCAGACGTGCTGCCTTTAAGAGCCATAACACTCACCACGAAGGTCTGCAGCTTCACTCCTGACAGCGAGACCAGGAACCCACCAGAAAGAAGAAGCTCCAGATACGTCTGAAGGAACAAACTCCCGACACACCATCTTTAAGAACTGTAACACTCACTGCGAGGGTCCACGGCCTCATTCTTGAAGTCAGTGAGACCAAGAACCCACCAATTCCGGACACAGTAGGGCGGCTGCAGGTTGCTGCAGACCCTATTAGCCTGGGTCCCTCCTGCACCTGGAGGTGTCACCACTGGAGTTTGCAGAACAGCAAAGATGGCTGCATGCTCCTTCCCTTGGGAACTCCATCTCAGAGGGGTACCAACCTGGTGCCAGTGGGAACGATTCTGTATAATGTTTCTGGCAACCCCTGTTGCGGGGGTCTCACCCATTCAGGAGGCACAGGATCAGGGACTCATTTAATGAAGCACCCTTGCTACCCCTTGGCAGGGGGGTGTACTGCACTGGGAGGAGTCCCACTTGTGCTGACTGCCTGGTTACCTCAGAGCTGACAGGGGAAAAGACTAAGTTCACTGATCTGCAGAGACACAGCCACCGCTCCCTCCAGGGGCTTGGTCCCAGGAAGATCAGAATTCTATCTGTAAATCCCAGGTTGGAGTTGCTGAAGTTCCCAAAGGGAGGCCCTGCCCAGTGAGGAAGGATGGGTCCAGGCCTGTCCTAAAGACGCAGCCTGACCATGAGCTGCTATGGCCTCTGAGCTGAGCTGTGAGGATTTCTTCCTGGGTCCAATCTACCCAGTCTCCCTGGCATCGACAGGGGAAAAACAGTAGGCTGGAGCTGCAGTGATGATTGCCACCCTTCCTGGCAGGGGCTCTATCCTCTTAGGCAGCAGGCAGCTGCAGTGATGGTGGCCACCCTTCACCCTGGGAGCTCAGTTATCTTAGGCAGCCGGCAGCCAAAATGATGGTGGCCATGTCTTTCCCCAAGGAACTTGGTAGTCTTAGTCTCCAGCCCAGGGGCCACTGAGAATCTGCACAGCTCTGTGCTTAGGACCCAAGGCCTTGGTGGTGTGGGCTCAAGAGGGGATCTCCTGATCTGTATGTTGCACAGATCCGTGGAAAAAGCGTGATTTCCAAGGCAAGGTAGCACAGTCACTCACAGCCTCCCTTGGCTGGGAGTGGGAGCTCTTCCTTCCTCGTGCAGCTCCTGGGTGGGCCACTGTTCCACCATGCTTTTCCTTGCTCTCTGTGGGGCACGCCAACCACCCAGTCAGTCCCAGCAAGAGAACCTGGATACTTTAGTTTCCAGTGCAGGATTCACTCACCATTTTCATTCTTCTCAGTGAGCGTGTCCAACTGCAGCTGTTTCTACTCAGCCATCTTGGCCCCTTCCCAAAATATTTTTTGATAGTATATGCCATTGAAAATAAATGCTGAGACAAATTCACAATATATGGATATTCATATATAAATTACACACATGCGCTTCTGAACTCATACACTTTGACCATTACAATAAGTATATTTAAATGAAGCAAAGATAAATCTGAATAATAGCACTGCTATTTTCTTTCTGTACCTTAATGAATTCTCTTGCACACTCCCTTAGAATATATTCACTCCATTTTGGATGTTCCTAAAATATTCTGGCAGAGTCAAAAGAAATTTCCTAAAAATGAAAACCAATAGAAAACATTGAAGAAAGAGAAGAACATCTGGAAATGAAGAGAATATAGTCACAGAGAGAATAACATGAAACATGAAAACTACCTGGTGTAACTGATAAACTTATAGCCAGTGTGGAAAGGACTAACATATGAAATAATGTGGGCATCACAAGGCAAAATGTTGCATATAACACTTAAACATATGAAACATACTTTCATCATAGAAAGGCTTTACTTGACCCCCACACAGGCTGAGACAGCTTCCCTGTTGGGAAATGTGACTTTAGAGTTGAAAAGTGAAGCCAACAAATTACAGAGAATGCGTACTCCAGAGCCAGCAATGATCTTCCCATCCGCGAAAGCCAAGAGTACATTTCCAGCAGTAATCATTTATGAATGACCATGTATCATCCTCTCAGGAGTTGGCTTCTTGGACTCTGTGCCTGAGAACAAGATTGTTACTTGCCCTTACAAAGAAATATATGGGTAATTATATAAAACATGTTACAATTTTAATAATGATTTCTAGGCCTACTAAAATACATTTCTTGTGTTAGGTATAGCTAAAAATTATCTGTCTTTATAGCAAGGATTCTTGACTGCTTTGTTGATTAAGGGAAATGTCTCTCCAACCTTGGGTGAATAATTCACAATGTGATCTTTGGGTTTAACACAGAGTTTGGATCCATTCCATGAACGCTGGATTGAATGAAATGTTAATATAAGCAGGGGTTTATTTGAATTAGGTAGTATCTACCTAAGATTTTTTTGGTAATGTTAGATATATTTATATTTGTTTATTTATTTATTTAGAAAGGGTCTCATTCTGTCACCCAGGCTGGAGTACGGTGGCACATTCATGGCACACTGCAGCCTCAAGCTCCTGGGCTCAAGTGATCCTCCTACTGAGGATCTGAGCTGAGACTATGGGTGCATGCCACCACACTTGACTAATATTTGTTTATTTATAGAGACAAGATCTCGATCTGTTGTACAGGCTAGCCTCGTATTCCTGGCTTCAAGCAATCTGCCATCTCAGCCTCCCAAAGTGCTGAGATTATAGGCATAGGTCACTGTGTCCAGCTAAGCCAAACATTCGTGTTTATACCATAGAATTACTTCCCTATTATTATTACTTATTCAAGCCCTATCTAAAGTACTATGACACAAGGTGGTACAAAACTTAACTTTCATTATGTCTCCTGAATACATGAACATCAACAAGGTAAATAAAGTCATGGATTTCTGACCATCCTCTTACACAATGTTATAAGAGAAAAACCTATGATAAATGAAAAGGGACTGTGAATATGCAAAAGAGGCCATACTTGACAACTCAAATTTTAGCATGTGTTCATGGGTTCTATATCTATTTTTCATTTAAAAAAGCCAACTTAGTGTTTTCTTTTTTAAGACATTCATTTCATATTTTTTAGGAGCATTAAAGCATGATCTGTAGCAGCAGTTTTCAAAATTTTGGTCTCAAGAATCTTTTACACATTTAAAAATTATGGTGAATACTAATGAGATTTTCCCTATGTGTATGTATCAATGGATAATTACTGCTAAATTCTTATAATATGTGTTTATTAATTTATTTTAAAAGAATAGTGAGCCAGGCATGGAGTATACAATGGTAATCCCAGCTATTTGGGAGGCTGAGGCAGGAGAATCACTTGAGCCCAAGAGTTCAAGGATTCAATGTGCTATGATTATGCCTGTGAATAGACACTGCATTCCAGCCTGATAAACAGAGCGAGATTCCATCTCTAAAAAAAGAAAAAAATAAAAGAATAAATAAACAAATAAATAAAATCCAGTGTATGCTGAAGTGACTGTTTTTTAACAACCAGGCAGAAAATTAATCAAGAATGTCTTCTTTTCATTCTTTTCAATTTCATTAATGTCTGACTCAATATAAGACAACTGGATTCCTGTACATGTGTACGCATTCAGTCTGTTGTGCTATGCTATTTAGTTGAAGTATATGAAGAAAATCTCATCTTAAACAGATATGGGAAAAGGGAGAGGTTTTTTTATTATTATTATACTTTAAGTTCTGGGATACATGTGCAGGACATGCAGGTTTGTTACACAGGTATACATGTGCCATGGTGGTTTGCTGCACCCATCAACCCGTCATCTACATTAGGTATTTCTCCTAATGCTATCCCTCCCCTTGCCACCCATCCCCAGACAGGCCCCAGTGTGTGATGTTCCCCTCCCTGTGCCCATATGTTCTCATTGTTCAACTCTCACTTATGAGTGAGAACTTGTGGTGTTTGGTTTCCTGTTCCTGTATTAGTTTGCTGAGAATCATGGTTTCCAGCTTCATCTCTGTCCCTGCAAAGGACATAAACTCATTCCTTTTTATGGCTGCATAGTATTCCATGGTGTATATGTGCCACATTTTCTTTATCCAGTCTAACATTGATGGGCATTTTGGGTTGGTTCCAAGTCTTTGCTATTGTGAATAGTGCTATAATAAACATACGTGTACATGTGTCTTTATAGTAGAATGATTTATAATCCTTTGGGTATATACCCAGTAATGGGATTGCTCGGTCAAATGGTATTTCTGGTTCTAGATCCTTGAGGAATCACCACACTGTCTTCCACAGTGGTTGAACTAATTTACACTCCCACCAACCATGTAAAAGTGTTCCTATGTCTCCACATTCTCTCCAGCATCTGTTGTTTCCTGACTTTTTAATGATCATCATTCTAACTCTCATGGGAGTCCAGGTCTCTTTGTAGGTCTCTAAGAACTTGCTTTATGAATCTGGGTGCTTCTGTATTGTGTGCATGTATATTTAGGATATTTAGCTGTTCTTGTTGCATTTATCCCTTAACCATTATGTAATGTCCTTGTTTATCTTTTTTAATCTTTGTTGGTTTAAACTCTGTTTTATCAGAGACTAGGATTGCCACCTCTGTTTTGTTGTTGTTTATTTGTTTGTTTTGCTATTCATTTGATTGGTAAATATTCCTCCATCCCTTTATTTTGAGCCTATATGTGTCTTTGCATGTGAGATGGGTCTCCTGAATACAGCACATTGATGGGTCTTGACTCTTTATCCAATTTGCCAGTCTATGCATTTTAATTGAGGCATTTAGCCCATTTACACTAAAGGTTAATATTGTTATGTGTGAATTTGAACCCATCATTATGATGTTAGCTGGTAATTTTGCCCATTAATTGATGTAGTTTCTTCATAGTGTCGATGGTCCTTACATTTTGGTTTGTTTTTGCAGTGGCTGGTACCAGTTTTTCCTTTCCATATTTAGTGCTTCCTTCAGGAACTCTTGTAAGGCAAGCCTGGTGGTGACAAAATCCTTCAGCATTTGCTTGTCTGTAAAGGATTTTATTTCTCCTTCACTTATGAAGCTTAGTTTTGCTGGTTATGAAATTCTGGGTTGAAAACACTGGTCTTCAATAATGAATATTGGCCCCTACTCTCTTCTGGCTAGTAGGGTTTCTGCAGAGAGATCCACTGTTAGTCCAATGGGCTTCCCTTTGTGGGTAACCCTACCTTTCTCTCTGGCTGCCCTTAGCAATTTTTCCTTCATTTCAACCTTGGTGAATCAGACAATTATGTGTCTTGGGGTTGCTCTTCTCAAGAAGTATCTTTGTGGTGTTCTCTGTATTTCCTGAATTTAAATGTTGGCCTGCCTTGCTAGGTTGGGGAAGTTCTCCTGCATAGTATCCTGAAGAGTGTTTTCCAACTTAGTTCCATTCTCCTCGTCACTTTCAGGTACACCAATCAAACATAGGTTTGGTCTTTTCACATAGTACCATATATCTTAGAGACTGTGTTGATTTATTTTCATTCTTTTTTCTCTAATCTTGTCTTCATGCTTTATTTCATTAAGTTGATCTTCAATCTGTAATATCCTTTCTTCCACTTGATTGATTCAGCTTTTGACACTTGTGTATGCTTCACAAAGTTCTAGGGCTGTGTTTTGCAGCTCCGTCAGGTCATTTATGTTCTTCTCTAAACGGTTTATTTTAGTTAGCAATTCATCTATCCTTTTATCAGGGTTCTTAGCTTCCTTGCAGTGAGTTATAAAATGGTCCTTTAGCTCAGAGGAGTTTGTTATTACCCACCTTCTGAAACCTACTTCTGTCAATTTGTCAAACTAATTCTCCTTCCAGTTTTGTTTCCTTGCTGGCGAGGATTTGTGATCCTTTGGGGGAGAAGAGACATTCTGGTGTTTGGAAATTTCAGCCTTTTGCACTGGTTTTCCTCATCTTCATGGATTTATCTACCTTTGGTCTTTGCTGCTGGTGACCTTTGGATGGAGTTTTTTGCATCATCATCCTTTTTGTTGATGTTGATGCTATTGCTTTCTGTTTGTTAGTTTTCCTTCTAACTGTCAGGCCCCTCTTCTGCAGGTCTGCTGGAGTTTGCTGGAGGTCCACTCCAGACCTTGTTTGCCTAGGTAGTACCAGCGGTGGCTGCAGAACAGCATTAATTACTGTCTGCTTCTTCCTCTGGAAGCTTTGTCCCAGAGGGGCACCCACCAGATGACAGCCAGAGTTCTCCTGTGTGAGGTGTCTTTCGCCCCCTGCTGGGAGGTGTCTCCCCATCAGGAGGCATGGGGTCAGGGACCCACTTGAGGAGGCAGTCTGTCCCTTAGCAGAGCTCGAGTACTGTGCTGGGAGATCCACTGCTTTATTCAGAGCCAGCAGGCAGGAACATTTAAGTCTGCTGAAGCTGCACCCACAGCTGCCCCTTCCCCCAGGTGTTCTGTCCCAGGGAGATGGGAGCTTTATCTATAAGCCCCTGAATGGGGCTGCTGCCTTTCTTTCAAAGATGCCCTGCCAGAGAGGAGGAATATAGAGAGGCAGTCTGGCTATGGCAGCTTTGGGCGCTGCTGTGGGCTCCAACCAGTTTGAAATTCCTGGCAGCTTTGTTTACACTGTGAGGGGAAAATCACCTACTCAAACCTCACTAATGGTGGATGCCCCTTCCCCCACCAAGCTCAGGTGTCCCAGGTCGACTTCAGACTGCTGCACTGGCAGTGAGAATTTCAGGCCAGTAGATCTTAGCTTGCCGGGCTCCCTAGGGGTGGGATTCTCAGAGCAAGACCACTTGCCTCTCTGGCTTCAGCCCCGTTTCCAGGGGAGTGAACGGTTCTGTCTCACTGGCATTCCAGGTGCCACTGGGTTATGAAAAAAATTCCTGCAGCTAGCTCTGTGTCTGCCCAAAGGGCCACCCAGTTTTGTGCTTGAAACCCAGGGCCCGTGTGGTGAGGGAATATCCTGGTCTGCAGGTTGCGAAGACCATGGGAAAAGCATAGTATCTGGGCTGGATAGCACCATCCCTCACAACATAGTCCCTCATGGCTTCCCTTGGCTAAGGGAGAGAGTTCTCCAGCCCTTTGCACTTTCCAGGTGAGGCAACACCCCACCCTGCTTCTGCTCACCTTCCATGGGCTGCTCCCACTGCATCCCAATGAGATGAACTGGGTACCTCAGTTGGAAAACCAGAAATCACCCTCCGTTTGTATTGGTCTTGCTGGGAGCTGCAGAGTGGAACTGTTATTATTCGGTCATCTTACCCAGGAATCCCCAGGATGAGTATTTTAATAGAATTTTTAGAAAATTGTGGACATCTTTCTTTAGTATTATACTGAAGCTCAGCAAGTGGTAATTTCTTAAAAGTTAATTGTAATGCAGAATATAAAACCTGATCAATGGATTATTTTGTACCCTGTGACATTACAACTTTTTGGTTCCTTGTGTGAATTTGAATTTTTTTTTTTTTAATCTCATAGATGATTTTATAACCTCAAGCATTGGTAATTTAGAAAATATTCAATTACGAACTTTCAAATATTAACATTCTTTATTTTAAAATGTTAGAAAACTGCACTGTAGACTCATAAAAGAATGAGCAAAGTGGGTCAATAGTATCTTTGTATTGTTATAAATACAATTTTACCTTACAGAGCCTCCAAGGGTTGCCTGGACCAAATTTTAAGAAGTGCTAATCTATAGGACCTTTTTGAGGTACTAATGGAAATACTGTAAGCATAAATTCACACCTACACCTGGGGAAGAAGAAGCCAATTATTTCTCAAAGAAGCAGGTTATGATCCCGTTGACTGTCCACAGTTGTCATAGTTCTGTTCTGGGTTCTCAGACAGAGGAGGCACTTCCTGTAGAATTTTTGTAGTGTTTGTACAAATGCTTTTAATCTTTCCATATAAAAAGTTTATTATAAATATGTTTCTTAAAAAACGATTTTTTTTATTTTTTTAAAACAAAGATCTGGGTTATTAAATTTTAATATCTTTAAACAGGGCTATGGGAAATTTAAAAGTTTATGAAGGAATCAAGTGGCAGAGTAATGTCAGCAAGATGGTAGAATAGGAGTCTTCACCCTAATTCATAACCCCCCAACTTACACCACACACTAATTTTGATAACTGCCCATGGACAAGAATAGTTTTGTAGGAGTCTGAGAGTCAAGCAGAGAGGTCTCAAAACCCTGTTAGATTTTAAAAAAGAAAATCTGAGAATAGATACATTGAAAAGTGTAACAGGAACAGTTTCACTTTACCCATGTCACCTCTCCTCTCAGGCTGCACAGCCCAGTGCCAACAGAGATCACCAGGGATTAGGATTTCTTTCATGAGGGAAAGTGAGAGCACAGAGTGTCTGGCTTCCACAGCTACACAAGGGGTCTACTTCTCTCTTGACCCACCCAAAACACTGAAGCAATCTGAATGGCTGATTAGTCTGGAGGAAAACAGAAAAAGGGAAAGAGCTGGAGGCCCACAGCAATTGAGGCACAAAAGTCAACCAAAGACCACAATTTCTACTAACTGCTTCCATTATTCCACCAAGATGCCTACTTGTAAACTTAATAAAGTACATCACCTGCAAGCCCCTCAAGTAGCCCCTGTGTGCCCCCCAGCACTCCATGCATCCCTCACCCTCCCCATAGCTGACTACCTGTGCACATACCTGCAGACAGTGTGCACAAACTTGTGCATAAGCACAAGCAGACAGCCATCTCAATTCTGTGGGATTGAGAGAAAGTGTATAACCTTGAACACCTCAGGGAACTGCCCTAAAGAAAATAGAGAGAGTCTCATCACCTGGCCTGGCTTCGCAGGATCAAAAGAAGGTGTACAATACTAGGATATCTTCCACACCACTGCCCATGAGGGAACAGAAGTGAAGTGGATGCACCCATAGGAAAAACCTGAAAGAACTCCAGAGTCCCTAGGATTCTGATGGTCTTTTTCTCTTGAACCGTCAGTAAGGACTTGAGGAGGTGACTGCTTTTCTGCTTTTTAAAATGTGAAAAAAGCAATGTAAGAATTCAAGAAATGTGTAAAATAAAGGAAAAGTGACACTACCAAATGAACACAATAATATTCCAGTAACCAACTAGAAATACGTAGAGATCTATGAATTACTGACAAAAAAAATTGAAATAACTGTTTTAAAGAAGAACAACAAACTTAAAGAGAACATAGACAGCTCAGAAAAATAATACATGAGCAAAATGAGAACTTTAACAAAAAGATAGAAGACATAAAAAAGAAGTAGACAGAAATTCTAGAGATGTAAAACATAATGAATGAAATGAAAAGTGAAATAGAGAACTTCAAGGCAGACCAAACAAGAAGAAACAAACTTTAAACTTGAAGACAAGTCATTTGAAGTTACCCAAAGGACAAAACAGAAAAAATAATAGAAAAGAGTGAAGGAGTTCTGCTGGATTTATGGGACTTCATCAAGTGAACCAATATATATATGATGAGCATTCCAGGAGGAGAAAATAAAAAGAAAGGGAAAAAAAGTTATATTTTAAAATTAGGGTTCAAAAGGTTTCAAATGATGGGAAGGATATGAACATCCAGTCTTAAGAAGTGTGAAACTCACCAAATAAGATCAACCCAAAGAAGATTAGACTGAGGATATCAAGCAAATTATCAAAAGTAAAACAAAGAGATAATTTTGGTAACAGGAAAAGTAACTCATCACAACAAGGAAACCCCCATAATTTTATCAATGGATTTCTCAGCAGAAACTTTGCAGGCCAGGAGAAAGTAGAATAATATATTCAAAGTGCTGAATGGAAAGAACTGCTAAGAATAATATATCAGGAAAAGCCATCCTATAGAAATGAAGGAGAGATAAAGTTTAAGCGAATTCAACACCACTAAACCTGATTTACAAGAAATGCTAAAGGGAGTTCAAGTTGAAATGAAAAGACAATAACTAGTAACATGAAAATATATGGAAGTAAAAAACTCATCAAGGTGAGTGTGTAGTCAAGTTCAGAATTCTCTAACACTGCAAGAGTGGTACGTAAATTACTTTTTTTTTTGAGATGGAGTTCTGCTCTTGTTGCCCAGGCTGGAGTGCAATGGTGTGATCTCGGCTCACTGCAACCTCCACCCACCGGGTTCAAGCAATTCTCCTGCCTCAGCCTCCTGAGTAGCTGTGAATACAGGCGCCTGCCACCACACCTGGCAAATTTTTTTGTATTTTTAGTAGAGACAGGGGTTCACCATGTTGGCCAGGCTGGTCTTGAACTCCTGACCTTGGGTGATCCACCCACCTTGGCCTCCCAAAGTGCTGGGATTATAGGCATGAGCCATCGCATCCAGCTATAAATTGCTTTTAACTGGAATGAAAGATGAAAGACAAAAATATGAAAATTAACTGTAGCTACAATATTAATACATAATATGCAAACATACAAATTGAGGCATCAATAACAATAATAACATCAATAATAAAGTATTGGAAAAGGAAGAAGTAAAAGTGTACAATTATTGTATACAATTAAATTTAAGTTGCTATCAACTTAACATAGACTATGACAATGATAAGACTTTTTTGTAGCTTTATGGTAACAACAAAGCAAAAACCTCTAGTAGATACACAAAAGAAAACGATGAAATTATACCACTAAATCATCAAATCAAAATTTGAGACAGCAAGAGAGGAAGTAAGAAACAAAGGAATTGTAAAACAGAAAACAACAAAATGGCAATAGTACATTCTTGCATAGCAATAATAAATTTTAAGTAAATGAATTTAATTTTCCAAGTAGTTGAATGGATTTTTTTAATCCAAAAATATTCTGTCTAAAGAAACTCAGTTTAGCTTTCAAGACAATCATAGGCTGAAAGTGAAAGGATGGAAAAATATATTTCACACAAATGGTTACCAAAAGAGAGTAGTAATGACTATCCTGACAGCAGAAAAACAGGATGTTAAGTAAAAAAGTTATCACAAGAGACAAACAAGGTCATTATATAATGATATAGGTATCAATTCATCAAAAGGATACAAAAGTTGTAGATATATGCACCCAACTTCAAAGCACCTAAATATATGAAGGAAATATTAACAGACTTGAAAGAAGAAACAGTAATGCAATAATAATAGGAAACTTCAGTACCTCATTTTCAATGATGGATAGATCATCCAATCAATAAGGAAACAGCAAACTTGAATAACAGTATAGACCAAGTGAACCTAACACATACATGCAGAACATTACATCCAACAGCAACATAATAAACAATCTTCTCAAGAACATACATGGAATATTCTCCAAGATAGAGCATATAATTGACCACAAAAAAGTCTTAACAAATTTAAGAAGGTTGACATCATAGCAGATAACTTTTTCAAATATAATGGTTATACTAGATATCAATAATACAGGAAACTGAGAAATTAGCAAACACATGAAAATTAAACAACATAATCCTTTCCTACCAAAGGAGAAAGAAAGAAAGAAGGATGGAAGGAAGGAAGGAAGGAAGGAAGGAAGGAAGGAAGGAAGGAAGGAAGGAAGGAAGGAAGGAAGGAAGGAAGGAAGGGGAGAGAGAGAGAGAGAGAGAGAGGGAGGGGGGAGGGAAAGAAAGAGAAAGAGAAGGGAAGGGAAGGAAGGGAAGGGAAGGGGAGGAAGAAGGGAAGGGAAGGGAAGGGAAGAAGAAAAAGAAAAAGGAAAGGAAAACTTTAAAAATCTTGGGACAAAAGGAAAAGGAAACACATCATACCAAAACTCCCTGGATGCAGCAAAACAGTTTGGAGGGAAACTTGTAATAATAAATGTCTACATTAAGAAAAAGAAAGATCTAAAATAAACAATTTTATTTTTCAAGGAATAGCTTTATACTTCAAGAAATTAAAAAAAAAAAAAAAAAAAAAACAAAACCTAAAGTTAGCAGAAGAAAGAACATAACAGCAATAGAAGCAGCAATATGTAAAATAAAGATTGGACAAATAGTAGAAAAGATTGGCAAAACTAAAGTTTGGTTTTTTGAACATATAAACAAAATTACAAACTGTTATTAGACTAAGAAGAAAATCAAATGACTTTATAAATGAAAGAGGAGACATAACAGCTGATTACAACAGAAAGACAAAGGATCAGAAGCAATTACCATGAACAATTATACATCAACAAATTAGATAACCTAAAACAAATTGATAAATTTCTAAAAACATGGAGTATACTAAGTCATAAAGTAATCAAAAATATGAAAAAAGCAATAATGAGTAAGAAGACTGAATCAATAATCAAAACAAAGAAAAGCCCAGGAACAGATGGCATCAGGAACAGATAGTGAATACCATCAAATACTTAAAGAAAAGTTAACACAAATTTTTCTCAATCTCTTTCAAAAAATTAAAGAGAAGGGAACACTTCCAAGTTTAATTTATGTGACCGCATAATGCTCATCCCAAATCCAGACAAGGACACTACAGGAAAAGAAAATCACAGATCAATGTCTCTGATAAATATAGATGGAAAAATCCACAACAAAATATTAGCAAATAAAATTCAATATCACATCAAAAGGATCATTCATCATGATTCAGTGGAATTAATCCCTAGGATGCAAGAATGGTTCAATATATGCAAATCAATAAATATTATACACCACATTAACAAAGTGAAGAATATAATTATATAATCCCCTCAACAGACACAAAAAAAGCATCTGACAAAATTTAGTATCCTTTTATGATAAATATTTTATTTTCAAGAAATTAAATATAGAAAGAATATACCTTAACACAAAAAAGACTATATATAACAAGTCAGCAGCTAACATCATACTCAGTGGTGAAAAACTGAAATCTCTTTCTCTAAAATCAGGAATAGAACAAGGATGCCAATTCTCACCAAGTCTATTCAACATAGTACTGGAAGTCTTAGCCAGAATAATTAAGCAAGAAAATTAATAAATAAAAAACACCCAAATCAGAAAGGAAGAAGTAAAGTAATCTCTGCCTGCAAATGACATGGTCTTATATTTTGAGAACCCTAAATTCTACCAAACATTATTATAACCAATTAATAAATTGAGGAAAATTGCAGGATACAAAATTAACGTGCAAAATCAGTTGCATTCTGATACACTAACAATGAACTATCTGAAGAAGAAATTAAGAAATCAATCCCATTTACAACAGCATTAAAAAGAATAAAATACTTAGGAATAAATTTAACCAAGGAGGCAAAAGATCTATATACTGAAAACTATAAAACATTAATGAAAGAAGTTGAAGAAGATGCAAATGAATGAAAACACTTCTGTGCTCACTGACTGAAAGAATTAATATTTTCAAATCACCATACCACCAACAGCTATCTACAAGTTCAATTCAATCCCTATCAAAATCTCTGACATTTTTAATAAAAATAGAAAAACTATACTAAAATTTGTATGCAACCACAAACAACCCTAAAAAACCAAAGAAATCTTGAGCAAGAAGAAAAAAGCTGACAGTATCATACTTTCTGATTTCAAAATATATTACAATGCTACAGGCATCAAAACTGTATGGTATTGACCTAAAAACAGACAGAAAGACAAATGGAACAGAACAGAGATCTGAGAAATAAATCCACACATTTACAATCAACTGAAATTCAGCAAGGATACCAAAAACAATAGGAAAAGAATAATCTCTTCAACAAATGTTGTTTAGTAAGTTATGGGCCCACATATAAAAGAATAAAATTGGTACCTGAATATTTTCTCTATCTGTCTATCTACCTACCTACCTACCTATCTGATAAATAATATTCGTCTGCAAAAACCAAAGGGAATTCTGCCATTTCACACAACATGGATGAATCAAGAAGACATTGTATGAGGTAAAATAAGCCAGGCTCAGAAAGATATTTCATGCATGATCTTACTTACAGGTAAACTCTAAAATAGCTGATTTCATAAAAGTAGAGAGTAGAATGATTGTCAAGGCCTAGCAGTTGGTAAAAATTGGGAGATATTGGTCAAAGGGTACAAAGTTTCAGTTACGCAGGATGAATAAAATCTGGGAATGTAATGTAAAGAATGATGACAATAGTTAATAACTTATTGTATATGTGAAATTTGCTAACAGAGTAAATCTTAAGTGTTCTCACCCCCTCCACACACACACATGCACACACAAAATAGTGGTAGCTATGTGATGTGATGGATATGTTAATTCACTTGATAATTAGTTCAAAATGTATACAGATATATCAAAATATTACATTGTACACCTTAAATATATACAATTTTTACTTGTCACTATACCTCAACATAAAGTTTGCAAAGATATGTACAAAGGACAAAATCACACATTTAAAAGCGTGGTACTTAAACTAGGTTCAGTAAATAAATGTGGTAATCTTGAAAATCAGAGTAATTTACTAATATTTCAATATAACTTAATATTGATACAAAACTCACTGCATGTAAGTGAAGTTTAAGAAAATCCTGGTGAGTCCTTAGACAGTACTGTAGGGGAAGGAAACATCCTCACTTTTGTTGGGCCCTCTCATTGTTATAATTCTGTCATGTAATTAGAGTCACCTACAGACATAAAAGTACAGCCTTTTTGAAATAATATGATGTGTATCAATGAGTAATGTAAAATTTATTGTATTTCTTATGATCAACAGAGTGAAAGACCACTATGGAATGCAAGGAAATATTTGCAAAATATCCATCTGACAAGGGCTTAATCACCAGATTATGTAAGAAATATACAAGGGACTCAAACAACAGCACACACACAAAAATCAAATAATCTGATTAAAAATGGGCAAATAGTTGAGTGTAGTGGCTCATGTCTGTAATTCCAGGCTTTGGGAGGCCAAGACAAGAGGATCGTTTGAGCTGGGGAGGCAGAGTTTGCAGTGAGCCAGGATTGCACCACTGCATTCTGGCCTGGGCAATGGAGTTAGACCCTGTCAAAACAAAGCAAAGCAAAACAAACAACAACAATAAAAATACAGGACAAATACGTTGCATAGATATTTCTCAAATGAAAACATATAAATGGCCAACAGATATATGAAAAAAATGCCCAATATTGCCAATCATCAAGGAAATGCAAATCAAAACCACAACGAAATATCATCTCACCTCAGTTAAAATGGCTATTATCAAAATGACAAAAGACAACAGATGCTGGTGAGAATATGGAGAAGGAGAACTCTCATATATGGTTGGTGTGAATGTAAATTAGTACAATCAGTATGGGAAACAGTACGGAGGTACCTCAAAAAACTGAAAATAGAACTATGATATGACCCAGCAATCCCACTGCTGGATTGGAAACCAGTATATTAAAGAGATATCTGCACTCTCATATTTGTCACAGCACTATTCATGATAGTTGATTCCAAGTGTATTAGTCTGTTCTCACACTGCTGATAAAGACATACTCAAGACTGGGCAATTTACAAAAGAAAGAGGTTTAATCAGACTTAGAGTTCCACGTGGCTGGGGAAGCCTCACAACCAGGGTGGAAGGCAAAGAAGAGCAAGTCACGCCTTACATGAATGTCAGGAGGCAAAAAAGAGAGCTTGTGCAGGAAAACTCCCCTTTAGGATAGCCATCAGATCTCCTGAGATTTACTGTCATGAGAACAGCATGGGAAAGACTTGCCCCCATGATTCAGTTACCTTCCACTGACCCCTCCCATAACACATGGGAATTGAAAATGAGATTTGGGTGAGGATAGAGCCAAACCATGTCACCAAGATATGGAATCAACCTACGTGTCCATCAGTGGATGACTGGATAAAGAAAATGTGGTTTATAAACACAATGGAATATTATTTAGCTGTTAAAAGGAATGAAGACTGTCATTTGCAATAACATGGATGAAACCGAGGTCATTCTATTAAGTGACATAAACCAGGCAAAGAAAGACAAATACGGCATATTCTCTTTCATATTTGAGAGATAAAAACATGAATCACATGAAGATTGAGAGTTGATTGGTGGTTACCAGAGGCTTAAAAGGAGAGGGAAGAGGAGAGTATAAGGAGGTACTGGACCAAGTTACAATTAGATAGGAGAAATAAGTTCTGGTGTTCTATTGCACACTAGAGCATTTAGTTTACAGGGTAGCAGCCCTCAGGGGCTTTATCTTACTCTAGTAATTTGAAAGGAACAATAACTGGTGGAGGGATTCATAAAATTGAAAATTTTTTCATAAAAGTTTACCATTCTATTCTAAATTTAATTCCATTATATGAATGTTATACACATTATACAGATTTATATTGTGAACAATAATTTATTGTATACTTCAAAATAACTAGAAGAGAAGATTTGGAATGTTCTCAACACAAAAAAAGATCAATATTTGAGGTGATGGATATACCAATCACCCCAATTTGATCATTACATATCCAATATCATCACAGATATATGCTGTACGCACATATCAAAATATCACATCTACCATATAAATATGTACAATTATTATGTATCAATAAAAAGGATTACTCTATCTTGGCCTATTGCTTGGGGAAAATAATAGAAAGTGTAAGTGAATGAATAAATGAGGAAAACTGCTCTCTCTCGTGTGCTTTGCAGGATTAGAGCATTATTTTTGATTAATTTAGACTTATATAATTAAGTCAATATGAAGCATAAATAGGAAATAAAGTCAACTTCATATTAAATTTTTAGAAAAAATACAATAAAATGTCTATATTAAAATAAATGAACCTTCTTACATGATTTTTGAGATTGACAACTGACCAAAACCTATTACATACATTACATGGTATAATAAAAATAACTGCTCTGGCTACGTCTGGAAGCCTTTGCAGCTGCAAGGGTACTTCTTGGAAATAAAGTTTGTGTTTACACAGGTGCGGCCATATTTAACAAAAAAATTTTTTATGCACTATGCAAACAGCTGCCTGTCTGTTTTCTTTGGCAGAGTTCTTTCCAACTGAAACAACCTATATCAAGCACATCGCTCTGTGATACTTATATAAGCAATACAGAAAAATTCCTGTACAAGAAAGAGGTTTCTCATAATGTGTCTTATAGATAAACTAGTAAAGCAGAAGCCACTTGATTGGAGCCTGCTAAGAAAACTATGTCCTTAGTGAAATATTTACTGTCTAATATTATGTGTGCAAGCTGCTAGAGAAACATTAAGTTTTCAGGGTAGCAAGTATCAGGGGCTTTATCTAACTCTCATAATTTGAAGGGAATAATGGCTGGCAGAGGGATTCATAAAATTGAGCATTTTCTCATCACTGTTTAGTATTCTAATCTAATTTTAGTCTTTGCATAGATTGCTTTCCAAAACATGCAGTTGTAAAATATATTATAATATATTAATATACAATAATAAATATATTATTTTGTTAACAAGTAATTAAGAATGGCATATTTGAAAAGTTACATATATTTATAAAATCATACCTAAGTATTAATTTTGGTTGATTTTCTAACAAAAATTGACAGCTTTTACATTGTGCAATTGATTGTCTTGAAGGCAGAAATTCCTTACAGATAATGGGGATAAAACAGTTGATTTATCTCCTATTTCAATGTTTATGTTAAACTTTACTCATTAATTTAACAGCTCCTACAATGTTCCAGGCACTCACTATTCCAGGCACTGAGAAGAAAAAAATGAACAAAACGGACAAAAACTCTTACCCTTGAAGAACAAGTATGCTTCAGAAGAATGTTAAAAGTTACTGCTATAAACCATGTGAAAACTAGGAAAATTGAATCAGAAATATGAATGATGTGGAGAATGTATGATGGGAGATAGAACAGCAGTGATGAAAGGAAAGTTCAACACAGAGTCCTTAGCTTAAAAGGTTTGCTCATGGTAGACCAGTTTATTCCTCACCACTAATTTTCCCTGATTAATTGAAAGAGATTCAGTAATTGAAATCTTAATTTCCCTATTATAAGGCAATCATAATTACAATTTCAATAGTTAAAATAGTTATGTAAGGGTTTCTAAACAAATAATATCCAAATCAGTAATCTTGGCCTTCTCTGAGACTTCTAGCCAGAGGCCAGGTTGTAGCAGAAAGGCTCCCTTGGACCGAAGACTCTGTCTAAAGCAAGTGCCACAGATACTTGCCTCAAAAATCTCAAACACATGGGACAGCATTGATCCTCAAGGTTCTGAAATACAAATAGAGGTTTTCACATGATAAAATACTTTGTGCTTTAGAATATATTTCTATCAATGTTTTATTGTTTAACAGCATAATATGCATTATTGAATACCTTACAATAATAAGTGTTAAGACAACACTTTAAACACTTAAAAAAAAAACTTTCTAAACTGTTTAGAAGCCTTCATTCAAGTATGTTTGTAGAGACAAAGATTCTTTGCTTGACCAAACTTTAGTCACACTCCTAAAACCTTCTCCTAGGCCCATCTGTGCACTTGCTTGTAAAATTCAGTTTTAGTGAAAACCCTGCTAAGTTCTAGCAAGAACCCTCTCTTCCACTATATCAGATAACCCCTTGATATCTCACTGGGTTCTTCATTCTTTACTATTCCCCAGATGATGTCTGATCACCCTGACTTGTCTTCAACAAGAATCCTGTTACTTCAGTTTCGCCAAAATTCTCCTCACCTCTGATGCTTCTCCTAACTTTCTATCCAGTGACCCCTCACTGCTCCATGGCTAAAAATTGCTACTTGCCCATGTTATATTCAGAGCTGAGCCTCTTTCTCCTCTGAAGTCTCTTTTCCTCTAATGTGATAAACCTAAATAAAATCTGTTTTTACCACTTTAACTACCCTCCAGCTCCGGTTTTCCTTTGACCGTGTATTAGGTTGAAACAGCATTTATTCATTTTTGCATTGTAGCCTAAGCTCTATACAAACCAAATCAGTATTTTATATGAAAGCTGTGTTTATTCTTGGGCACATTCGGAGTGTTTCCGTGTATAATTACCAGACCATTCCTAGTTAATTCTAAAATAAAACGAATAATAAAATGTTCTCTTATGTGGTGAAAGCGAATATATGAATGAGTTTTTCATTTTGTGCCACACCTTTACCCTGGGAGGAACCAATTCAAAAGGTTGTTTACTACTACTAACTAACCTGTTTAAATGAAGTGTCGGTCAAGAAATCCAGACTCCTCACTGACCTGATAAAATATCCATGACATACTAGCTGTATCCCGAGGCTAATGGGAGAATTCAGGTAGGATTTTTCCAAAATAAAAAGAGTAAATCATCATCACCATTAACACACATACTAACAAATGCCTGATTTTTCTAAGTCGATAGAACCTGAATGCAAGGGTATCTGCTTGAATATTTTTCCAGAAACCTTCAAGTTTAAGCAATGAGAAAAACAGAGCTGAAATCCTACAAAGAGATTTCCCTCATTACCCCTTCTTCAGAAGGGCTCTTCTGTGATATATAGTTACGCTCAGGAGTAATCCACAAAATTAGCTCAAGGGGATAGCCGTGATCTTTGCACTGTTAATTACCTTTCAAAGTGTGATTTCTTGGCTGGGTCTTACTTTTTCTCAGAAATTTTACCATTCTTTTCACAATACATGTATCTCTGATTTGTGAAGAAAATGGTTGAGGTTTCAATAGATAAGCAAAAAAATAAAAGTCAAGAAAACTCTCCTTCTAACATTCTTTTATCCTTGCTTCTACTTCTTCATTTCCTTTTCTCTATTGCCTATTGTTCTTTCTGATAATAAAACGCTCTTGGCAGACAATATTAAAAGTACAAAATGTATAAAGAAGATAGTTAAAATCCCCAAAAATCCTATAATCCAGCAATGAATACTTCTAAATTTTGATGGGCTTTCTCCCAGTAGTTTCATGGTGATTTTTTATGTAATTAGTATTACTTAACTTGTCTTACTGGGCCAAAGAAAATGAGTTTGTTTAGAATTCTTCAAAGACAGCACTTTTCATTTTCGGACACAGACACTGACTCACACTTCTATCTTATATAAAATTGTCCATCTCATTGCAGCCTTACCAGTAGTTTATACTTTTACATTTGTTTGTATATGAAGTTATTTTGATTCTCGTATCTTCAATAGTAGGAAGTTAGTTTTTGTCATATCGTTAGTTTAGTAGTTATTTATGTTACACTAAATATTTTTGTCATTGATTGGTGTGTTCTTTATATTTTAATACTAACTCATTTTCATAAGGGTGGCAAGTATTTCCCATTTTTCCATTTGCATTTTAGTTTTATTAATTTCTTTAGTGGAGAGAAGTTGTTAATGTTTATATAGTCCAACATGTTGATTTCTTTATTTATGGATTTTTATCTGCTTTTGTATTTATAAAGACATTGCACATTCAAAGATCAAAAGAACATTTGCCAGCATTTTACAGATTTTTTTACAGCTTTTTATTTGTAAAATTTAATTGGCTAATCCATCTGGAATTAATTTTTGTTTCATGAAATGAAGTTTGCCACTCCTTTATCATTTTACTCTGATTTCTTTTTCCTCAGACTGCTTGACTGTCTACTATTACATTATTAATTTTCTCTTACACTACCAGAATGTTTGATGCTGGACGTAGAGGCGCTTTGTCTGTTTTGTCAACTGCTGAAGCTTCAGGGACAGTGCTCAGTCACGCGCTTGATTTTGGATCAGTATTTGTGGTGTTTTGTTTTGTTTTGTTTGTTTGCTGTCCCATCAGCTTTACTGAGGTATAATATAGAAGTAAAAATTATAAATATTAAGGTATACAACATGTTTGATATATATATATGATTGTGAAATTATTACCGCAATAAAGCTAATTAACATATACGTCACCTTACATAGTTACCATTTGGGGGGGTTGGAAAGACTACTTAAGACCTACCCTCTTCGCAGAGTTCAACTATATAATACTTAACTGTAATCTCTAGAACTTACCCATCTTATAACTGAAAGTTTGTACACATTGGTCAACAGCTCCCATTTCCACCACCCATGAACCAAATCCCTGGTCACCGCCAGTCTACTCTGTTTCTATGAGTCTGACTTTTTTAGATTCTACATATAAATGAAATTTCACACCAAAAATAAAATTTAATCATGTATGTTTGTTATAGTTGATTTTGACCAAACTTTCAAATGTAATATTTTATTAAATGACTAAAATCATCAAAATTGATAATAATTCCATTTTACAGATGAGGTAACTGTGTCTGGAAATGAGGACCCATCAGGCAAATTTGAAGCCAGAATTAACAGTGAAACAGGCCCTAGTTTTATTTGGCAACTTCAATCATTCTTAGTGATCACAGACAAAAGAATATCAGAAAACAAATGATTTTGTGGAAAAAACCATAGAACCATTGATCTTTACTCTTCACCTTAAATTTCTAGTGAAGGTAAATCTTTCAAAACAACATTCTTAAAAATACTTTGGTGCCTAGTAAAAGAAGTGTGAAGTGTTATATAAAAATAATTATACCAATAAAACTTAATTATATGATTAAAGCCTAATTTTACCAATTTTATTCCTAACTATAGATAAAGTCAACAAATTTGTGGGCTTTTCCCTCCTTGGGAAAAGGGGAAAGAAAATTATATATATTTCACTCAAAGTATTAAGGCAGTTTCTCTACCTTATATGCAAAACACTCCTAAGCCTTAAAAATGTGAGGTTAAGTGAATATTTCTTCATCAAATTGCTAAAGGACTCTATGCTTATATGGCTAAATCCACTTTTGAAGTAATATTAGGCACCTCTTGTTAAAACGAACAGAAGTCATACCCGTAATCCAGAAGAGAATCAAGCATAAATTTTGGGTTTCCAAATCTTTCAAAATTACTCTTCCCAAATCAAAACTTTCTCAGGAATCCTGAATCATTTTAACCAAGTATGAAGCAACGTTGTAATGCTGTGGGAAGAATGCATGGCAATGAACTGATTACAACGAATTATTTTAAAATTAAATTAAAGACAAAGAAAAGTCCTTGATTTCTTAATCATTTTTTACATATTTTATTTTATTAACATTGTGAGTTATTTTCCTGGAGAACAAAATATAAGCTCTTGCTAATAAACACACTTTGTGTTAGTCTGTGCTGGTACAATTTAGTAGGTTTTCTAAGTAGCTCATTTATATCTGCCACCCAATTAACTATATATTATTCAAAAATGTTTACTCCTTAGAATAAGAAGTTATATATATTACATACCCCAGTCAAGCTTCTTTCTTTCCTTAAAGTCCAGACATATACTGAGAAGACAATAAAAAGTATCACTTTCCCTGAAATCACTCCCTTCACTTTATTTATCCTTTAGATAGATCATAATGCAGAGAGTGTTTGTCGATTGGTTTGTTGAGGCACATAGGCAAAAATATTGGGTGGAGAGTAGAAACAACTGGGTTCTAGCTAAAGTTCTGCTGGTATTACTACCACTCCTACCAATATCTGTATTCGTTGAACATTTGTCATACGTCAGTCACTGTGAAAAAGGCTTTATTGACATTCAATCATTTAATCCTTTCAAAAACCCATTGTGCAGATAAAGATCCCAAAGTCCCAAGAGGTCAAGTAGCATTTTAAGGGTCACTTGCCTGACTCTTACCTGATCTTTGCCTCATTACTGTTGTGGTCTGAATCTTGTGTTCCTGGAAATTCGTATACTGAATGAAACCTAATCATCAATATACTGGTCTTGAAAAATGGGGCTTTTGGTAGGTTATCTTAGGAGCTGGGCCTTTGGGATTAGTGTCGCTGTAACAGAGGCCACAGACTGCTGCCTTGCCCCCTCTACCATGTGAGGACACAGCAAGAAGGCACCATCTGTAAGTCAGAGAGCAGGCCCTCCCCCAGACACTGAACCTACTGGTGCCTTGATCTTGAACTTCCTGTAACCTCCAGCACTGTGAGAAATAAACGTCTGTTGTTTTATAAGCCACCCAGTTTGTGGTATTTTGTTATAGCAGCCCAAACGAAGACACCTGGAAAGCAGTAGTGCTGGGATATGAATTTAGATTTTTTCTGCTACAGACTCTTAATATAATGCTTTCTGAATCTCAAGATTGCCATCAGTAAATGAGTCAGTTTAAGTTTGGGTCTAGGTTTTCTTTAGCCCCAAAATTATTTTTCCAAAGGAACAGAGGAACAAGATGAAAATTAAATACTCTAGTTGAAGCAGAGGTGGGATCCCAAAGTGTTCTCTGTCTAAGGCAGCTCACCCCTCCCCTGGATGCTTGTGAGGACATTCTCTAGAACCTGTAGGAATCTGTGGAACATTAAATGAAAACACCAGATGCTTGAGACTACTTTCAAAGTATTTTCCGGGTCTGTAAGTTACTGGTTAAAGTGAAGAAAAACATACACTTTTATGAAAGTTGGCAACAGATTAACTTAAAGAAGAAGCAGAATGCTTGGCTATTTTGCCTCTCTTTGATCTTCTCTGTTGAGTGGATACAGTGTTTTAGTGCATTTACACACATATGCAGAGACTAAGCCATTATTTTAATAGTGGTGTCTTAGAACCGAAGAAACGTATATACCAAACCTGACTCTTGAAAGGAAAACATACAGTGGACATATATGTCATTTTTTTAAAATCATTGGCTACTAATTTGTAACTCCCTTTTCTTTCGTTGCTTTGCTTAGGTTCAAATTTCCCAGCAGCATCACTTTTCAAGAATATAAAAAATTAATCCTATGTGAGTAGATGACATCTCTTAGTTTATACACAAGTTTATCCTGCTCTTGCCATTGTCTTAGGCAACATCACATCTGTCACAGTACTGAATTTTAGTTCTCTGCTTGTTAGCCTCCTGGATGAAAAAAAAAAAGGCAAGGAGCAATCTGCTTCTGAAAACAGCTGTGGAAACATGTGGTCTAAGGGAACATGAAAAATTCAATTCAGCAAATACATAGTGAGCATCTATTATGTGCAAGTCCCTGTGCTAGGGGCTTCCTGGGGAGGTAGGTGGGGAATATAAAGACAGGATCTTTGCCCCAGGGAATCTCTCAGTCTTATGGGAAATACAAACATGTCACAATAACCAAATTAAATATAAAAAAATAAAGTGCATGCTAAAAATTATTAGCTGTGAGGTTGAGAGAATGATTTGCTCTGAATAGCAGAACCTAGAATGGCATCTGAACTGGACCTGAAGGGCAGGTGAAATGTGGGAAGAGTACCCAGGGGTTCATAGTTATTAGGCCATTTGGTTTGAGTGAATTTGGCCCAAGTCTTGGTTTTCATTGCAGTGTAGTCTTATTTTAAATCTTGTTTCTGATGTGCCTCTCCTCAGCTTCCGAAGTCATTCAGTGATCAAGGGAGAAGTAGCAATGACATTGGAATAGCAACAAAACAAGGGTGACACCGAATCTTTATTTTCTCCCTTTTTGTTTTAATGTACCAATGCAATCATTTCTACAAACACAGACTCCTTCAGATGGCTCAATACTGCCCCATCTTTTTCCAGTCATACCATTTCCAACTTTATGTCTACGTCCTTTCCATTTAAATTACTATAATGGCCTCCTAGATGTTCCCACCGCTTCTAAGTCTTGCTGCTTGTTTTTTAAACTATTCTCCCCCAGGAAAGAGCCACCAAGGTAGTTTCCATAATGGAAAAGTCTGATTCCATGATTCCCCACATTAAAACTTCTGAATTGCTGTACATTACTCTCTGTATAAAACCCAAACTCTAGAAGACAAGACTTGTCTGGTCTTTCACCCAGTCCCTAGATAGCTTTCTAAATGTATCCCCTGCAATTCCTCCACGTTCACTGTATGCTACAACTGCACTGCTTGCAGGTCTCTCAACGATTCACACTCTTTCTTGATGCTTCCTTTGAACTAAACCTTTGCCCCGGAGCTTTTCTCTTCCACCCCGACATTTTCATTGGCTAACTCATTTGACCCCTGGGTTCCTGTTTAGATATTGCTTATTCCTAGAGGCCTTTGCTGACCTCCATGTCTAGACTAAATCCCTCTCCTGTGGGCTCCCACAGTCCCGTGCAATTATTCTCATTGCAACCCATATTCTTCTGTATTACATTTGCTTGCTTACTTATCTATATCAGATATAAGGCCGGGATTGTGTTTTGTAAAGGAAGGAAAGAATTTAGTTAAGGCAGTAGAAATTAAACCCACTTCTCCTTGTCTAGAAGACAATGCAGAAATACTATGGCAGCAGTAGATGCTAAATAATGCACATCTGGTTTTAAAAGTCTTTTCAGGGAATTACATTTCATTGGAAATAAATTGGTAGGTCAGCCTTCCCTACATTAAAGATGGAAAGTGTAATGAGTGTGAATAAATGTCTCTTTATGTCATTAAAATTTTACTTTTAATTTATTCTCTGGATCTTATATTGTAACACAATACCTTTTCCCCCCAAGACTAACATAGGTTTATCAGCCATTCTGGAGGGAAAACTGCATAAGCAATTCTAAGTTCCCAATATTCCACAAGTTTTAAAAAATGTTTGTTTTAGTATGTGTGTTGACAATAGTGTTGATAGGGAAAATGGGATATTTACACTACAGAAAGAAAGAAATTTGAAACTTATACCTCTCCTCAATGAATATCAAATTCTTAATTTGGTTACATAGTATTTTGTCTGAAATGATAATATTTTAGAAAAATTTTGAGAAATATTCTCCTATTGATCCTCATTCACTGGGTCGGACTGACTCTAATAAAGTTTATAATCCACAATCAAATAAATATTGTTTAATAAAATAACTTTCATGGAACCAACCTAAGTATCCATCAATGATAAATGAAGAAAGAAAATGTGGTACATACACACAATGAAATAGTATTCAGCCATAAAAAGAATGTAATCCTGCCATTTGCAGCAACATGGATGGATCTGGAGGTCATTTGGTAAATGAAATAAGTCAGACACAAAAAGACAAATGTTGCATGTTCTCACTCATACCTGGGAGTGAAAAAACTGAATCTCATGGAAGTACAGCATACAGTGTTGGTTACCAGAGGCTGGGAAGGGAAGAGGGAAAGGGAGATGATGAGAAATTGTTTAGGAGGTACAAAAATACAGTTAGATAGAAGGCTAGTTGGATAGAACTTTTAGTATTCGATGTATAGTTAAAATTTGTTGTTTATTCAAAAATAGCTAGAAGAGAGGATTTGTAATGTCCCCAACAAAAAGAAAAAAATAAATGTTTTCAGGGATCAGTATCCCAGTTACCCTGATTGGATCATCACACACTGTATACAGGTATCAAAAATATTATCTGTACCTTCAAAATGTGTACAACTACTATATATCAATTTTTTAAATTAAATAAATAAATTAACTTTCCTTTAAAATATTAAAAGCATCATCTTGTCCCTTTTTTCACTGAATTTGCCTAAATCCTATGACTCCTATTGATATCTTTTAGCATCCAGGATTATAGCTCTACATTAGCAAGAGGTTCATGCTAGCTCTTGGCAGATTTTATTATGTAATTTTTCTTTAACTACTCCGGGCTTCAGCTTGACTAGAATCTCAGCAACCTCTCACTGTTTCAAACAGCAATGCCTTTCATCAAGAATAAGGACATTAAAGGGAAAAAATGACAAAAAAATAAAATGAAACATGTGTTTTAAGAGATTTGAATAAGATATTTTAGTAAGCCAATTTCATGTCACCATCTTGAAAATTTACAGCAGTCAGCAATGTAAACATGTACTTGACAAACACCAGCAGCTTGCAGACTGCAAAGTTCATCTACTCATTCAGCGAGGCAGATGTTTCATTTAATACTCTTCATACTATAGATTAGGATTATTTTTTTTTCTTTTCCTCTTTTTTTTTTTGAAAGGAGAGGGGGAAAAAATTCCCTGACATGCTACTAATATCATCTCACACTGTGGGCCAGATGGTGAAAAATGCAAAGGCTGCAGCTCAGTTTATGTACTATATTGTGGGGGGAAAAGGAATTTTGTTTCAGAATGAGTTTCAGCTTGATCATTTGTTTCTGTAATCTAAACATGAGTCAATGAGTAAAGTAGTACCAGTCGAACTTCAAAAAGTTCCTGAGAGTAAGTGCTTTAAAATGTAATGCATCTGGAGGAAGCGCCTACAGCAATTCAGCCTACCACATCTAGAAGAAACAGGATGAGAAACTTGGGTGGTTGGCTTCGTGAAGGATCCTTTACAAAGACAGTTGACCAAAGAAAAACTTACATATTATCATTACGTCATTTGGTTTTGGATGAAGATTTTCTCAATGTTTTTCTCTTCTGCTTTTCACGTAGTTTGTATCATTTGCATTTAGGACTATGACCAGCTTTAGAACTATGTCTATTTACCTGCATCTTTGTGGTTAATAATTTTGGAGAATAAAAAACTAACTGTTAAGTTCCTAGTCATTAAACACTGGCGTTTGAAGGGAAATCAGAAATCACCCAGCTCTACTTCTTTATCTGTATGAGGCAATGGAAGCCCAGAGGGATAAAAATCTTGGTAATATGTGCCCTTCTGGAAAACTGGGAAATAAATGAAAGCAATCCCTGTCCGGCATCGATGATCTGTTATACAGTGGAAATTCCACAGCTTTTATCAGATTTTAAATAGAGCCACAGCACCAATAATCTTGAATAAGCAGAGTCTGCCTGCCTTGTTGTTTTCAGTATTAATTATTCACATCCTATGGCTTTTCCATGGATGTTTTCACCACTGGTAGAATAGAAAACAAACAGGGACATGTCAAAGACACCAAACTGCTATGATTTTCCTAATTGAAGGTTTGATTTAAATCATGTGGGTCGGGGAGGCAGGGTTTTGGTTCTGTTGTTCAAATGCAAAGGGGTGAATTGTTATGTTGGGAATAAGTTCATCTGCTGGGCAATGGCTCTGACCGCCTTTACCCACGTATGTGTCAGAGGAGCGTCCAACCATAATCACTTCTTGGTGGGGCAGGCAGATATTCCACCTTTAGAAATGTGCCCTGACATGCCAATACCTTCTTCATTTTGTTTTATCTCCCTTATCTCTTTTATGATCCGGACAACTTTTACTAACATGCTACCAGCCTTCCCCAATGTTCCCCCTTCTTGATCATTAGAGAAAAATTTGTCTTGCTACTTACCATCCCTGCTCCTCTTTTCTCCTAAGGAGAGTCTAGGATTTGCTGGCCTGATATTCAGACATTTTGTAATGCTGAATCACGAGAATGGAAAGAGACATACAGAAATAGGAAGAAAAGAGGAAAAGGGTAAGGATTCTAGATTGCTTGCTCTAGTCTAGACTTTATTGAGAAAAATCTGGATAATTGGAAAGTAGAGAGGACGTTTTAAAGAACTCAGGGAGGCTAAGATGTTGTACATATGAGAGTTAGGATGGAGAGAGAGAGGGAACCATGGAAAGATGTGCAAGAGAAATTGGCAAGAGGGTCCAGGTGAAAGGCTAAGGAGAAGCTATGAGATGGAGAATTGGGGAGAAAGGGAAGATAGTTTAAGAAATGTTGCTATGAACCAACATGGCACATGTATACAGATGTAACAAACCTGCACATTTTGCACACGTACCTAGAACTTAAGTATAATAAAAATAATAATAAATAAAAATTTTAAAAAAGTAAAAAAGAAAGTTGCTATGATTTTGAAATATATTATAAATAATTATACATAAGATTGGAGTAGTGTTTTTTCTAAGTTTCTTCTGGTTCCTGGACTCTGAATACAGCTCAGTGTAGATACTAGGCTAGACTGATTCCCAATACTTAAGGGGATTCCACTGGCTCTTTTTTCCTCTCTGACTTTGCCATCAGCACTGTGCATTAGAAAGAGAAAATGTATGGGTGCCTTAGAACAATAAAAGCCTTGTACAAATTCCAAGTGTTATTATTTTCATCAGTGTTAGCTTTTGACTAAAGCATGTATCTTTTGAAATAATTGCTCCCTCTAAGTTCCTCTCCCTTCACTGATAAGCATGCATATAAGCATTATAACAATTTTGTCAGTGTTCAGGAGAGGAGATCCCTCTCATACCAGCTAGAGGCCTTTTGAAAATGTATTTACCAACATTTCACAAAATCAGTGTGGTTAGTGGAGGTCGGGAGCATGGGGATGATCTAGGGCAGCAGTTTTCAAAGGCTAGGCTGAGCCCATGATAAAATGTTTACTGACACATTGCAAAAGTTAAAAAAAAAAAAAAGATAAAAGGACAATGTAGCAAATTTATCAGAAAGCCAAGTTCATTTAGTTTAAGTGATTATATTTCTATATTTTTTGTATTAAAATATCATTTCTTCTGTGAAATGACAGTGTTGGTAGATGGTAATATTATGAGAGCAAAATATATGTAACCACTCTCTCTTAAGTGGTCTACATTCTTTGATGCTTTTTCTGATGTATGAAGCCCAGAAGATAAGGAATCACTAATTCAAGGCTCTGAGGCTGCAATGTTCTAAGTGCATCCTACAGACACAAAGGAATCTAACTTTCTATTAGTGTAACTTCTAATAATTAGCAAAGCTCTAATTTAACAAATTTAATTAGCAGAGATACATACAGAAAGATAATGCAGGTATTTTTAGTAGATGATGGTGCATTTCCAAACCAAGTGAAACTACTACTGCTAAACTTAGGAAGAATGTTAAGGAATGGTAAAGGGTTTTTATATGATTCATTAACTAGACTATAAGGTATTGAGAGTATCTTATTTGACTTTGACTATCTAGAATGCAGCCCTGTACTTGGAGAAGTGCCACTGTTCAATGAATATTCATTTAATGAAATATACTTCAACCTGGAGAATGCACTAGTGGTGAATGCATAGAAAAAGATGCAACTTGTACAGTTAACCAAAGTATTTTTATTATCAAAATGTTTAAAGCATAAAAGAAAATTCAAGCAGTAATTTAACAAACATCCATGTGCTTGCTACAGAAACAATTGCAAACAGTAATATTTTGTTTGATTTCATTGACAACTTTTTTCTTTAAAGAATAAATATTTAAATGATGTTGAATTTATTTTATCATCACCAATCACATTATCTCTTTCCCTTTGAGAATTAACTATTTTTCTGAAATTAGAATGCAGCATTCCAGGTATGCATCATTTCAGGCTATTTTAAAAAATGCATTCATAAAAAATATATAGTACTATTTTGTATTCTTTAAAAATAACTAAGTAGAATTTCTATTGTTATGCTTCTGCATTGATTTTTTACACATGATTTTAAAATCTATTAGCTTTAAAATGTGTGTATCTAGTTAATTTTAACCTTTATAGAGTATTTGATAGTATGCATATCTTTAATATACTATAAATTGCCAAATTACCCTCCAAGATGTTTCCTAAATTTAAATTCCAGTCATACACACATACACACTCACACACACACACACACATACACACACACACATATATTCTTGCTCATTTTTTTCAACTACATAACAGAAAAATACCCTGAACCCCAAACACTATTTGTTGGACATAACAGTTGTCATATCCCTCTCTTATTATTTTGAGATGGAGTCTCCCACTGTCACCCAAGCTGGAGTACAGTGGCACAAGCTCTGCTGACTGCAACCTCTGTCTCCTGGGTTCAGACGATTTTCCTGCCTCAACCTCCAGAGCAGCTGGGATGACAGGTGTCCACCATCACGCCCAGCTAATTTTTGTGGTTTTGGTAGAAATAGGGTTTCACCATGTTGGACAGGCTGCTCTCGAACCCCTGACCTCAGGTGATCCACCCACCCTGACCTCCCAAAGTGCTGGGATTACAGGCATGAGCCACTGTGTCCCGCCCCCTCAATTACTTAGTTTACTTATTTAATAACTTTTAGATATACACTAAATAGTAACTTGAGGGTTGTTTTATACTGTCTTCATATTGTTCTTTGTTGAAACTGTTAGAAACAAAATGAGAGAACTTTATGACGTGGAACCTGTAGACCATAGATAACAAAAATTGACTACTAGTTGTATGATTATGAGAAAAACTTCTAAAATCTCTTTATATTATTTAATTGGGAGACAACTGACCAGATTACTCAAAGGGATAATGGGTTATCAAATTTTCACGAATTCAGCAATCTTAATGATGATTATTAAATTTCTATATTTGTAGAAGAAAACAATTCATAAATATACGATTGCACTATTAGTAACATATGCTCCAGTTTTCTATCAGTGGAGAAATATAGTAATTATCACTAGGACCATTCTCTGAAATTAAGAAGTACTATAGATAAATAAGGAAAAGGAATGCCATTTATTTTTTAACACTCTAAAGGCAAATATATCTACTTATTATCCTTTTCCATAACCTGACACAATGACAATGGAATAGAAGGTTGTCACAGCATAATAGTACCTGTCTGGGAAATTAATACTGAGGTAAAGCCGAAGCATTTATCAAAAATATCTGTTGAAGTGAAGGGGAAATGGTTATTTTTTCAAAGTTGGAGACATTGATCCTGTGATAATGTTCTATTAAAATGACTTTATTTCTGTTACCCCAGTTGGCTGCTTTTGACATAATCATTTTTTTAAAATAGCATTTGATGTGCTCTGGTTCAACTTCTTTCTTAGGGATTTATTTACCAACATGTGCTTCCCTTTAACCCATTGACACACGTATTTGAAGCCTTGAACAAGGTAAGAACAGGTCACCTCTATACATCTGCTATTCCTCCTTCCATGCCAGCATCTGAATTACTGAATTAAGCTGAGAAGAGATGGAAGACTGATGTTTACCATTAAGGACACCAGTCTGTGCGTTTCCTTCTTGTTTAGATGCCCACCTCAATTTCCACTGAATGACCTCTAGGAAAAGATCATGAATTCCACACCATTGATGGTTGTCTCTCTGGAGCCTAAAGAAAGAATAGCACTCCAGCTTCACTCTTATCCCTGTTTTATTGTAAAGCTGAAAATGTAGTATTTAAACATGAAAACTTAGGATAGCCTCACATCGGCCAGCTCAACCTCTGTAATTTGTCTTTTCACAAATTAAAGTTTTCTACAAGCTTTCCATGCTTGAAAGTTTATAGATGTCTACAAGTATTTTTATATAAAGGGCTGCCATATTAATAGAACTTAAAAGTACAAAAGTAATGTGAAAATTATAAAGCATGATTTGGGAAATCACATTAAAGGCAGGATAGGTGTTTGAGCTATCTGTTTATTTCCACTGAGACCATCATGGACATTTACATATAACACATTTTCAATAAATAGTCATTAAATGAGTTACTAAAAGAATGAGTCTGACAAAAATATAAATTTGTTTTTCATTTTTTATGAGATCTGAGCAAGCTACCTAGGATCTTGACTACATCAGACTCTCCTTCTAACACGGGCATAGTGCTAAGTAAGAAAAAAGAAATGTTTCTTCAGTTTTAGAATCTAGCCTGAGGTGTCTCTAAGACAGAAATGTGTCAGTAGGTCTGGTCTGTCATTGGATAAACTTTAGAAATACTCTCATGGAAGCTCTAATTTAAAGTGGCCTTTGCAGATAAGAGAAATCCCAACCCTTCAGAAGAACTTCATTTTTATGTCATAAAAGATAATATTCTAAACATATGAAATAGTTCATCATTATATTTGATTCATTCTCTATGTATTTTTATTTGTTAAAATGTTTGCTACCTTATCAATTAGGTAAAATGTATCATTTGTTTTAAATAATATAACACAACATTGGCCCAATAAATCTTGACCTAAGTTTCGTGTTTTACATGCACATGCACACACACAAATAATACACAAAAGTGTTTCTAGGAATTACAGCTCTAATCTTTGGTTGCTTTCACATGAGTGACATCTTAGCACAAACCACACATAAATTAGAGACAGCAATTTGGTCCTATGAAAATATAATAGAAGTACATAAAGTACAATCGACAGTAAGACATTTGTTGTATAATAGCTTACCAGCCTTTCTATAATATGTACCCAGTGGCTGCTCAACAAATATTAATTGATGATAATGATTATTTGCAAAAGTCACTGAACTTCCTTCAAGAAATAAAACCATAATGAATATCTGGTATGTGAATTGTGTTTCACCTGAGGGAAGAGCTGGTAAACAGAGGCACTGTGCATTGCTTATAGGTGATCACCAGTTTTCTATGGCTCATAAGACAGTTTTCTTCCTTTGTACCATGGTGTTTTATATCTTGAGCCTCACATACCACCCACCTCCTGCGTAAAATTTACACAAGCATTGAAAGATTGTGGAATACCCAAGGAAATCATTTTTCAGTCGATTGAGTTCTTAATGGAAAAAGCTCTCTGAATGCTATCTTACAAATTAGAAGATCCCCTGCTTTCTAAATAGTTCAATTGAAACCAGCTTTGTATTTATCCTCCGGGTCATTCAGGCTGAAATGTTGTTAAGTCTTAAGTCCAAAAGTCAGACTTTTAAAGGTAAAATGTCAAGTCCTTTTAGGCTTCAACTGACCTTTTAAACCAGATTAGGGATTTGAAGCATTACACATGGATTTCTACATTTTATATCCTCATATTTAACAAATGATCAAATATAACTCCCAAGAATACTATTTTTACAAGCTTGACATTTCGGGTCTGAGAGGTGGCTGTCCGACTCTTTTTACATAAATTTATTGGTAGGGGATTCAGTGAATACTTTGGTCCTTCTCACCTTCATTTAATTGAAGAAACTTTGTATTTTTTCCTGTATGGTGGACAATAGCCAATGTCTTAAAATCGTCACTAAGAGATGCAAAACTGCCAAGTCTTTGTATCGCTTTAACTCAAGGTTAAAGTAGAGTAAGTAACAGATTCTTTGTAATGAATCATGTCCAATACATATTCCAAATCGCAACTGTCTTGAGCCCTTACTTATCCTTTGTTCTCTACACGATTTTGCCCACAAGTAGTTCATGGTATTGAATTTCCTTGATCCTTCGTCCTGGAACTATTTGCTATTGTTGCTCTTCTACCTTGGTTCTCAGCCTTGGCTAAGCATTAGTCATCTAGAGAGATTTAAAAAAATGCCCAAGCTGAACTCCAGATTAACTAAATCAGAATCTCTGGGACTTGGACCCTGGCATCAGAGTTTTTAATGCTTTCCGGGTAATTCCTCCTGTGTGGCCAAGGTTTTACACCACGCCACAGAACTCAACTATGTAGTAATAGATATTCATAAAGTTACTAGGAATAGTTTAATTGTGAAAACAAGGAGTAAGAGGATTTATTTGTGCACCTTGTATTTAACTTCCAATATTTGACAGGGAAGGTCCCAATATCTATTTATTTAACAAGTATTATTTAACAAGTATTTAACAAGTATTATTGAGATCCTTTCATATGTAGGACAGCAGAGGGAACACAGTGGTCCTTGCCTTGATGCGTAGTGTTCAGTAGGAGACATAGAAGGACATGCATAAGAACGTCATACACATTTCAGACTCTCAGACTTTTCCATGGGCTGAGGTTTGCAAGATTTATGATTTCAGGAAAGTTAAAGTAAGGACACACAAGCTAACACAGCACCCCAACCCTCAACTCCTATATGGTTCCATACAACTCTTTACTAACTCCTGCATCTTTTCATGAAGTCAAGATAATAATCACAGGGAGGAATACTCTTTTTCAAGACTCTCTATTTTTTGTAGGCTTCCTTTTACTCAATGACAAGTGCAACAGCAACTGTACAATGCAGATGTGCTTCTGAATCCCCATGACAATCTCACTCATCGCAGGAAGTGATGCTTGTTGTAATGAAGAAGGCTCT
The DNA here is from genome assembly GCF_001698545.2 of Rhinopithecus bieti. Taxonomy (NCBI): domain Eukaryota; kingdom Metazoa; phylum Chordata; class Mammalia; order Primates; family Cercopithecidae; genus Rhinopithecus; species Rhinopithecus bieti. Next base: position 3,641,555 of record NW_016812934.1, on the reverse strand, counting down.
GTATAAAGCTATTAGTGACCGTACTATTACTTAAGAGCAGAAAATAAGTGCCAGCGAAGATGAGAAGACTGAATTGCTCATGAATTACATCATTCATTTTAATGGGAATCAAATGCTCAAAAGGGCCAATTGAGGCACACAGACCCTGAGTGTGGATCATTTTACATGACTATAGACTTCCTTTCAGCTGACTACCATAATGCCAAAAGAAATCACTTAACTGGGAACTCAAATCATCTGATTTTTAGTACAGCTTTGAAGGGCTTTGCTTGTGTGTTGACTTCCTGTTTGGTTTGAATCTTTAGATCCTAAAGTCCTCTGGATTTTTGCTGGGGATACTAAGATAGGTGAAGGAGTCCCCAAGGCACACCTTAAAAGTCATTTTGAAATGGGCCATTCATAGTCTGTTAAATTGGAAAAATTCCGATGTGAGAGCTTGAAAGAGAGTGCATTTGGCCTGTATCTTGAATAATAAATATGAATTCCAGTGTTACATGGAGAGAGTCTTCTTTAAGTTTAAGGGCACAGCATAAGCAAAGACAGGTAGAAGTAAATTAGAGGACAAATTCAAAAAACGAGGAATTGTCCATTCGTGCTGTTGTAACAACACAGTGACATTAACAAAATGGAAGCTACAGAAAAAAAAGTTTTGTTTTATCTTGGACAATGCTGAGCATGGTTTGAATTACTCTCTGTACATATTGCAATATTTTTTAAGAGGGCCAAATAGGTACTCTGGCTAAAATCTATAATCTTATGGGGAAAAAAAAGCCAAAACAAATAATGAAGGAAAGAAAGAAATGTGGAGAACATCACAGAACTAGAGGCAAAAGACAGATGCCCTGAGTTTTTCCACTGAAATAGCCGATCTTACAAAACCCATATCTACCTTTAAATCCCATCTATTTCTATGTCACGCCACAGAAGCATGCTAAAAATAAATGCATATATCTTTGACAATAATTTTCAAATAGTTGTTTTAAATGAACATTATCATTGGAAAATGTCACAAAATCTTAATTTCTAGCAGTAACAAATGACAATAGCAACTCAACTCACGTAACTTAGAGAAGTGATTTCAGGTCAATCATTACCACACATTTTGGAAGCAGTTCACTTGCAACATTACTGGTCTCTCTATGGGGAATGCAATCACTTCTGTTTTTCCTAGTGGATACTCTTCTGCATTAACAATAATTTGCTCATTTGAATTGCACTAAAGACCATTATCAGACTCAAAAGAGTAAAGTAAAAAAAAAGTACATAATGACCACTTCATTTTCATTGCCAGTTATGCATCCTTTTCAGTTTACCTACTACTATTTCATTGTTGTTGTTTTGTCAGATTGTTATTTCTCAGAAAAAAGTGGATATATTATTTTTAAAAATCATAGCTCCAAAACAAAATATGTTACAGGATACACCCATACTGGAAATACATATTATTGTTAATGATATATTTTAGTGTATATTCAAATCCAAAAGATAGTTCAGGCAACACTTATTTGTCTTCCATGGAACATGAATATAGAAGTTATAGTTTAGATTCAAATAACAACTTTTTGAAGGTTGTAGTTGAACCAAATGTCTGAGAGAGTGTAGAGATTGCACACTCATCTCTCCAGGATGATTTATATACAATCTTGTCTGTTAGAAGATAAGAGCTCGATTTCTCAGAGTCTCTCTCAAAATGCAATTAGAATAATAGATGTTTTAATATTTTCATGAACTCTCACCTCCTTCATTTTCTTTGGCTAGAATTAAAAGGTTTTATAGATGAAAGATGCTGAGATTGCTATCAAGAATTAATAGCACAATATTATTTTCAAACAATCTGTGCAAAAGTTAAAGGATTTTAGTGTCATATGAAAATAACATTGAGGGTCTCTATATGGAAGAATTAGTTAACAATTATCTATGTGACATTTCCTGCACTGAAATGGGATACACGGTATACTACTAATGACATGATGGTGAATTAATTCTTCCTAGCTCTACACTTGCATTTAATATAGTAGTCACTAGGTTCATGACCATGCCTTTTATACACAGAAAAACAGAAAAGGGGAATAATAGCTTGAAATACAATCTTTGCTCTTTTGGTGAATGTTATATCCTTGCTGGGTAAAACAGCCAACATAGTCTTACTTTTTACTTCAAACTGAAGTAAGCAGTGCAGCATAGGAGCTAAAAGGCTGAGGCCTGGGAACATAAAGGTATGTAAATTATATTGCATGTGCTAAAGAAACTCAAAACTAATTGGAGGTTACCGACAATTAGAATTAAATGTGATATTAGAATTGTAGTCAATAGTTCAGAATTTAAACTTGGAAAGAAGTGGTTTTAAATCCTGGCTCTTTTATTTCAGGGGTATATATATATATACATACACACACACACACATATATATATATTCAGTTCAATATATGTTAACTATAATGCAAATGAGTTATAGTGCCTTCATTTGTATCATAGTTAACATATATTGAGTCCTTCTCCATTAAGTATCACACATTCTTCTAAGGATATCCTGTGTATCAGTCATTCAGTTCTCACAATAACCATTTCATCACTCTGATTTTGTGGATGATGAATCTGAGGCATCTGGAGTTTATGTAACTCATCCCAGGTATGAGAGCTGGGAGGCAGTAGAGTTGACATTCGAACAAAAACAGCTTACCTATTAGCAATAGTACCTGCCTGCTAGGTAAGCATGAAAGAAGATGATGAGATGAGAACAATGAAGTGCTTAGCACAGAGCTTGGCACAAAATAAACACTGTACATTTGACCTATATTTATCAACATTATCACTGTCATTGCTGTTGTTGATGTTACCACGATTATTACTAATACTCCATCTACTTGTATACAGAAGAAATTCAAAAGGGAGAGATTATATATTAATAATACAACTGGCTTGACTAAGCAAAGCTGAATAAATTTTTCATATTAAATAGACTGACATTAATTTCCAGTAATTATAGCAAATACAAACTAGTGAACATTTCAAAGGTTTTCTTTCTTAAAATTGTTATTTTCCTTTTTTTTTTT
>NW_016812934.1:3612121-3638053 GCF_001698545.2 Rhinopithecus bieti | reverse complement strand
CCCAGAAATTTGAAAGGGCTTTCTGATATTTACTAGCTTTTAGAAAGACTGAGTATGAATGACAAATATTCATGCTATGTAAAAATACTCAGTGAATTCAGGAAAGGAAGAGGCATAACACCTCTCCCAAATTCAACATTGGTAATTTTGCATCATTTGGATTTTAAAAATAGGTTGTTTTAATTTGTATTTTAATTTTTTGCTTGGTAAGTCTTATTTGGAAATAGAAAGAAGGCAGTGGTGTCTATTTCAACTTTAAACATAACTTGAGTGTGCTCAAGATGCTCAGCCTTCCTGAAAAGCAATTGTTTAATCTATAAAATATAGAAATTCTCTCCCCCAAATTTAGTAGTATAAATTTTAATTAAATAATATCAGATAAATATCATGAGATCCATAAATGAAAGACGTTTCAGACAGTTGATAATTTTTTTTTATTATTATGCCTGTCCTGGAAGACCTAAGAGGGTTGATTTATTCCTGTTAATAATTTTCATTCTTTCTGAATAATTGTAGGATCAAACATGCTGGCACCACAGGGAAATGTTCCAGCCAGCTGGGAACACTGCTTGGCTCTTATATCTTTTCTTTCTTTAGTCTTTAAGTTTCAGTCTACACATTTCCTGCTGTTCTGGTCTGTGGTTTAGCAATAAAAATTAAGGATTTTCATTTTCTCTCTCTCTTTTTAATTAGCACCCTATTTCACTTGTTATCATAAATAATTTTTTAACAGAGACATTGCGATATTTATAAAATTGGCCAATAACAGGAATGACAATGCAAGCATCAATTTTAAGGTGTGAGTTATTTAAATGTGTGAGATCCTGAGCAAATTGGAGGAAAGGGAAGGGCTGTGTGGTCCAGGTATGCTGGCATAGATGGCTCCTGGTGGCTAGAGTCTAGGACATCAGTTTTCTCTGTGTTGGCTTGGGAGCCAAATTCTGATTTTAACTTTCTTCTTGACTATGAGATTTCCCTGAAAATTTAGACATTACTTCACTGAACTGATTTTAAACTAATATTTCTGTCTGAGATATTTATATGTTTAAGAGAGGTACAGCAAAATAACCAAATAGAAAGTGGAAGTTTCAAGCAATGCTATTTATCAGAGAAATCTGAACTTGAGATTTTAAAAGAACTGCTATATTGATTTTTGATAATATTTAAAGATGGATAAATTTCAGTTATCTCTATTGAGTCTGGTATTCAGTGTTTCTTATGCTCAAAAAATCTCACTCACCCACTCTCTTTCACACCCACCCCACACATCCTCCAGACCCACCCTTCACCTCCACTTCCACACACTTTTATTCAGTACAAACCCAGAATCTTACATTTCTCTCCATTACTGAAATGCAGAAGAGAAAACACACCTTTCTTCCAAACCTAGTGCACCACTGTTAAAAATGCTCTGCAGACCTACATTTAAAGTCCACTACTACCAAAACAATTTACAACTTGCAAGCCCCAACGGAAAAGGACAAATAGTAATATAAAGACAAGATTTTCTTGCAAAGAAAAGAACAAAAAGAACAAAATGATTATAATAGGCCATGAAAAGAACGTTAGTAACAGCAAATTTGAATCCCGTCTAGCAAGTTTATTGAGTATTTTCACAAGTGAATTATGCATTCAGAGAATCACAGATACTGGAAATGTCATCACAGAGATTTAAGATTATGATCTGATGAGCCAAGTCTTTGCCCTACCCAATTTTCTATCATAGTGTTATCTTCCAGAAAGTTTGCAAGAACTGAATGCATATGCTTGACCAAAGAACACAAGTTACCTCCCATAATAAGCCATATGCAACATCATCATGGCTGTATGCCATGATTCTATTTTTATACCCCTGAACATTTGTTTTCTGATCTCTTGTGAAACCTGAACATTTTCCCCTGCCTTAATTTTCATGTGGGTACACTCTTCTTCACTTGAATTTCTCTGTACTTTTTGGTGCACAGAGTGGGTGAATGCCAATCAAAACATGGCAATAATCCTTCAGACAGCAAGAAACTGTGGCAAGGCTTGAGGGACTACAAGCTGAAAATTGTTAGAAGAAGAAGAAGGAGAAGAGGAAGAGGAAGAGGAAGAGGAAGAGGAAGAAGAAAGAGGAAGAAGAAGAAGAGGAAGAAGAAGAAGAAGAAGAAGAAGAAGAAGAAGAAGAAGAAGAAGAAGAAGAAGAAGAAGAAGAAGAAGAAGAAGAAGAAGAAGAAGAAGAAGAAGAAGAAGGGGAAGAAGAAGGAGGAGGGAGTCTTCTGCCAAGACTACCATGGCTTCTTTTGGTTGGAAGGACATCTCCTCATCTGTAACAACAGTGACAATATAATTTTTAACCCAAGGTAAAGGCACCATCTTAGACCAATTCTACCTGGCATTATCATTGTTGAAGTACTAATTCTCTCTACTGTTAGGGGTAATATAAGGGAAATATTTGAAATGGTTTCTAATTATATGATTTACTAGCAGAAACCATCCAGAGAATTTATGATCTTAACTATGACTCATGCTTTATTAAAAGAATCTGTGAGGCCAGGCACAGTGGCTCACCCCTGTTATCCCAGCACTTTGGGAGGCCAAGGCAGGTGGATCACGAGGTCAGGAGATTGAGACCATCCTGGCTAACACAGAGAAACCCCAACTCTATTTAAAAAAAAAAATAGCCAGGCGTGGTGGTGGGCACCTGTAGTCCCAGCTACTCAGGAGGCTGAGATGGGAGAATGGCATGAACTTGGAGGTGGAGTTTGCAGTGAGCCAAGATTGCGCCACTGCACTCCAGCCTGGGTGACAGTGAGGCTCCATCTCAAAAAAAAAAAAGAATCTGTGAGATGGTCATATAATAAACATAATTATATATAACATAATATTTTCACATTGTATTATATATAATTTAATATATAACATCTATTATATATATACTTCAAAAAAATTTTAAAGACAAAATTATAAATATTTGCAAAGAAAATATATTTTAAAGACCACCCCAAGCCTCAAATAAAATGAAATCTCTATTACCAAAAGACTAACCTGAGTGTATCATATATATATTAAATCAGCACCTTTTAGTCATCTTATGGTAATAAAATAAATCATTTAAATAATTATTGACTTTAACAGTTGCAATTATGATCTACTTTAGAAGACGGAGATCTTCATTTTTTCACTTTACTTAACTCCCTATGTGTTCTGAGACACAGAAAGAGGTTGTCTCCTCATCACTTCACATTTTAATACCGGCATAATAAAGTTGTCCAGCGAATTTATAGATAGTCATAGGTATTTTAAACTTAAGGAAAAGTTGGAAGTGATAATCTACAGAATGGACTTCAGTAGCTGTTGATAGGTAATGGTTGTTTTATCAATAATACTTGGACCAAAAAAGCACAAGCATTAATCAAAAAGAGATATATGGTCATGATATGCAGATATCTGAATTTGACTTCAAATCTGCCTTAGCTATATCACTCAAGGTAAATTTCAATTCGGATGAGTAGACAATGTTGTCATAAAAATTAGGTGACAAGGGTCAGGCTAAACTGTCTACAATCTAGACTCCTTAGTATATTTCAGTCACTCAGGTAAAAGAAAGACAATGTGAAAAACAGAAATTGTGGAAAGAAGACATGCCTTACAAAATAACATGCACAGGTCACACCAATGGTGTTAGTAAAATTCAAAGAAGGATGACACTTTTCAGAAGATTAGCTGTAATAAAATGGCTCAACAAACACAACAGTTACACTGGCTACAGTAATAGGGAGATAGAAGAAGTCAAAATGCTCCATGAGGCAGAAACTCTATCTTGTTCCTCACTGTGTCCCCAGTGCCTAGGAAAGTGGTAATTAGCAACTACTTATTGGATTAATGTATAAAAATATTCACATCAAATGCAGGCAACCTTTCTTGTTTCAAAATTATGACGTCTTCCCATGATGGTGTAAGTTGCTAAATTAGAGGAAGTTGGGTAAAGGACACAGAGGAACACTCTGTATTATCTTTGCAATCCTGCTGTAAATCAAGAACTGTCTCAAAATAAAAAGTATTTGTAAAAGGTTTTGCTACGGAGAATTAAAAGAATAGTGAGATGAGAAGACCACCTGCCCTGGCCCCTTCACTGGTGTCTTTGTCATGGTGGAAGCATCTTTTCAGGGAAATCCCAGAAACAACCCAAAGAAGTAATAGGAAATTAAGATAACGAGCAACAGCACACAAACTCTATTCATCCTCTGAGGATCTTCAGAATATGAGCAGAAAGATCTAATTTTTGCAATTAAATAGGACAATGGATTAAACTACTCTTACTATGTATTAATATGTTGGTTATTAATGTAAAAATGGCTCTGAGTGGCTGAGAAAAGAGATACAGTTAGGTTAGATCAACATTTGTAATTTTGACTCTACTCAATGTAGAGAGTATGCAACTTATGGCTTTACTCAGTGTAAGGAAAGGAGTTTTATTAAGAAAGAAAAAAAGGAATAAGGAAATAGAAAAAAAGGCAGGGAGGATGGAAGAAAGAAAGGAAGGATGGAAGGAAAGGGAGAGGGAACGACAGTGAACAGAAGTCCCACGGAATTCTCCCTAATAAAGGATATACTCAGTCCTTCTATCAAAACCTAAGAATAAAGGAAAGATGTCAATCTAAAAGCTCTCAGGATACAGGCCATTAATATAAAGACTTTAAATTTAAATTTGGAAAATAATTTTCTACAACAGTCATTTTTAAAGCATTTAAAAATAGATACCATTTTACAAGTGTGATTTGTGGGGCTGAGGATGGAGCATTCTTTATTGTATGCAACAGACTGAGTTACGTGGCTACAATACCACTGGAGAAGCTGCTGTAGCTTGTTAGACCATGTACTTAGGGCACTGGACTCTGAACTCTTTATTTTTTCATAGTATTTTACATGTATAAAACAAATTCAAGATTTGGATTTATATGCTTTATTCACTAGAAGGGTCATTTTCCAGAGTGATCTTTTCTTTCAAAACCAAAGAGTAAAATAAACAACCAAACAAAAAGCCATGATGTCACTTTTGGCACATTATAGTCTGTGCTTGTTGTCAAATCAATTGATCCTTCCTTGATGGATGAAATCCCTCTAGGCCTTGATTATTGTGACATTTAGAAAGTCAGTTCTTCAAGTCAATTTACTTCAGTAGATATGAGTTTAGCCTTCAAACTTTATCAGTTCCCCAATTTGGCTAATATTTTTATTATTTTCTGTGTTTTAATTTTACCTTATTCTCAGGCTGCTTAATATACGTAACAAATATGTTGTGCATGTGTGTATGTTACACTGTTCTTTTCACTTTATCCTTCCTATATCCAGGGTTGGAGTGCTTTTGTTGGTTACTATTTCATATAAAGCAACATTTATTGTCATTGTTCAAACATCTTAGGCTGCATTGATAATACAGAATATGAATCATTGCATAAAAATACATCAGTGTTCCTTATAGAGAATAGACAAGGTTGCCTAACAATGCAGAGTCACCCAAACTAAGAAAGGCTTGGTGGCCAAGAATGAAAACTAGGCAAATCAACATAACGAGAAAAAATAACCTAACAAACAAAAATGTCCACCATATTCAGGACAGTCAATATTAAGAAAATATGGGGAAGCCAGAGAGTATAATAGAGCTACTCCACTGTGGAACTGCCTTTCCTGAAAAGGAAGAGTTCTCAACTTATTCTTCAGTGATACGTTTCTACCCTCTGCTGTTATCCACCCTTCCATCTTATTCTTTATTCTCCAAATCACGGGTGATACTTTTTGGCAGGGGTAGACATTGACTATTCCATATATAAGGGATATCAGTCTTTGTTGGCAAGATGGAGAGAGACCAGAGAAAAAGTAGTACCTCCAAAGAAAAAAAAAAAAACAGTGATTTACTCTGTGTTAGTTATATTGCACTGTGTAACAAATTCCTTCCAAAGCTTAAGACCTTACAAAGATAAACATTAATATTTTCACAATGGCTATGAGTCATCAATCAGGGCCTGACTTAGCTGCGTGCTCTGGCTCAGGGCCTCCCACAAGGTTGCAATCCAGATGTTGGCCAGGGCTGTAGTCATTTCAAGGCTTGACTAGGGGATGATCCACTTCCAAGCTCACTCATGCGGCTGTTGGCTGATTGATCCTCCTCGCCGTTTGTTGGATTGAAGGCTTCAGTTCAATACTGACTATTGACCTTAGTACATAAGCATCTCCATAGTGCAGCTTCCAACATGACAGCTGGCTTCATCAAAGCAAGAGAGAAAGAGGCATGTACAAGCAAGACAAAATCACAATCTTTTACAACTGATTCTCAGAAGTGATGTCCTATCTCTTCTATTACATTCTGTTCCTTAGAAACAAATCACTAGGTCCAGCCCAAAAGAGAGTATTGGAATGCAAGAGAGTGTGCCAGTGGGTTAATACCAGGAAGCAGGATCATTGGATTCCATTTTAGAAGTAGCCTATCATATACCACAGATCTGCCCCCTCTAGTGCAAGCAAGGCTGGAACAACTGATACTTAATTACTTCTATTTAGAAGGAACCTACAATAAATTACTGTTTTAAGCACTATAGCAAGTGCTACATCTTTTGCTTGACTTTTGAGGCTCTCATATTGTGGTTTCATTTTCCCTAATCAATCTCATTTGGCACCATGTGGAATGTTCTCCATACATTCCACCTCTACACTTCGTCTCCAACTCTGAGAAACAGTCTGTTTTCTCTTTGAAGCACCTTTTGATGTCTAACTATGGTAGCATTCTTTTTTTAAAAAAAACACTGTGACATGGCTGGTACTTAGTGTACTTTCTAGTTTAAGATATCAGTTTGCTAGTTGCGTTTTTTAAATTAGTCCTTAAAGGCAGTTCTTAAGAGCAGTGTCCTAATTTTATGTTTCTTCCTGTTATCTGATAATGCTGAAAATAATTTTTAGCAACGTTGGCATTTAATACATTCTTGACTGGAATATATGATTTCCTCTGGCTGCCACAACAAATTATCACAAACTTGATGGCTTAAAACAGCACATACTTATTTTCTAACAGTTCTGGACATCAAAAGCCTGAAATAAATTTTACTAGACCACAAACAAGGTGTTGATAGGGCTGCACACCCTCTGGAAGCTTTAGAGAAGAATTTCTTTCACCATCTTTTCCACCTTCCAGAGCTGCATTCGTTGCATTCAAAGTTAGCAGCATGGCATCTTGCTTCAGTGGTCATATTGTCTTCTGTGTGAAGTCTCCCTCTGCCTCCCTCTTCCTAAGACACTTGTGATTCCATTTAGGTTCATCCATATAATCCAAGGTAATGTTCTTAAGATCCTTAATCACAACTACAATGTCCCATCCAAGGAAACATTCACAGGTTTTGAGGATTAGGGGCTGGATATCTTTAGGAGGCCATTGTTCATCTTACCATGACCAAATAGGACAGTGGCAAAGGAGGGAGAAAGACCTTTTTTGGACAGTGAAGTTCTCTGAACTCTCTTCCCGGTTTTATCTTATTGCACGTAAGAGTATTCTCCCATTATGAGCATGATTATTATCAAGATAGCTGAACTATAAGTAAAGAAAACATCACCTGGTAGAAAGGAAAAATAGGAGCAATTAACTTCACTGACTATCACAGAATCAAAAATACCCAGCAGCAAATAGCAAACTCACTTCTTTATCACATTGAGTCTGATACCACCCCTCCTACTCTTTCCTCCATATTCCCTTCATGGATCAGCACTGGTTCATTGTAACTATCATCATTACTATGTCAATATCTGACACTTGACATCAAGGATTCATAGCAAGAAGATAATGGAAATACACAACACACCAGACGCCCAAAAGATAGCAGTATGTTATCAAGTTGGATGAACAATGAGATGTTTTAGTACACATAGGCCACAGTACTCTAGAGGAAGCGCTAATCACTTCAAATTGAGTCAGTATCTTAAACTCCTAGCATCAAAAGGAGTTAGCAAATATTCCCCGAAAATATATTTTCATATCTCGTTAATAACTCATGTTAGACTCCTACTTATTTTTAAATTTTTAGTTAAGATACTTCCAAAGATCATTCCAGATCTATCTAATGGAGAAAGTGTCTTTCCATTTTTGTTTATACTGCATTGACATCTCAGTAAGGTTATCCAAGACAGTCTCCTGATTTCCATTTCCCAATTTACAAATAATATAATATTTTTTGAAACAGAGTCTCTCTCTGTCACCAGGATGGAGTGCAAGGCGTGATCGCAGCTCATCACAACCTCCGCCTCCCGGATTCAAGGGATTCTCCTGCCTCAGCCTCCCGAGCAGCTGGGACTACAGGCACACGCCACCACGCCCAACTAATTTTGTATTTTAGTAGAGACGGGTTTTACCATGTTGGCCAGGATGGTCTCTATCTCTTGACCTCGTGATCTGCCTGCCTCGGCCTCCCAAAGTGCTGGGATTACAGGCGTGAGCTACCACACCAGGTCGCCTTCTCTTTTAATGAAGATAATTTGCCTTCAAGCCTTATTTGTTATCTGATTTAACACAACTTAATTAAAACACTGTAGTCCTGTTGCTCCACATATCTACATGTTGGGATAGGTGGTCTCCAGGGCCTTCCTGCTGTAAGGTCCCACTCAAATCACCCAAGAGAATGGAATCAGGCAGGGGCTAGAGCTATGAGCCCAAACTGTACTCCAAAATTCTTTCCTAAAGACCTGAAAGCTCTAATTCTCCAATAAACTTATTTTAGAGATGTGCCCAGGGTGGGGATAGGGCAGGGCAGGAATAAACAGCTATCCAAACACCAGAGAATGGCAGTATTTCAGCCAGATCTTCCCATTTCCTACCATAAAGCACCAGAAAACCATCCTTGATGAAGCTGATAAAAGATTTGAGAACATTTCTATAAATGGAATAAAGTAGTGTCACCTAAAGTGCATCAATTCTATATTTATATATCTCTATATGTTTCATATTCAGTAAACCTTAAATGAAGAACGCAAGCACTCCAAAGTGTCCAGGACCTGCCAGTCAAGTCCACACCCAATTGGATGGATCACTGTTATTAAGAGAGGAGACTTCAAGACACAGAATTCTGGGTTTAGGGGTCGGGAACAACTGAACACAAGTAAACTGTTTACTCAAAACACAAAGAGACAATGTTACTGAAGGAAGAGTAAGGTACATAGGAGAGGCAAAATGTTGGAATGGTGCCATTTTCCAGAAAGCAAGGAATGTAAATCCTGAGGCCAGAAAGACTGAGAGGTTTGGAAATATGGTGTAAGATGGAGTAGGGAAGGTGGTTTGGGGTGAAATTCATAAGCTTTCCGATAACTTCTATCCCACAGACTATACTATTACTGTCTTAATTTTTCTTTGTTGCATACACCTTAAATTAGATATTATTATTGTTCATATTTATTTCACATAAGATTATGTGTTTATATTCAGACACATATTTTCAAGCATTTTTGATCACTCTTTTAACTTATTCTTCACTTTTTGATTTAATTTCCTTCTTCCTAAAGTTCATTCCTCAATAAATCCTTTATTAAGGTCTATTGATAGTAAGAGTCTTTGCATGTCTGAAAATGTCTTTACTTTTCTCTCACTATTAAATGATAATGTGCTAAGTATATAATTCAAAGTATATCAGTTATAATCATTCTCTCTCTATATTTGCATGGTATTCCATTGTCTTCTGACATATATTACTGTAATAAGAAATCTGCTGTACAAATAATTGTCATTCCATTGCAAAGTAGCATATTATTTCTCATTCTCTTTTTGGGATTCTACAATTTCTCTATAATAGGAGCACTTACTCAATAATTATGGTGTTCAGAATTTGTGTACTTTCTGGAACTGAAGATTCATACTTTTAATAGTTTCAAAAATGTCTTAGTCATATCTCTCCTAATATTTTCTTACAATTCTCTCCACTCTCCCTGAAATTCTTAATCAAAATTCCTATGGTTAACTTCTTCTTTATACTTTCTATATTTATATTGCTTTGTGTGGTCTCTCACTCAGGTTGTCTAATATTTTTAGTTGTTGCTGTTGTTGTTCGCTTTCAAGTTTGGATTGTGAACTCTATTTCTTAAAGTAATGAAGTGTTGCTCCAGAAAGATATTGCATTTATTCTGTAAGATGCTCTATAATTATCATTGCCTTAGAACCAATTTTTATTTTGATGTACCAGTTTGGAGGATATCTGACTTTAGCTAGTGCAAAGTTTAAAATTCTTAGAGTAGACTTTTATTTTCTATCCAGGGTCCAGACCAAGAAAGACCGGGATCATTTTCACCTCTGTGTTTATAGACAGATTATTTCTGGTTTTTCTTTCCTCAGCCCTGTCAATGTCCAAGTTTTAAGTCCAGGGGTCTGTTCCAACTTTCTGCCTTGCATGGGCCTAAGGCCTGCTCATTCAATCATTCTTACCTTTGTCTGTTTGCACTGCTATAGCAGAACACCACGACTTAGACAAAAAATATTTATTTCTTACAGTTAAGGAGGCTTGGAAGTCTAATATCAAGTGCAGCAGATCTGGCATCTGGTGAGGATTAGCTTCCTCATTTGCAGACAGTGATCTTCTCATTATATCCTCACATGGGGGAGAACACAGAAAGAAGCAAGCTCTTGTGTCTCTTCTTACAAGGGTGCTAATTCTATTCATAAGAGCTTACCCTCATGACCTAATTGCCTCCCAAAGACTTCATCTCTTAATATAACTCTATTGGAGTTTAGGGTTTCAACATACGAACTTTGGGGGACACAAACATTTCATCCATAACAATTCCCATGAGGACTAAAATCTATGCCTGTAGATTCCTAAAACTGATACCAGCATTAGTAACCCTGCTCCTATAGCCCAACAGCAACAGCTCAACTCTGGCTTCCAGATCACTCTTTGCACATTAGTCCCTGGGGACTTTTGTTTTACTTTCTTTTTAAAAAGATACTTGTTGTATTTATTTAACATTTCTACTATTTTAATTGCTTGCATCATGAGTGAGTTCAGATTATAATTGACCAAAACTTTAGCCATTTTATATTATTGGCAACTAAACCTTTCTTTCTGTTTCACTGCTTTTACCGCTGTTATAACTTCCAGAATATTCACATGTAGTTAGTATCCAAATGTCCCAAAAGGAAGAAGGTGATTTTATTGTACCCTGTTCAATACAGAATGCTCCCTGGTGCAAGGACCACCTCACAACCCACTGACCTTCCATGGATGTGTCATTTTCATCTGAAACCTTTGGTTAAAGTAGAGATTTCTGGCCCAGGCAGTTGTAGGCAGGGTAGCCACATCTCATGATATAAAGAATGGTGTACTGCGGACAAGGAATTGCTTTTGGACAACTTTGCTAGAAAGGGTATTGAAACAAACACACACTGTGATTATATACAGTAGAATTTTCACTATAGTTTAGTGCTTAATTAATTGATGTTCTTTAATTATTCAGTGTGTATTTTCCTTATCTCACTAAGCAAGGTTTTATCGGGAATTACGTCTTATCTAAACACTGTTAAATTTATTGTCGATATTTAATAATCACATTTTGATGGACTGATCTAAATAGATGAGCAAATAGGTAGAGGGAATACCAGTGAGTGTAATGAGTTCAAAACAAATTAAAATGAGCCGTGTAAGGACATAGAACAGATAGAAATTGAGGCTGAGATATTTGGGCAAAAGTCTATAAAATTACAAGAAGGTGAAAGGAAGAAGGAAAGAAAAATACCACACTGTATAGGAAAAATAGGGTTTTGTGTTAAATATGTTAATATGAAAAAAATCCAATTAACTACATGAGAGAGATTACAGAAAATGATCATATAAAAATTTACTACAGAAAGACAAAAGGTATTAAATAAATTATTGGAAGAAGGAGGAACACATATAATTCACACCCCCGCCCCCCAAATTGCAGCAAGTTCTAAGCAAAATATTTTGAAGAGAAAAATAACTAGATCTAAAATAACTTTTGATGAAAGTTTTATCTGGAAGAAATAAATGACCTTGATAAATGAAGTAAAGGAACCCTCAATTTAATTTTCTAGACAGCTGGAAAAATGTCTTTATAAAACCATTCTGTGTAAAGTCCAATAATAGATTAGCATGTACTGATGATAATAGAGAGTTTATGACTAACTTTTAATCATAAGTCCCAGACTAAAATTTCAAAGTATTCCCCATTTAAATAAGAAAAACACTAAGTTTTCAAATCTGTGAGCACAGGCTCATCAATTTTAGCAACTAACATTATTAACAATGTTCCATTTAGTTACACTTTCTAATTTTGCACTTATTTTCCAGATGGTTTAGAATATTTATATCACAAAAGTTTTTCTCTTAATAACAATATGGGCTTATTATTATTTTGTTATAGTTTTTTGTGAAAANTATAGTTTTTTGTGAAAAGTAAAGAGTTTAAATGGAAGCAATTTCAGAGTGAATGCAAACTTTAAGACCAGCTTGGCGGTGGGGGGAAAAAGAAGTTTAATGCAATGAGTTTCTTAAGAAGAATGTTTTCAATGAGTCTCCTTGTGTAAACATGGTTTGATGTCACCTAAGTAATAAAATTCAATTTGCTTTTGTGCTTTAGTACAGCATTGGGAGGATTGGAAAATTTCCCAGACTTGCTAGGCTGGATATGAATTCTCACCTCCCCCAAACTTCTGTGTTTAACAAGTGCCTTTCCCAATTATAGCTGCATTCTGACAGTAACTAACCATTGCCCTGAGTGACAGGCAGAGAAAGCCAAGAGCCTTGAAGCTAAAATGGATAAGTGAATGTGATCTCCAATCACATACTCAGCCAAAGAGGATTCCTCATAGGTTCATTCTAGTGTTTTCTACATCGGTGGCCAATGGATGTGTGCAATTTGCACAGATGCATTATCAGGCATAGTAGATACATGATAGGGACATAGTAGCTATGAGGTGATGGCAAATTTAGTGGCCTAATTTATTTCATTGTTACATCAAAATAGCAACTAAAAAAAATCTAACAGTAAAAAATAATCTACTTAATAGAATGGCACATTTCTCCATAATAGGTGAAAAACTGTGATTATAAAAAACTCTGCTTCCATTTTATTGACAATTTTCTTTAATAACGACATTTCTAGGCAGTTAATCTTTCTAAACATTTTTTTTTCTTTAAGTGTAAAGAAGAAGCTGAAGATTGTGAGTGTTAACTTTTACACTTCAGGAAATGTTGTTATTTACAAGTGAGAAATTTGGAAAAGCCAAATTACTGTACATTCCCAAACTGAAAAGCCCACAAGAAATGTTAAAACAAAAAGTACATTCAACTCCACTTCATCCTGAGTCTCTGCCTTTATGCCTTTAAACATTAAAAAGCTGTGATTTTTCCATCACACACATACACACACACATATGCATGCACACACATACACATGCACACACACAAATCACCATTAATGAACAACATCTAATCATCTGATCTATTAACTTATTGAGCTGTTAATAGATTTTGGAAATGTAATTGCGTTTTCCACTTTCTGATGTATGAATGTGACCTTTATAATCATTTCTATATCAAATTCTTTAATATTATTCATTTTTAATCACTCAAATATTTAAAGAAACTGCAGAAAACCAATCTAAATGAATCATTTTTCCATTTTCAATCCTTTGCAAATTTATTTCTGAGATAATTATATCCTCATTGAAGCTTTTTTTTAAATCATGATTCTCCATTCACTGACCTATAATGTTAAAAGCCAACAAGAGGGGACTATTCTAAACCATGTCTGCCCAAAATGTGCTCTGTAGAACATTAGCTCCACAAGATGGTATTCGATGTTCTAAAATCAAATATGTTTCAGAAAAACTGGATTAAATAATGTTGAACAAACTCCTCTACTCCATCACTCTGCAGAACTTTTATTATTATATATGCTTATTGTGAATATCCAAGAGACAAATGCACTTTAAGTAATTACTTTATATGGGTATATATGTGTGTGTGTGTGTGTGTGTGTGTGTATACAGCAATTTTGTAAGCAACATCTTAGATAACTAGAACTGTCTTACTATAACTGGGCCTGGACTGGGTGATAGGAATAACAGTAACTGACCACCAGAGTCAGAATCACAAGTCACTTAGGGATACAGCTTGTGGGAAAATGGAGGGGTTCTTTTCTTTCAATTTTAGCACAGTCACTTCACCAAAGAGGATACGCAGATAGTAAATAAACATTAAAAAGTACAGAAAGAGAATCCCCATCAGGAGTAGACTTGACAGATTATGTTATATTCAAATGAATAAATACTATAAATCAATAAAAATAAAACAACTGCAGCTTCATGAGATGATATGAATAAACTTAAAAAACTTAATATTGAATAAAAATACAGAAATATATATTTATAATTTTATTGATGCAAAATTCACAAATGAAAAAAATTAACTTTTTTTCCCCTAAGGGATACCCACTTTGGTGTCAAAACCATAAAGAAAGGCAAAAATTGAATACATGAAAGGCAGGATTGTGGTTACCTGTGGTGAATGGGAAACGATGGGTTGGTGACTAGGAAAAGCCACCTTAGGTGTGTGGGAGAAGGTCGGGGTGCTGGAATGTCCTATTTCTTTTACTGGGATTAGCTGATAGATTTTTGCATTGATATAGATCTTAGAGCTATGTACATTTGCGTTTTGTACTTTTTTCCAAGTGAGAAGGAAGACGTTATTTGAGGTTGTTGTAAGGTCAACAAGTTGGAAACAAAGTTACTTTTTTGCAAAACCACTTTTGGAAAATCTGTTGTCTCTCTATCTATGATCATGATGTGGCAATGGAGAATAACACACCTTCACAGATTAGACAGTGACATTTCAGTTCCCTTCCTAAAAGATTAACATATGCAATGACAGGTAGAAAGCTGGAAACTACACAAATAGAAATGGTTACTTTCCATCAATATCTTGTTTATTTCCTTACAGTTATTATTTTTCTGAGCACTAATACCTTAGCAGTCTCTACAGATAAGGATATTAAGTAGTCAACACAGTTTCCAAAGTGAGCCTCCAAAGGAAGGGTGGTCACAATGTTGGAAGGTTAACATTTGCTGTCACACTCTGTTACTCTACAAAAAAAAAGTTGTGCAAAACTATCAATCACTGAATAAAAAATAATAAAAATTAAAAGACACGACTAGAATAAGACTTCAGAGTCTGTTGATTCAACAACATCTAAGAGCGAATTTTCTCTGCCCCAAACAGCTACTTCTGACAGTCTCAGGGAAGCCTAGACTCTTCCTTCTCACTAAAACTATATTTTTTAATTCATCCTTCTTAAATATTATATTCATGTTATGTCTCCTCGCCATCTTGGATCCAAGAAATCAGAAGAGCCAGAGTAATTTTCACAGAATCTAGTAGCATGTCATGTATTGGGTAGAAGCCAGAATTAATGACCTTTACTTTGAACTCAGGTAACCTTAATTTCCCATGAGGTTAAAGCGAATGGAAAGTCTGGAGGTAGACAATTAGTTTCCTAAGGGCATTTTGGTGATTCATGCTAATGTGCTGTTGCTGTTTATGATGACGGTGATGATATTTTATTGAAAAACATTTTAAAACTATGTATCGAGTGCTTACAAAATTCTAGGCACTCACTGATCCCTCTGATTAAATTATCTGATCATGTCCTTACAAGAACCCTGTGAAGTGTGTTTTATATAGCCATTTTAAAGGAGAAGAGTTAATCTAACTAAGCTATTAATATGGCAAAGTTCTAAGATGCTGGATATAAAGAAGCAATCTTAGTTTAGCTTTCATGTAGCTAAAAGTGCTGGCACTATTTGCAATAAATCTATTATGTTGCTTCTCAAACTGTGATCCTTAGCCCACCCGCACGAGAATTATCTGAAGGAACTAGGAACTTGCAGACCCCACGTTTCTGTCTCAGACATACTAAAGCAGAAGCTCTAGAGGTGATACCTAAGAATCTGCATTTCTAATAAGTTCCTGGATGATCACATTTAAGCTGAAATTTGAGAGCTATTATACTAGCCTGCATAAAAGCAGCAATAAAATTGTTAAACTGTAAAACTCTAAACAGGTGCTGTAAAGAGGAGACCTTCAATAGTACTTCAAGAAATCATCACAACTTCCTCTCACTGAAGCAGTGGAAGAGGGCTATTGTTTTGTTTTGTTTTGTTTTGTTTTGTTTTGTTTTGTTTTGTTTGTTTGTTTGAGATGGGGTCTCGCTCTGTCATTTCTGGCTGGAAAGCAGTGGAGGGATCATAGCTGACTGTAGTCTCTACCTCCCAGGTTCCAGGGACTCCAGCAGCTAGGACTACAGTCATGTGCCACCAAGTCCTGATAATGTATTTTATATTTTTTATAGAGATGGGGTCTCACTGTGTTTCACAGGCTGGTCACAAACTGCTGGGCTCAAGGGATCCTCCCACCTCAGCCTCCCAAATTGCTGGGATTACAGTCATGAGCCACTGCGCCTAGCCTTGTTTTTAATATCAGACTCAATCTAAAAGACTTTCATGCATTCCAAAGCTTATTCCCATTGCTGTATCAGTGTTCAGAAGAAAATTCAGGAAATACGGAGATGAGCTATTTCATTGCTCAAAAGAGACCAGAACTAGATTTTAGAGTGCATTGAAATAGAGTTGATGAGATAATTTCCATTTATATATTTCCACTAGTACCTGAATTTTTAGCAAATATTGGCTACTCTTAGGTTAAAGTTAAAGACATATGAAAACTACGAAGTTTTCGTCAGCTGGCCTGGGATATAGGTGGTTACAGCGTTCAGGAAGTAGTTCCCTTCAGCACACCTAGGCAAAATTTCCACCTGTTCCTAATGTTGAAGTGCAGCAGTTAATTCCAGAGCCACTATATCCTTTGCATTTGAACTGTATAATATAAGTATGCTGGCATTACATGTTTACTATATTATATGCCGCTCTTGCTCTAGTGTGGGCTATGGTGATCCACAATCCTTTTATTATTTTTTTTTTTTTTTTTAACCTTTAAAGTTCATAGTTAGAAACGGCTTTAAATATTCATGGTGAGGATGAGCAGGCCAGTTACATTCCAATTGACAGCTGTATCCCAGGTCCTGAGATTCAAGCAGGCAGATTAGGTCATCAGAGTCCTGACAGGATGGTGTCCTCACCAGTATTTTATCTCCCTATACTATCCTTTTACCATGCTGTCTCATTGGGTTACAATTTAATATGAGAATAGAGTAAAAGTACTTATTCAAATGGGATGAGGAGTTTTGTGGCTTGATTAGTTTCTATGTATTTCTTAAAATCCGTATATTATTTGTAGTATACTTGATCCCCCATCCCCTTCAAATATAATAAAGCAGCTGTGTTATAAATCACAAAAGCTATTGTGCTATTCTAGAACTAGGTAGCGGTGATGATTGCATAACATTGGGAATGTGTTTAATGCCACTAAATTGTATACTTTAAAATAGTTAAATTAATAAATTTTGTGTTATACATATTTTACTACAATAAAACATTAATTGCATTAATTTTTTAAATTGTGCAACATTCAGACATATAAAAGACAAATTGGAACCTGCCTCTGATGGCTTCTAATGGCTTCTAGCTTGACCATCTGCATGGTGGAAAGGTTACTTAGCTTTTCATCAGTGTTTTCTTGATTTATATCAGATAATATTATAAAACTGATACTTATACGGATCATGACAAGCAAATAAATGCGTGCATATGTTTCTTTTCTTTTTTTGAAATGGGGTCTCACTCTCTTGCCCAGGCTGGAGTGCAGTGGTGCAATCTCTGCTCACTGCAAGCTCCACCTCCCAGGTTCAAGTGATTGTCAGCCTCCCAAGTAGCTGGGATTACAGACACGTGACACCACATCTGGCTAATTTGTTGTATTTTTAGTAGAGACGGGGTTTCACCATGTTAGCCAGGATGGTCTTAATCTCCTGACCTCCTGATCCGCCCGCCTCAGCCTCCCAAAGTTCTGGGATTACAGGTGTGAGCCACCATGCCCAGCCTGCATATGTTTCTTTTTATTCATAAACCAAATATCCATTGGACCTTGGCTATAGACAAAGCACTGTACTACTCTAAAGGCAAACTACTTTAAAGGCAAAACACTGTACTACTCTAGAGCAAATGAGATCCCTGTGCCTCCCTGGAATTTGCCATCTAACAATAGAGTAGTGAAAAAATATTTTAATGCCTTATATATTCCAGGCATCACCCACGTGGAAGGGAAATAAAAAGTTCCTGGGTTTTGGTGAGTTTAGAGTCTGATATAGGGAAATGAACATGAAATAGACTTCTGCCATGTGGCCCGTATCTTCACAGGGCAGAAACAAAGGCATTTGAACACACAGGCAGTAGGGGGCAAACCATGAATGAGGCTGCTTCCAAAACATCATGAACCATTTGGGGAAGTACGTTTAGTATGAAAACAGTCATGGCTTTATGCGAACCTGGACTTCAGTCAGCAGATCCAGGCACTATTCCACTTATACAGGACAGATTTATACAGACCCAGAAGAAATGAAAACATATTGCTTAGATTCAGTCAATAGATTATGGTTCCAACTAACCCAGTCAGCACAGCCAGAATAGTCTGAATTCCTTATATCCAGAAATAAAACCCTAGGGATCATGCTAATCCAGGACTTCTACACACCCAGTCATCGATAGGACTAGCTCTGTGAACTTAAATGCATTATTTCACTCTTCTGAACTCTAAAATGATGGTAATAGATTAGATGCCATTATGTCTATCATTGGTATGATTTCTTTATTATTCCATGTGGTCTGATACTTTATATATGAGAACTCAGAAAAATGCTTGATAAAGCTAAATGTTTCTTTAAGATTAATAATCATAAAAAAATCAGTGCTGCATCTGAAAAATGCACTGCTGCATCTGAAAACTTGAGTGCCAAGGGGTAAGTAGTGTCTAATAATTAATAAAAAGTGGTTGTGAAGCATTTTCCAAATATAAAATGCCAGATAATTTATAAATATTTAAATAGTTATTAAATTTAATATGAATATTACATAGATACCATTTTGATTTCCTATGCCACTTTATTGCCTCAGAGTGCTTCACAGATATTAATTATGTTACTGTTGATATTATTGCTGCTAATTGCATGGTTTCTTGAGGGGGTATATTCCAGGTAAAGAGGAAGGGGGAAATAAGGGTGAATAATTAGTTTTACAATGTTATTACTGGAAGGCAATATTCTTTTCTGTTACAGTGTATTTAGGTTTAAGTCAATTAATTACTTGGTTTGTAGGTTTCCGTTTTCTCCTAAATCTGGTTTTGACATTGCTGCTTCTGATTTTATTTGCTAGATGACAAATTTCTCTGAGTCACAGGTCACTTTTTTCATTTTTCCAATCCTCCAAAGTTTCTTGCCTACTCCACTGCTTAAAAAATATACTTGCCAAAGCTTGAAGGGCTGGAAAGCCAACACAGTGAATAATGACAGGTCTCAACATGTCCCACCTGCCAGCCCAGGCGATCCTTATACCCTTGCAAGCAGGCATAATGGGCCCATTTGAGAAATGGGGAAACTGAGGCTAAGGCAAACTAACGAGAGCACTAAATCTACCCACCTAGTGAGTGATGAACTCACCTCTGATGTTAAAATTCCTGCTTTTTCTCATTAATACTACTTCCCTAGAAATTTAATTAATAAAAAGGTAGAGTTATTTGGGACAGGAATTTGCAGGGAACTACTGTATGTTTTAAAAATCATTCTTAATTGAGGGTTAAAAAAGACTTTCAAAACTTTACTAAGGAGAAGGGAAAAAGGAGTAAGAGGAAGAAGCAATGAAGGGAAAAGAGAGGAAAACAATAAATAGACCCAGAAAAGCAAGAAAAAATTTAAATAAAAGAAAGAACAGTTCTCTGTAGAGAGAAAGACAGGAACTTATATACCACTTCAAGGTAGTAACTCATGTAGGGCGGGGAGTTAGGATAAGAAATAGAATTTACCTAATACCCTGTGGGTTTAGTTGTGGAGGTGTGGTGGAGTCTATAAGCAAAACCACAAAGCAAGCACATGAGAAAGTAATTGGCTTTGCTGATAAGAGGCCAGGAAGAGAGCTGACTGCAGGTGGGCCTAGTGATAAGCAGAATGTATGATGCTGGGGAGACTTGATTGGAATAGTTTAATAAAAGCATGTGACTGTTGCCAATTAGAAGCTAAAAGTAAAATAAGATTCTGCTGCTAATTTTGCATCCAAGTAGAATTATACTGTGATTAGGCTAATAGAGTGGCATTGGAAATCTGTAGGCACTGCACTGGAGACTCACTATCTAGCAAGCAGCTGAACAGAAGCAGTAAAGCATCACTATCTCCACCTTACCTGGCCCATGAGATGCTCATGCAGAAACAAGCTTGTGCAGAGGCAGCTCGAGAGAGAGAATAGAGGCTTCCTGACATTCTCAGGAAAAGGATGCTAGCTTCAAGACCCAGACCCAAAAGGTCACTTAGTCTTGTGGGAATTGCATATATCTGGATGTGCAATACTCAGACTTTTAAGGAAGCCTACTAATAACTTTTCTACAACCTGCCAAGTGTCTTGCCTGCAGGAATCCCATGCCTAGTAGACAGAGACTCCCAGAGGAGCAGCTTAGAAACAAGCCCCCTCTGTGAGATGAAGCCTTACTGTTTTAAGCCAGGAAGGTCTTGCCAGGGATTTCTTTAACTAGGGTCACCCTCCACTCCAACTTCAGTAAGAAAAGAGAGCATTCCACAATGTGGAGATAAGGTGGTGTCCGAGACTACATATAAACGGTCAGCCTAACTGAAGAAACAAGATATTCTCCTCTATTCTTTGGCACTATCATAGTTCTCTTTTTCCCCTGACTCCCACCACCTCTCTCTTCTGCCGCATCCACACTGGGACTTGGATTAAAGGCTGATTTACATCTGTTGTGTGTCCTAATTTCCCAAGAGTGTACGAATGAATTTACAACAAAGGAGTTTCTCCTTTTATTTCCATGAAATGTGATGCGTGGTGTCATTCAGCAGCTAGTGACATGTGGGATGGCAATAATAAGGTCTTGCCTTTTGAAATAATCTGTGAACAATCCATGTTTAACTGTTCTTCCTATTCAAATTAATTCAGATATTGAAATTATATTGCAGAGTATCTGAATTCTTAAAGCACCACACTTCAGGTGGCAGCATGGTAGAAAGAGGCACTGTCTATTCCTAAAATGAAACTGGTTATCTGGTACTTACAGTGAACACTAACATGTTACAAACCACATCCAACTCGAAGCAAGGGCCTCAGCCTCCTGAGGTTCATGTAATGATAGCTGGTTTCTCAGCCTCATTCTCTAAGCTATGCTAACACCATTCTAATTTTCATTCTACATATTCAAATCCAAGTATGCAGGTTAAACCTGCTATTCTTTCTCTGAAATGATAATACTTGCTTGGTTTGGAAGCACCAAAGTGAAGACCTTCTCACCTATTGAACAAATATTATTAAATTTCTTCTACTTTCACACCTCAAGAAACCTGTCTATTTTGTTTTTAAGTCAGAGGCTCTCACCATTGGCTCAAATTTCTTTGCTCAATTTCATGTACTAGAAACAGAGATGCACAACATACAAGTTTCATACTCAAGCCCTTCAAGTGTTTCTGACAAGAAACTAAATCTTTGAGTCTTTATAATACTCTGATCCTGATTTTATTTATTGATTCTTCAGTATAATTGAGAAGAAAACTGGTTTGGTTACTTAAAGACGGTCAAGTTGCTAGACAAATGTTTATTGAATGAATGACACGCACATAATAAATATTCAAATAATACAAATTCAAATGAGTACTATTATATCTAATTTTTTCCATCCAGTAGAAGTAACAGTTATAATGGTTATCATTTGGGGTGGTATATGAGCGTTGTTTCAGATACCTTCCAATATTTATGGCGGGCAGAATAATGGTCCCCCAAAGATGTCCACATCCTGATCCCTGGAAACTATAACTATATTACCTTACATGAAAACAGAGGCTTTGCAAATGTGATTAATTTAGGGATATGGAGATGTGAAAATTACTTTAGATTACCTGACTAAGACCAATTAATCACAAGGTCCTTCTAAGTGAAAAAGGGAGGCAGGTGAGCAAGAGTCAGAGAGAAATTTGGAGATGCCATGCCCTGGCTTTCAGATGCAGGAAGGGAGCATGAGCCAAGGAATACAGGAAGCTTCTAGCAACGCCTTCTCACCTAAGGCCTCCAGAAGGAACACAGCCTTGCTGAAACCTTGATTTTAGCACAGTGAGAGCCATTTCAGACTTCTAATCTCCAGAACTCTTGGATAATATGCATGTGTTATTTTAAATTTGTGATAATCTATTGTAACAGCAATAGAAAAAGAGTATGAGTCACATGTAACAGTCTAAGATATCCATTACAGGAATAATTCAATTGATCATCATCCACCCTAGGGTCAGGCCAGTTAAATACAGTAAGAATTGGAGAATGGGAGAGAAATTAATATTTTTAGTGCTACTCTGTGGTACCAGAGAGTGATGGGTAGAAGGACCTTCTGGTACCACAGAGTAACCACTACAAATGTAATTTACTAGTGTTAATCTATTTGACTCTAAATGCAATACACATTTTACAGTTAAAGAAACTGAGGTATCATGGGGTTAAATGCCTCACCCAGATTCCCATTGCTAGAGGTAGGAGCATTGGAAGTCTAGCTCTAGAAATGGCACTCTTAACCCACCATATATGAAACTATAATACATGACATATGACCCATTGTGCTAACATTCTTTATCAGAGGTAGTCCGTCAATCACAAACTATTTGCATGGCGTGTGGATTGCATCCTGTTTTTTATGGTTCCCCCTTCCATCTCAGTCATTTCTCTGAAACTTTCTCATTGCTGACAATCCCTGTTGTCCTTAATCACTATGCCAGAGACGGTACCTCCACAACACACCACAGCACACAGAAGAAAATAACAGGTAGAATCAGGGTTCTACCTTGTCCATATGCTAAGGAATGTTTGCTCTAAGATGTCACACCAAGAATGACTTGGTAAAGCCCTAATTCAGTCTGAGTAGAGGGTTGGATGCCTCGTTACTGAAGCAAAAGTTACTCTGGACAAAATTAGGTTACAGATACAAATTTGAGATAGATGTTATCCAACATTTCAAAAAAGAAAATTCAGCAGGCTAGGAGAATTAGAATGGATTTTCAATTAATCCTTCACTTGATTATAAGATCCTTCTTGGTAGGAACAATATTTAAATTCAATTTTAAGTCCTCAGAATTTAATACAGTTCATTGAACTTAGTAGAAATTGATTAAATGTTGATTGGCTATGTTATCCAGAAAAATATCGCAGAGACACTGTTTCATTGCTCAGGAGCCTCTTTTGATGTTTTCCCCCTATTAGTCTTGAAAATATAGATCCATGACTCTCTCATACAACATTTTGAAGTTTGGCCTTCTGCGATTTTCTTTCTTACTAACAAGAGAATGTTAGCGTGTCTGCAGAGCGTAATGTGGCATCATCAGAATCTTCGAGAACATAGCAGATTGTTTAACTTGCTTTTAAAGAGCAACAAACAAACTAAGAAAAGTTATGATCCATGGTACCTATAGGCTGTGTCACAGGATTTGGAAAGACAGAACAGCCAAGGATTCTGAACAAGAAATTACTAAAATGATGTCCCTTTAAAATATAAGCTCCTTCTCACACATACTAATAAACAAAAATTACTTACAGAAAATTAACAGAGATCTCTAACATAAAACTCCTTTTGGATAAAATATCAACAAAACTTAAACCCTAAAAACCTAAAAAGTATTAGAGAATGAGTAGGCAGCCATACTCGTTTCTGCTCTTAGATGAACCTTAGGTCAATTAGGAAAAATTTTCTAAAAGTAAATGTCTGTAAACTGTCTCTGATTTTAGGTTAACAAAAGCCATGCAATAAATTGGAAAAGAAAAAAGTCCATAGATAAGACATACATCTTATGTCCAGTCTCTTCACAGTCTTCCTTGTGCCTGCACTTTGTTTAAAGCAGTCATTTCCATGGGGCTGAATGCACGTAAAGGGCTGAGCCAACCAAAGGGCATGAGATACTCTTGAGATGGAGAACTTAGAATCTCAAAGGGGATCAATCAATTGTTCTGAGGGATGGTAAGTCGGATTTAAGAGATGGGACTTCAGAGTAAAGGCAATGCAGGCTCACTTGATTCTTCCTGCCCTATGATATTCTCCTGCTTCCTCCTGGATTTCCTCTTCCAGTTTGGGTCCTGTTGTCTTTCTCCTTTTGTTCTACCCTCCTAGTCCATTTCCCTTGTTTTTCACCTTTCTCTTTTTTCCTTTATTTCCATGTATAAATTTACGGTCTGCTTCTTTCTTCCTATTTAACTGGTTGTGGCAATTAGCTGAAGCATATTTTTATTACTTTATGGAATAAAATTTTAAGTTCTTTTATTTTCATTTTGTTAATGAGCAAGTTGGCCATTTTATGTATCTTTTTCCTTTCTGATATTAGTTCATTTTAAGTTCTTCCTATGTATTTTCTGTAAATTGTTTTCAAAGACAGAGTCGCCATCCTTGCATAGATAGACCCTCTGCATTGCCTGCTTTTCTTCACTTCCTTCATTGATATATATGAAATCCATGTGGCCCCTGTATTTCAAGAGGAGAAGCGGAATGTGGCAAGGAATGCTCACTCCTCTTCAGAAAGAAGCAGTCATTTGCTAAAATGCATAAAGGGCAATTGTGAAATTTTCTATGGGGGCTGTGATTTAATTTCTCATCATTGCACTGGTGGAGATAAAGGTGAGAGGTCTTTTATTGATGTGCTTTTCTTTTAAAATAACTTTCAGTGCTTAATGGTAATGTGAATCTGATCCACATTTCGACTGCATTTAGATTTTGTTACTGGCAAAATAGAAAACTCATTGATGCCCCAAAATATCTCTTTATAATTCAAGTAATATCATGTAGGATAAATCAGTATGAATTTCAAACTCTTGAAAGCATTAAAGACAAAGGCCTCTCTATTCCAGAGGGAATGTAAAATATGAATAAATCATAATGTTCTGCTGTTAAGGTATTGCTAGAGGTCAAGTGGACTTGAGCTATGTGGCAATTTCTTATGTGGGTATTTTAATAGAATTTCATTTCTCTTAAGAAGGATAAAAATTTTGCATCTTGTATTATTTTCAAATGAGGGATACTCATTTGAATTAATATCAAGAAGCATCCCACACAGAATTTTTAAAAATCATCAATCTGCCATCTTATCCACATTATTTTGTACCTTCAGGCTCTTGATGTAGTTTTTATGAACAGGATTCAAATAAATTGGCTCTTTTTCCTTGGTGGTTTCTTTAATTACTTTGTTATTATCCAAGGAACTGGTTTAATTTAAATGAACACTGTGTTCCTGCTACTACTATCCAGAGAAAACACAGACTCAGAACATGCTGTTTTGTAGTTAAAGTGTATGTCTCTGCATGGGGATGCCAGAATTGGGTAGTTCAATGGCAGCTTCCTATTTTATATAAAGAGCAAATCCAGCCTTTCTTGTGAAATCATTGTCTTCTCCAAAACTCCTATCCATCTCACTAGATACAAAGAGTAAATAGTACATGTATAAATAAATATTCTTTAAGTAAATATGATAGCATTCAAGCCAAGCAACCCAGCAAGTTTAGGTAGTTCTTTTTCCCCCAACTATTTTTATAGGAGGTACATTTTAAAACCAATTATGGGCTGAAGTTATCATAAGTGATCCAACCCTCCACTCAACCTCCAAGATTTTGACATTACATCAAAGTCTTGTTACATGCTTATCTGTAACTGAGATGTTTGCAAAGGTGCTGAATTCCCCTTCCCCTTTGTAGCTTCCATCCAACAAAAGTATATTATAAATTTC
>NW_016812934.1:3564131-3611908 GCF_001698545.2 Rhinopithecus bieti | reverse complement strand
TATATATATATATATATATATATATGCACACACACATATATATATAAATATATATACAAACATTAGGATGCCATAAAGTATTTTACAGACACCATGAAAATATAAAATTGTATTTCATTTCCTGAAATAGTTACAGTTTCAACCCCAGCTCCATCTCTTTAACTGAAGCCATGTGTGAGAAAAGCAAGTTAAATCTTTGGAAACACTCTATTTTGGGCTATTGACTGAGACCCTCCAGAAATCATAGCTTTTCTCCTGCTGCAAATAGAGTGGAGAACAGACTTTCTCATCTGCTAGGGAATGAGAAAGAACTGGTATGTCTGGGGGAGAGTTCTTGACCTATGAACAAATAGCCAAAGAGCAGTCTCATACTTTGTTTCATCGTTTATCTTTCACTTGAGAATTAACATTTCTGTCATACAGTAGAGCCTTATTTTTTTCGTGTGCGAAGAATTTATCTAAAACATGACCCTTTGCCAGAAGCGACAGCAAAACCTGTGGCACCAGCAGAGTGGGTACATCTCCTTAAAATGGTGCTAGAGAATACTGTATACATGATGAACAGAGAGGTAAAACATTGTCACTATTTGCAATGGAGTGTCTATGTCTCAAGGTCAAACTAGAATTACAGTTAGGAGCCTGCTTTCTGGAAGCAAATATACCTGAATTTAAATGTTTGCTTTCCCTGTTACTGGGTGATCTTAGCTCCTCTCAGCCTCAGTTTTCTCATTTCTAAAATGGGGATAAAAATAGTGTCCAGCTCTTCGGGTGGTATTGTGAAAATTCAGTGTGAAAAAGCATGTGGAAAGCTTAGCATGGCTCCTGGCATATGAATGCTCAATATCGTCATCACTAATAGAGCAGGCTCAGAAAATTCCCTTGATCCCAGGAAGCAGACTGTCTGTTGTTACCCAACACATTCCTGTAGATTGAGTTTCTCAAAAATGCAGTTCCTGGACTACTTGCATCTGCCTCTCTCGGAGTGGGTTTAAAAAGTACAAATTCCTGGGCCCCACCCAGGACACCAGAATCTCTGAGTGCCAGGCTGGGAGTCTCCACCTTTAACAAGTTTACTAACTTTGGAAACCGCTGCCCTAAATGAGGTCACCCCTCAGCCCATCCACCAAAGCATTTGACCCTGACAAAAGGCGTGCTTGATTCAGACAGCTACAGTCATTACTGATACCTGCTGAGTGCCTTTTTACATAGGTACTTATTCAAGTGCAGAGATAATGAGGAAGCGGTGTTAATGAAACAAACTGTGTTAAAGTGTGTGCTGTGCCTGGAGCCCCCTGTGTGTTTTTCTCTGGCTGGTCTTTCACTCGGCCATTTTATGTACCCACGTCTCTTTCTCTCATTACCTGGTAAATCCTCCTGATCCTTCAAATCTAGCTTAGAGCCCACTTCCTCAGAAAAAACTGCCTGACCACATTCCTTTCTCCCATTCTTGTATTTCTAGCCAAATAGTATCTGTAAAAGTCTTCTGGCTCTTAGTCATTGCTGTACCTTGTTTGTACTGTTTCTAAAGCTGACATCACTTGTTCATGTCTCTTGCTGGTCTCTTGCCTCTCTACCTTTCTCATGGGAATATAAATCTCTTAAAGGCAAATGCCCTATGTTAGACTTACACTTCTCAATTGTCCTCAAGTACTCAGCACAGAACTTTGAAGTTTGTTTTCCGGAAATACCTGTTGAATGGGTAGGTGTGGACCCCACTTCAGGTTTTCTTTGTATGTCTGATATAGAGGTCTTGAGTTTCCTCTGATTAATCTTAGCAACCTCAAGTAGGACTGTCAGATGTTATATGCCTCCTGAGATTAAGAAGTAGGAAATCTGCAGTATCATCTACTAAATATTCTTCCTTGAAATATTGAACCTGGATCAGAAAAAAGCCTCTAGATCTGACTACCAGTTAGAAGAAGGGTGATGGAATAATAAGTTAAGCACTACTATACAAAGTCATTAGTCAAATTCAGAGTGGAAAGTGCTGACAGACAAATGATGACTTCGTATCATAGAAAAAGAGGACGGCGGGGGCACTGTTAACAATAATAGGGCTTTAAAGACATAAGTATTTGCAGTAGGTGGAACTTTGAGATAATCAGGGAAATTTGAATGTGGACTAGGCATTTAAATGAAATAAATAATTACTATTAAGTCTTTAGGCATCAAAGTGATAGGGTGGTTATATTTTTTAAACGCCTTTATCAGTTAGATATGTGTACTGAATTATTTATGAATAAAATGGACTAATGTATTTTAAAATATTACAAGAAAATATAGTAGGGGAGATAGACAAAATGTGATTGGCAAAGTGTTGAGAATTGTAAAAGCTGAATAACAGGTAAACGGGAGTTTATATGTTTGAATAATAAAAACTTTAAAATGCTTAGACAAATAGTAATATTTTCTGAAAAATACTTCATCCTCATCTTTTCAGCTGAAATGAGAGTAGGAGAGCTTGTCTTAGATATGAAAAGCTTTGCTTTTAAAGCAGGAAGAATTTTTTAAAGCTATCATTTGAAATATGTTAAATTTTTATTTATGTATGTATTTATATGTTGATTTGTTCCGCCAAGGATTTGAGGAGGAAGTTTTTGGAATGGATGTAATTGCTGTGGAAAACATTGTTTATGCATTCGTTCATTTAGGTCACTTGGAGGAGGCTGCAGCACCAGAGGTCTCTGGTTGCATGTACAAAGAGAAGAAGATAATAATCTAAGGGACCCCCTCACCTGGATGATTCTCCCATGTCAGTCAGGCAGAAGCTTGATTGAACAGATGGGCCTTAAGCTTTGCCCTGAAGGCCAGCTGACTGTGTCAAAGCAGAGGGCAAAACAAATGGAGTCATATGCCCTCCTTGCAAAATCTTTTCTTTTTGGCAGAAGCAAGTAGGCAAAGTACAGGCATTAAAGTTATGGCTGACTGATTAAACATTTATTCCATTGCTACTCCCAAAGAGAATTTGAAGTGGTGTCACGGAAATGTATTCCCAGAGCCTGTTGCCCCAAATTTGGGAGTGGAGATGTTGGGAAGATGGTAAGATGTGTGGCCACAGGAATGCCTGAATTAACTATTTAGGTACAGCTGGAAAGCCAAGATTCTTCGATGCACTCTGAGCACCAGCAAATGCTTCAAATGTTGAGAGTTAAGACAAGGTCGAGCCATTTCCTAAAGGAATGATAATCTAAACTTCATTTATTTCCCCTAAATCCAGGGAGACAGCTCTGAGCCTTTACTGTATTGGAATGAACCATTTGAAATTGCCACTATTTGGCCATGTTTGACATAAAAGAATAGCAATTTTATATGGTTCAAACTTAACAACTCAATTGTCAGATGAATTGTGTGGTGGCAGTAGAAAAGAGAAGAAAGAAAAAAAGAAAAGATAAAAAGAACTAATAGAACACAATGAATGACAATAGGAGATAAAGGACTAAGTTTGTTTGTTTGTTTGTTTGTAGCCTGAGTACCTGGGAATATTATATCATTAACAGAAATCAGAATAGAAGGCAGGACTGGGATGAGAGAAATACTAAGTTTATAATGACATGTTCAGTTTGTGATGACAGCAATTGGAGAAATAAAAGTAATAATTTAAGACCAAGATCAGAACCAGAAGTAAAGTCAACTGCCAATGGTATAAATAGTTAAATATGAATGAGTAAATGTGTTCATCAGGGAAAGAGTCTAATAGGAGGAGAACAGAGACCAAGGACTAAAATCTGGTGAGATGGAAGAGGAATTCAGAGAAGAGATTAAGAAAGAAGACTCAGAGAAGCCAGAGAATTCCATGTGTCATGACAGTCACAGAAATGGTAGTTTATAACACAGAATTTCTGCAGAGAACCCAGGTGGTTTGAATAATGCAGTTCAATGCCCCCATTGACCCTTTACCCTCTTACCTTCACAACTAGTTTTTGCTTATTTATTCATGTGAGGAAACTAGTATATCCAAAATATTTCAGCCACGGTACTGAAGTTTTCTAGAACCATTTTTAAAAAGTATTCCCCTCTCTCTCTTTGATTTTAGATTCTGGACTTCAAATGCCATTCTTTTTCGTTCTTTCTCAGTGTCTTAAATCCTACAACAACTAGCATGATGATAACTGAGTTGCCAGGAGCAGGGAATTCCAGCCCCTGCCTGTCTCTCTTCTTCACATTATGCAGTGGGTTTAGAACCTGTCTCAGTTGTATGCTAAGCAGAGCCAGCACAGCCTCTGCACCATCCCAGGCATTCATGCATCTGGGTAGTGTGGCC
Source organism: Rhinopithecus bieti (assembly GCF_001698545.2). Classification (NCBI taxonomy): domain Eukaryota; kingdom Metazoa; phylum Chordata; class Mammalia; order Primates; family Cercopithecidae; genus Rhinopithecus; species Rhinopithecus bieti. The sequence continues at coordinate 3,607,647 of NW_016812934.1, read as the reverse complement.
TCAGAAAAACTCCCATGACTGCCCTGATTTTCAAGAGAGGTTTCTACAAGTTAGAGAAAACAAAGCTGTTCTGTTCATGCCCTTTTGTCCAGCCCTGGGAACAACTCGAATCCTGGAAAAGTTGCACATTTTGAAGATTCCCTAGGGTTTTATCATGATTTGGAGGAATGCCATTGTTTAAGTTGTTGCTAATAATCTGAAGTTTTCCCTAGTTAGACTCTAGCTGCCAGGACACAGGAAGAGAAGAGAGAAGTGAGAGGGAAGACTTTGCTTTCATTTAACTTGACCTCCAATCACAAAAAGGCCCAGCACATTTTTCCTGAACAACTCAAGCTGGTTTTTCACTCCATCTGACCTCCCAGCAAGAAAGACTTCTTGTTGAACACCTGGGTCCTGCCCCAGCAGTTCTGGGCCCAGTCCTAGCCCTGGCACAACTCTCAGCCGCATGTGCCCTGATCTCTCTTCTCCTTTATTTAAATATAACCATCCAGACTGGAGAGCGTGGCTGGGATAAGAAGGAGCTAATAGACCCCACAGGGTCTGTGGTCTCTGGGATGCCTGGAGATTATGTTTGCCTAATTAGTTCGGCTCCACTATCAGTACGGATAACCCAGGGAGCATCGTGATTGGTTTCACAAAGTTAATGGATGATCTGCCATGAAAACACGATCACCAAGGAGCCAGCCGCAGCTCCAGCTGGAGGCTGAGTCCCAGCTACAGCCTTTCTGCGCTTCATCTCACACTTCTTGGGCCTGTATAATAATCCCTCTTGCAGAAGATTTGAGCTTCTCTGTTCCGCAAAATATAAGCAACCCTCATCTTTTCTCCCTTATGCTAAACCCCCATGGCCTGCAGCTGGCTAAATTTGGAACAAGCACCATATCTGAATGTTCCAAGGTCCTGAAAGAAAGAAGCCCTTAGACCCCCATTACCACTTAGACAACCGAGAGTTAAGCATCATTTAGCTCCAGGCTGGGCCTCTGATAATTCTTCATTATTTTGATTTTTGACACAAGGAAAGTGCCTCCCAGATCAACAGCACTCCAGGACCCCATGAATTGGGGAAACTTAGAAATTTCATTTCTGTGCATTCTGAACTTCGTTGCAATCTTGCTGTTCTGGCTCCTGTGAACTTGCTTGTGGTTGCAATTGTGACTGATAAGCATATCTCGCAAATGCCACATAAATCTTGGGACAACTTTTAGAGTAGTAAGACTGCCCAGATGACAAGGACCAAAAAGTGGAGCAATGTATATCCACAGGCAGCACTATCATAAGCATTTTCTGCTTGTTCAGCCTGCCAACTCATTGAATATCTGCCCTGTGCCGGGTACTGGTCTAGTTTCTGGGGCTACAATAGTAAATTAGATAGAGCACTTTTCCTTAAGGGTCTTTTACAGTCTAATGGGGAGAGCAGGCCTGTGTCTCATATTTTCTGCCATCCCCTGTCCATTATTCCAGACATGCCATTTATGGGAAGTGGAAGCAGGATAAGGAATGGTTCTGGTTTTTCAACACACAAAGGAAAAAAAATTATTTGCTTAGTTTGACTCTAGCAGACTGTCTGGAACTTTTAATCCCTAGGGTAATTCATCCTGCAATGGTTGTGGCCAGCCTGTGGCTTGCATTTCTAACCTGTTACCTGTAGCTTTGATGTGATTGAATAGTAAGTCCAAGCACAGCAAAACAGCAATACGAAGAGACACTCACCGTGTCCCCAGTCATGAGGAAAATAGACCTGAAATAGTCAATAGTTTTTAGGTATCCGAAAACTCAACTCAAATTGACAAAGACAAAAATAGCTTATTAGCAAATATAACTTGAAAGAATGTAGGTAACATAATGCTGTCATGGTTGGGATAACAGAACTTGGCCAATGTCACCACGGACTCAAAATTACTATGTCTCTTTGTCCTACATTCCTCTCTGTTAGCTAAGTGAAGAAGAGAGTGTCCCTCAGACACCCGAGCAATAATTTGAACAAAAATACCAACTCTTTTTCTTATTTGACGATTTGGTCATATTCCCAAATCTGAATCAATCATTTTGGCCAGGAAATTGAATGTGTTACTTGTATTGTGTCACATGTCCAGTGTGGAAGTAGATGTGGTCTCAACATCACCCAAAGCCACACATAACAAATAACAGAAATGAAGTGGTCTCCCAAAAGAAACTGAGGTTAGTATTTTCAGAAGAAAGAATGTGGAATGTTAGCTGACTGGGATTGTGGAGAGGAACCCACAAATGGCAACTCTAAGGATTTTGATTAGACATATTGCAAAGTAGGTTATCTGTGTTCATGTTGTTTCCAAAAAGCAGAACAACATACAAGGTGTCCCTGTAATTGGGTAAAACTAATCAAAAGAGAAACTAGAAATAGTCAATATTCCAAAATTCATAATAGACTTTTAGAAACTGATACGGTTTGGTGGTTACCCACATGATGCTGTTCTCATAAGTGAGTACTCACAAGATCTGATGGTTTTATAAGGGACCTTTCCCCCTTTTGCTCAGCACTTCTCCTTGCTGTCACCATGTGAAGGAGGACATGTTTGCTTCCTCATCCACCACGATTGTAAGTTTCCTGAGGCCTCCCCAGCCCTGTGGAACTGTGAGTCAATTAAACCTCTTTCCTTTATAAACTACACAGTCTTGGGTATGTCTTTATTAGCACCGTGAGAATGGACTAATACATAAACACAGGACTGAAGGGCAGAAGGGAAGGTGTAAGACGAGAACAGAAGGCTTCAGTCCTAGGAGGACCAGGGCACCCAAGTCAGTTACTAAGGCAGGCTCCAGGCAAGGATCCAGTCAACTGAAGGGGTGTGCCAGATGAGGCTGGATTTTATGATAAAGCCAAAGTATCAAAATTGGATCATAGCACTGACTCTGACTTGGGCAAGAGTGTGAGGAAGAGTGGAGAAGCCAAGGGTGAAGTTATACTCCCTGAATCCTCACATGGAAAGGTCAAGGTCAGAAGGTTTCAACTGATCTATAGCTGTGGGGACTGTAGCATTTAAAAGATTGGTATGACCCACACCTGCTAGACTCAAAAATCTCATAAAAATTGCATTTCTTTTCTAACTCTGAACTCAGGTTTTCTTGGCTGTATACTTCCAAATGGGTATCAAGTGTTTGGGTCTTTGTTGGGAAATGAACTGAAAATCTGAGTCCAAGTCCATGAAATTTTTCTGGTAGGAAATTATCACTCTTGCTCCTCAAAAAAGAATAGAAGTAAAGCAAATATCAGATCAAGGGTGACATATTGGCATGGCAGATAAATGCATAGACCTGGTTCTAGGCAGACACTATATGAGCTGTGGTAAGCGGAAGCTTCCTGTGTGGCCTCTGGAATGGTGGTGTTGAGGCATTTGGCACTTTAACTGATAATAATTCCTAGATAGTACCCTCCTGGCAGTGGAGGCAGCCACTTGTCCCAAAGTCCTCCACAGCTAAGACCTTTCCTGTCAGCACACTTTGCAGTGCCCCTCGCTCTTTGGTATCTCATACAACCCTGGACAACATCTAGACCTTCCACCACTCATCATCCTCTCAGGCTCTCAGCCACCTCTGAGAAATGCTGAGTCCATCACTCCCTCAAAGACCTGGTAGCTGGAGGATGCGGTTAAGTCCCAAATTCTACACAGCACAGGGACCCAAGTGCAAATCAAAATGGTCCAGTAAGGCTGGGCACAGTGGCTCATGCCTATGATCCCAGCACTTCGGGAGGCCCAGGCAGGAGATTTGCTTGAGCTCAGGAATTTGAGATCAGCCTGGACAAAATAGTAAGACTTCATCTCTACAAAAAAAAATTTCTTTAATTAAGCATGAGTAGCACGTGCCTGAGAGGCCAAGGCTGAAGGATCACTTGAGCCCAGACGTCAAAGCTGCGGTGAGCCATAATTGCACCATTGCACTCCAGCACAAGATCCTGTGTAAAAAATTTTTTTAAAAGAGGTCCATTAATCTTGGTAATCTGATATCATTCAAGATATATCTTTAAACTACATTTTAAAAGAGTAACTTTGGGTTACATTAGGGTGCTATATGACCTATAGAAGTCATTCAGAAAATATATCCTGAGTAAACAAAAAATCATGACAAAATTACTAATAATACAATTTACACAAGATTTCTCTTTGTCTCTTTCTCTCTGTCTCTCTCTGTCTCTCTCTCTCAATATATATATATATATATCTCACACACACACACACACATCACACAATTCTTCATTTCTACCAAGCAGTCTCTGCCCTACATAACGTAAGAGAGTAGAAACATGATTTCCACTGCCACTTTGTCATCTCTGGGACACAAGCTCTGATGAGAGACCACCCATTCAGCCACAGAACAGTATCCCACTTCTCCAGCCTCATAAAAATATAAACCTGATAGCAACCTCGAACCTGCTCAAGCAGATCGGATATGAGCTCTCTCTGTGGTTAATTTCTGCAGCTTTGATAAGGCCTTAAGTCTATTTTTCTCTTTAATATCCATTGCCATGCATCACCTTGAAGAACTGTTTCCCCCACACACACAGATATAATCTAAAATGAAAATGAAGTGCACTTTAGATCTGTATGCCTACAAAACTGTGTTCTCCCATTTACAATTCAGGGAAATGTATTTTTCTGAAATTAGATTGTGGAGTATTTTTGGTAGTGAGTCTCCCATGTCACCCTCCCTAGAAACCAAGTTCCTTCATGATTTGCAGTCACTGAGGAGGGATGAAAGTCAAGGTTCTCAGGAACACTGGGTCTGACATCCACTTGAGGGGTTTGGCATTCCTCTTTGAAAACAGTCAATGATGTTTGCAGAGTTATAGAAATTTTTTAAAAATTCAATTAATTCAGTAGCAGGTAATAAAAATTCAAAGGCAACTCACCAGTTTATGAGGCTAAATGACAGAGTTATTATGTGTCCTGTCAAATAAGAAGATCACACCTTTCTTTTTTTCTTTACCAAGAAGCTACACAATGGATATTCTTTAGATGCTTTCTTTTCCTCACTTTTGATTGGAAAAACAAGAGTATTATTTTGCCCTCAGTGAAACAAATGCATCATTTCATCTGCAATTGTTTGGTCAATTGGCAAGGGTAAGAATAGGCAGGAAACAGAAAACTTTGCCTTGTGGTCTAATTATTTCTTTCTATTTATGTGTGTAGCTACCCTCAGCATTGTAGTTTAGTACTTGTATGCCAATCAATTAAAATGTTCTATTTTCTGAAACAGCAGGCACTTCCAACGTTAAAAAACAAAACAACAAAGAAAAAACACTGTGATTTCAAAGCATAGCAAGGAATCCAGATTAACCCCATATCATAGTCCACAAAGAGATTTCCCAAGTTTAGCACAATTTCTGACACAGAGTAGGTATTTGGCAGATATTTGTTGAATAGTTGAATTGAGCAGCAGCAGCCTAAGGTGTATCGGCAGGTATGAAAAACTTGTGAAGAGGATATTCTTCTCTATAAAGTACTACAGAGGGCACCTGATGAAACCTGTTTCAGAGGGAAGCCCAGGAGTCATTCGGGGAGAATCAGAGGCTGGAGGCCTTGTACCAGCAGTCATTTGTTACTGTTAAAGTGGCCCTAATTTGAACCCACACTAGTATGACCTGAGGAATTCTGAGTGGCAAAACAAGAAGAGAGATGGACCTTTCTTCATCTTTACTGACAGAGGAATTGTGAAAGATACTTTCCACTGTGTAAGAGCATGAGGGTAGACCTGTGTCTGGCTCTTTCCTGTCAAACACTGGAGCCCTCCTTGCCCTACTCAGATAGCAAAGAGTACAGTGAAGGCCTAATTAGGGCTCCACTCAGACATCTTCCTTTCATGTTTTGATCTATACCCACCAAAACGTAATGACCAGGCCTCTTATACAACCACACCCAGTTTAAAACCTAGCCTGTGAGAGCTCTTGTCTTAAAATTTTCAGACGAAAATTGCAATTAACCACTAAAAACCATTTTGAGCATTTAATTTTTGACTGAAGCATAACCCCTTGTTGAACAAAGCTTCCAATTTCTGACAAGCAATGACTAGACCCTCACTTGCTATGGACGTTCCAAAGTCTTGCCTGGTATGCTACAAAAAGCAGATACAGTTCCTCTATGAACATGACCTGTCTTCCAGGCTCACTAAGGAGTGGCAAATAATAACCATATAGGATCTTAAAAGAAATCCAGAATCAGGGGATAAATATCATGGGATTAACATTTTGTGGAAATTATCTGAGAAAAAGATATATTCCTACTTAAACCTCAAGAAAATGCCTTACTTAAAGGACTACAATAGTGGTTCCAGACATTTAGATTGAAGTTCCAGGGTGCATTGTTTCTATCTCCCAGTTACTTAGTCCGGTAGCTTGTTTGGGGCAGGTCCAGCTTATCACACAAGGGATTTTAGTATCCTACTGCTTAAGCATTAATAATAACAAAAATAATACAGTTATGGGCCGGGTGTGGTGGCTCATGCCTGTAATCCCAGCACTTTGGGAGGCCGAGATGGGTGGATCACAAGGTCAAGAGTTCAAGACCAGCCTGGCCAAGATGATGAAACCCTGTCTCTACTAAAAATGCAAAAATTAGCCGGGCATGGTGGCATGCACCCGTAATCCCAGCTACTCAGGAGGCTGAGGCAGGAGAATCACTTGAACCTGGGCGGCAGAAGTAACAGTGAGCCGAGATTATGCCACTGCACTCCAGCCCGGGAGACAGAGCAAGACTCCGTCTCTAACTAAATAAATAAATAAAGTTTTAAATTAGATCTAATTGAAAGATCTTTCATTTGTTCAGGGGCAAAACTGGGGTGTGTAGGGATATGTGGGTGAGTGGAGAGTGAATGGGAAGTAGGCATTGCAAAATAGAATGTAAAAGATTGAGACCTCAGGAGACTGACATTTCAGATCCATGCTGTACCAGACTAGTGATGCTCAGCTGTAGTGGGACTCAGAAAAGTCACAGTAGCCTAAAATAAGATGTGGGTCACTCAGGAAGGGTGAAAATGCTACCATTTAATCACCAGGACTGCATAAGTGAAACCATGCAACGTTCTGTGATGTTCCCACTCCTGTCTAGTGTTATTTCCTGGCAGGAAAGGGCTGATAAAGGACATGCTTTGAAAATCATACCATTGTTGTAAAGAGAAAACTGTGGGCAAGAAATGTTGGAGCACTGGGGAGGAGGGGCAGAGGAAAGAACATCTGGGGGCCATACATGACAGTGCTGCAGATTTATTCCTCACTAAGCCCACTGTTGTATCATTTTACCCTTCCAGAAAATGGAGATGAAGCGCTCACTTATTTTACCTTACCAAGGGAAGCTTCATACATTAACGTAAAATATTTTGAAAATGTCACATAAAATCTATTATAGAAATACAAGATGTTACCAATGATTTTTCTCTAGCAGGATATGCCAGAGGGGAATCGCCTCCAACAGAAATGGAATTGTAGTTTCTAGCCCCCCTTGCTGGACAAGCAATGTAAAAACATCAGTTTCTCAGGCTTCCAGCTGCACAGCAGATGTTAGTGGTAGAGAAGGTTGGGGCAGTGCAAACTGGTTTGGCTCACCCGTCAGAACCCTTGTTCACAGCCTCATTTCAAGAGATCTCACTGGGTTCCCATTTCGGCTGAGAGTATTTAGAGGGAAAGACTGCCTTGTCTCTCTTCCAAGTAGAGAAAAATAAGAATAATAAAGCTCATCAGAAACCAACAGCATATTCCAATTTTTTTAAGTGAGCCATGGCATCTTTATAACTTGTCTGTGAGATTTCATAACCACATCAGAAACACAGCCTCTATTGGGGTAGCGGTCCTAACACAGAAGAGGGAAGGAGATGGAAGGTAGTCACATCTAACCAAAACAATAGGGAACATTTGAGTAATGTAATTACTGAGATGGACATGGTGGCCGGGACAGTGGGCTTTAGTCACTCACGTGATCTTATGAGAGGTACCGTCCGATCTTTGATAATGACACTGACACACTCCGAAAGAGAGACTGATATAGGATGCTTTTAACAGGGGCTCTCCCCTCTTCTCTGCCACCTTCTTACATGTCTAAAAGAGGTTAGTGAACCGAACCTTTGAAGGACATTTTGAAGGCAGCAGACACAGCTTGAATGTTGGGTGGTTGTTTTTTAATGGACTTGTCAGCAGCCGTTCTCATTTGCAACAGAATTCCTTTTCTTTCCTACCCTTTCTCAGGTTTGTGTTTTCCCAGTGCTGTGCCAATGCTGAATAATTTACAAGGATAGAAAAAGAAAACTGTCACTATCACAGTCCCAGGGCTCTCCACTCACTCATCTGTCACATGGTCAAATGTCACTGGTGCCATTATTTGTGAGGGGTGAGATTAATGCCACGTAGCTACTTGCCTTGTTTCTTTCCCTATTGTTAATGGTACTGAACTCCAAATGTATTTTTTAGAAGAACTGGTTGCCATTTCCGCAACAAATGTCCCACCTAAGGAAATTCAAGTAACTGACCTCCCCATTCCATCTCACCCTTTCATCTGTCTTCATCTGTTTCTTCTTATCTGGCATTTCCACCCACAGCATAAAAATACAATCTAGTTAGAACTATATTCAGAAGAAATGCCAGCATTCAAAGTGATCCCAGTCGTGTTGGTTCTGTTCCTTATTAGGAGAGAGAGAGAGAGGAAAAAAAAGGCCATCCTGGTTGCAATAATAAAGAGTCACAGTGAATCACAGAAGGAGCCGACAAAAGATCCCCTGCACACAGATGGCACTTTGCAGAAGGGAAATCAGAGGCATGGCACTCAGAGGAATTACCAAAGTGCAGAAATGCAAGGATCAACATTTTTTTATTCTTTATTAAGAGGGTAAAATATCAGTATTGATTATATAAAAGAAAAAGAGAAAAAATAATAAAATTCTAATAATCATCTAGTTTTAATGTAATAAAGAAAACAAATGTTACATAGGTAGATGCTGACATTAACTCATCAAAATTTATTGCTGTGTTCTAAGCATGGAAGAACTCCCATCCCTGATTGAAGACCAGGCTCTCCAAAGAATGGTGAAATGTGTAAAATTCCTATCTATTGGTGTCTCAAGCGCGAATATTCAGAAATAATAATTATAGCTCATGTCAATCAAGTACCTAGTAAATGCTTTAAATGTACCATTACCATTAACACTCATAAAGATTGCTACTATTAGTACCCCCATTTTACAGATAAGAAAACTGAGGTACAAAATGTTTAAGTAAATGATCCAAGTAAGTGGTAGTGAACCTGAGACTGGTCATAGAGTAAGACACTAAACTTCTATTTGAAAAATGTGTATCTACACACTACTGAATAATTGAGGGAAGATTGAAAAATTTAATTCACTCTTATGAGCTTGGGTCAGGTTAATAGCCTTACAAAGCTTATACCATTTGTTTCTGCCTCTCTTCGTTTGAGTGCCAATTGACTGAATTAAATTCTTAAGAATTAACTTGCTCCTGTCCTGTTGAGTGAGCTATTTGAAGTGACTAGAATTTATTTGCTTCCTGCTCTTCTTCATGACATATGATTGGATCTCGGCTCTGGTTCATTAACAGGTAAGCTACAGGTACAAGTTATCCTGTCCCAACTTAACTTCTCATCCTTGAGTGTTTCTTTGTGTTTCCTTTTGGCTTGCTTTGGGGAAAACCCTGATATCTTATCTCAGGTGATACCTTAGAAAGGTAAATAAAAATACAGAGCAGCTCTGATCCCATTAGCTGCCTTAAAAGGGCGGGGAGGAATTGAGGAGATCTGCTATCTTCTTCACCACTAGCAGATAAGTGCTCTCAGAGAGCTACAAAGGCAAAATCCCCAAGGAACCTACAATAAAGACACCTGGGTCATCTTGTGGAGCGATGCCAGCTGAAACCCAGCGGCTGTTTCTGTGAACATATAAAATGACCTGGAGAATCCAACTTCACCCAGAACACACTGATCACTTTTTCCAAATGTCAAATGAAAACCTGAAATTTCAAGGTAAAGATCTGGAACCTTCTATCTCTTAGTTACAGGGACAGAGACTGGCAAAAATGCAGTCAACTGGGATGTTATCAAGTCCATGAGCAAATGGATGCTGCATGTGGAAAGAGACTTCAGTGAACAGATTCGGCACATAGATCGTCATGTGCTCCAACTGATTTCTATTTGTGCTGATGGTGATGCCAAGTCATCAGATCTGATGGAAAATTATCAATACGTAGGCACAACTAGTGGTGGATACAGGTGCTTTGGAACTAAACAATTGCTAGATTTGTGGTTCCTTCACATTGAACCAATCTTTTCTAATTCCAGATAATTAGAATAGAAAAGAAAAAGAAAACCTAAAAAAATAGTTGTGCAAAGTTGTTGTAGGAAACTACTAATGGTTACCCTTAAAGGTTTTTTTAAATGTAGGTATTTTTGGAGGAAAATTGAGCCCATTCTTGCAAACGCAACAACTGCTGAAAACAAAGTTTATAAATTGCACTGTGATTCCTGATCCCTTGAGCAACAAAAAGAGGCAACATAAGCCTTCTTATATAGGCTCACTTAAGAATCAACTTTTGCAATATTGTTGGCAATAAATACTACTGTCATTAAACCTCAAGAGAAAATGTGATTTGAGAAAGCTGTAAGGGCGCTTTGTAAAGAAAAATCCAAGAGCACTGAATGCCCATGAGGTCTTGCTTCAAATTCCAAAATTTCTCTTATTTCGGGAAGTTTCTGACAAAGTTCTCTTAGCATTCTTCATGGGACTGGTTTTTATATTTTCTAGGCCAATAAACATGTCTTGATAGAAAAACAATTGTTTAAGGAGAAATATTAAAGAATTTATGTTGAAAGTCATTTCAAAAGATTCATTATCTGGCTTCATTGTCTGGCAGAATCTTAACTTTCTGAGCCCTTTAGTGTGTACATAATTCTTTACTTCACCAAGGGAATCCACGAAAATTGTCAGTGAAAGCCAAACACATAGATTCATTCATTCATTCATTCAACCAAAAATGATTATCATTGCAGATATGGCATGCGAGTCACTCTACTATACAAAAGTGATCAAAAGGATAAGATACAATTCAAACTTAAAGAGGTTTTAATTCTATTGGGAGAAAAGAACATACAAACTGAAAAATAAAACATGTTATGTAAAATAATGGAAACAGAGCCAGAGTATTATGGGTAATACCAGACTCAAGATTTTCTGTGATTTTTTTCTTTTTCTTTTTTTTGGCCTGGACTGGGTCACCTGCCTTTGCATAATATAACCAGGGGTATCATTTTAAAAATGAATATAGCCATTTCTGTAGAAACCTCTACTTTCAGAGAGGAAGTTTTAAAGTATATTAACATATTTAAGTGTGACAATGAATATGGCCTATTAACAGAAAAATTAATCATGCATTAAAGCAAACTTGAAAAGAATGCTCACTTAATAATGTACTTTTATTTATTATATAAAGTTACACAATTCATAATTTTTAAACATTTATACTCACCTTCATACACATTAGTGAGGTTGTAATGTATATTTGATTTCTCAATTCAGGCATCAGCAAGCTACCCTCAGCATACCCCGGTGAGCAAACGTTTTTGATCAAAGAAGGTCTTAGTAAAAATAGGATCTTGAAGGGAATGACAAGTATTACTAAAAAATAATTTGGGAACAACTGAATTATACACTTTGTAGGGCCCTTATGAAAGGTCTGTGCTATGTTCTGAATGTTTATGTTGGCTCCTTTTGCCTTCCACCATGTGAGGATGCAGGAAGAAGACACCATTTATGAAACAGAGAGTGAGCCCTCACCACACAATAAATCTACAGGAGCCTTGATCTTGGACTTTTTAGGCTCCAGAACTGTGAGCAAGGAATTTCTATTGTTTTTAATTACCCAGCCTACGGCATTTTGTTGTAGAGGCTCAAATGGACTAAGACAATCTGTCTACAGTCATATACACATATGTATAATATACATGCACATTCATGCTGACCCTAAGAATCATAAAGATCAATCTTTCATACATGCTGTCACCATAGGTCTCAGATCCTTCAATGTAGTCTCAATTCCAGATATTCTCTCTAATTGTCAGAATGTGCCAGAAACTGTGTCCATATTTGGAGTTTTAATATGTATGTATTAGTTTGTTTTAGAAAATATTACTGATTTTTAAATTATTGTTACTAAAGTAATAGGCATTCCAAGAGAGCACGCTTCGGTTCATGGTCATTAATTGTGCAGTAGGATTATGTGGAACAAGATGGAAATTATATATAGCATTGGTAACATGTGTTCCTAGAAATTCATTAACACATGGATTTTTGAAATATGAAAACAGCAATCTGCTTGAAGGTTTTCATAGTAGTCAAAGATCAGGATGGACATTTGCAAGCCTTCCCGAAGATAACTGGATAAAATAATGGGAGTGAATGTTATTATTTTCTTTTACTGGAATATTTCTTTTGTCTGATTAGTAATGTGGATACTGTGAGCTTCTGAAAGAAAAAAAAATCCAAACAGATGGAATTCATTTAAATAAGAAAAGTAAGAGGAGTGCAGACAGAAGCGCATGGCTCTTGCTATTATCATATGAAAGTACTGTCCAGATCATATGACTAACAGCCAAGCAAGCCAGCTATGATGTCCCATGTTATAATAGTCCACCGCTGAACATTTCACATGGGCCATGTGTGGAGTTTTTAAACCTTTCTGAACTTTATGAAATACTGCATTACTATTATTGGTGTTATTATAGTTATCAACTTACTTCATATTATGTTTCTTTTGACAAACTTTAAATTATCACACAGATGTTAATATCCACAATTTAACAAAGCAGATACACCACATACTTGTAAAATAAGTTCCATGTGGTTAAGGTTGCAATTCACCTCTTTTCTTTAATCATGACTATCACTCAGTAACAGGGCTAGCCATCTCCATGTATGTATGTGTGTACGTGTGTGTATGCATCTAAAGTAATAATGGATTAGGATTCTTTCATTGCAATAGAAGAGGAACCAAGTTTATTTAACTTTAGAAAGAAAGGGGCATTGCTAATTAAGACACAAAGATATCCTATGTCTGAATCTGAGCATCTTCTCTGAAAAATCTGCCTACTCGTTCTCTCTCTTTTGACTCTTTCTCTGCCTTCCAGCAACATGTGGATTTATGATGACATCCTATAGCTCCTGGGTTAAGGCTTTGTCATTCAACAAACCAACTTAGACTGGACTCCTCTTTTTATCCCAATTTGAAAATGCCTGGAAAAAGAGTTTGATTGTTTGAGCTTAGGTCAAACAAAGTTATTGGACTTCTAATCCAATAACTTTGGTCAAGGGGGTAGGATCCAGAACAAATATGGCTCCTGAGGTTGCCAGGTATGTAAATAAGAGAAGCATTGAAGAGTCAAAAGGCATCTTTATAAGCTAGGCAGACCATTCCAAATGTTACAGTCATAAATAACTAATAATGTATGGCAATTTATATTTTTCAAAGATGTCATATGTATTTTCAAATTTTATCTCATTTGATCCTCACAACACCCTTCAGTAGACGTAGATATCATTATTCTTATATTTTAAATGAGGAAACAGAAAGTACAAAGACTATGTGAATTGCCCCAGTGACACAGCTGGACTATGAAGGAGCTACTACTAAATCTCAGGTTTTCTGATTTGAAATTCAGCACCCTTGTTCCTGTTCTATGGGAACAGCAGTTTCTGATTTTGTCAGAGTATGAAAAAAACTTGAAAACAGGTTTCTGATCTTTATTTTTTTTTTCCTAAAATAGGACCTCTACTTTCTTTCCTGAGAAGGTTCCCCTCCCCACACTCTGACCAAATGTAACTGGGATTCCTCCAGTGATTCTCCCACATGTGGTCACAGGCAATTTACCAACCAGATTTACCAGGAAGGGTCTGCTTTATTCAACTTTTCCTGCCGTTGCTTTCTTCATTAATTCCACTGCCACTGATGGGCTCTGAAGACACTCATTTTTGCCTCCATTGGCAGAGACCATCCTTGGGTGGCAGATATTCTTTCCAAAGGAGCTGTGTCTGCTGTTTCCAGAACTGCCTTCTTTGAAGTGCAGAGCCTTGCTGAGATTCCTGTGAATGAAGTAATGGCCTTCAATGCCTCTCATCACATTTCACCTGTGCCGTGATGCACCTCTGCTTGAGCCAAGTCTCACCAGGTATGTCAAATGTTAATTTCCTCTTTTAATTCTGACCTATCTCTCAATAGCATCTCCAATAAAGTAAGAGAGAACATATAGACAGGAAACATGATGCTGGACATCCCTGGCACCTCTCTGTCTCTCCCATGTACTATTTTTCTTTCATTCATTCTTCACCCCTTCATGTATTCATTCACCCAGAAAATGATTCTTGTTTAGTGCTTACCATGTGCAGTGTGTCGAGAGACACAGTGGTCAACTGGAAAGTCAAGGTTTCTCCCCTCATTGGGCTCAATTCTAGTTAAGAGAGGGGAGGGAAACCAAACACATGAACAAATAAAGAGAATAATTTCTGATAGGAAGAAAATATATCAGGGTATTGGGGATGTTAGTAACTAGTGAGGTAAAGGGGAAACTTAGATGGGTCTCTTTGGAAGAATCGGCAATCTATAAATCCGATTTATGTAAAACATATCATTTTTGCAAAGATAGGCAAGTGGAAAACTTCAGGCCAAAGAAAGAATGAGTATAAAGGCTTTGAAGAGGAAATAGTTTCGTGTCTTTGAGGAAACAGAAGACTAAAATCTTAGGAGAGTAGTAAGAGGTAAGGTCAGAAAGGTAGAGAGAAGCTAGGTCATGGAGAGTTTTGTAGTCTACAGGAAGAAACTTAAATCTTATTCTAAGTGCAATGAAAAAACACCGAAAGTTTTTCAGCAGATAGCATAACAGCTTTAAATGATCATTCTGACTATTGTAGGGAAAATAAAACATTGGCATTAAGAAAACCCTATTCCTCCCTTCCTTGTACCATAAATAAATGAATAAATTCTCACGAATATAAAAGTCTTGCAAATACTTGCTTGGGAGGAAGAGGGATGATTTGCTGTCTAAATTGAAGTACTGGATGAGATATGATTCTTCCACCTGTATACATCAGCACAACTTTTTGAATCCACAATACATGCCGAATTGTACATTTAGCACTGGAAAGATAACCTAAGCAGCATGCAGGGCCTATCCTCCAGGAGCTTTCAGTCCAAAAGAAGGTGCAGACAAGAAAAGAAACAATTTCAATTCAGTGTTATATTAGTTATATCTTGCTGTGTTTCAAACCACCCCAAATTTAGTGGCTAAAAATAACACACATTTATCATCTCACAATTTCTGCAGGTAGAGAATTTGGGAGTAACTTAGCTAGGTGGTCTGGCTCAGGGTCTCTCCTAAGATTGCAAGCAAGATGTTGGCCAGGCTTACAGTCGTCTGAAAGTTTGACTGGAGCTTAAGAATCTGTTTCCAAGATGGCGCCCTCACACAGCTCTTCGCTGGAAGTCCCGAATCCTTGTCATGAGAACTCTTCATGAAGGTGTTTGAAGTTCTTCATGACGCGGCAGCTAGCTTTCCCCAGAGAAAGCAATCCAAGAGATTGCAAGAATAAACACACAAGGTCTTTTTATGACTGAATCTTGAAAATGGCACACAGTGACTTCTACTACATTCTATTCTTCAGAAGCAAGTCACTCAGTAGAACCCAAACTCAGGACAAGGGAATTAGTTTTCACATTAGGGAAGGAAGGGGTGGCAAAGGGTTATGGGGCATCCCTTAAAATCACTATCCACAAATGTGATAAAGTAATGCTATGCAGGCAAATAGTGGCATCCTTAAATTAGACTTGGAGAATGTGAAAAGCCTTCCCACAGGAAAGTTAAGACTGGGAATAGTAAGTGAAGAAGAGTTCAAAGAACACCTTACGCAGAAAGAATAGTTAGGGAAATGTCTGTCCAAATAAGAAAGGGTGGTACATCAGGGAAATGGCAGTGCAGCATCTCATTGAATCTCTGAAGTTACCAGTTGTTGCAGGGTCCTTCATTTTATACACCAACAAGAAACAAAAATTGCTGCCACTTACATGTGACAAATTATTGATGGTAAAACACATCTTAATTTTAGAAGTGTGAAGATATGAAATGAAATCAAAAGGCAACTTGGAATCAATGAAATTGGTAGTTTGCTATTGAAAGGGCTTAGAATAAGGTAGGAGAGTGTGGAGTTTGAAGCTGGAAAGTTAACATGGGCCAGATGATGAGTGTATCAGGTCATTCATGTGTTCATATAAAGAAATACCTGCAACTAGGTAATTTATAAAGAAAAGAGGTTTAATTGGCTCGTGATGTGTAGGCTGTACAGGAAGCATGGTACCAGCATCTGCTCAGCTTCTGGAGCGGTCTGAGGGAGCTTTTACTCATGGTGGAAAGTGAAGCAGGAACAGGTACATTACATGGTCAGAGTAGGAGCAAGAGCAGAGGGGAGGTGCCACACATTTTTAAATGACCAGATCTCATGCGAACTCACTATCACAAGGACAGCACCAAGGGCATGGTGCTAAACCATTCATGAGAAATCCACTGCCATGATCCAATCACCTCCTACTAGACACTATCTCCAACACTGGGGATTATAATTTGCCATGAAAGTTAGAGGGGACATACATGCAAACTACGTCAATGCGGGATCCTAGAAGCCTCTAAGTTTAGTTTTTAGCCTATTGTCAGTGGGAAGTCTGGGAGGTTTCAAAACAATGGCGAGTACACAGATCTGTATTTTAGAAAGAGCACTGTGGCTGCAGTGCATAAAATAACTTGAAGGAAGGCAAGGATACCAGTTAGGTTTTGGTTGTATTAAAGATCCAGAACAGATAAGATGGTGACTTGAACAAAAATTAGTGACAGTAGATGGATTGCAGATATATTAAAGAAAAAAATCAACCAGAGCTAGTGATTAATTGGATGTGGGGGTGGGAGAAAAGAGAGTGGGCTCTATAATATTAAAACACTGCACCTCCATAAATTTTATACAATGACAATATGTAGTTTTAATACCATTCTGATTGTTATTAATTACCATTATTGGCATCATTATTCTTATCACTTCATATTTTATTATCTTGCTGGGACTAGATGAATTCATGTTATTTAGAGAGACAGCATGATACAGTGAAAAGTGCAGGGTCTTGGGAGACAAAAGAAAGGTTGTTATGCAATGCTGCCCTGATCCTGTAGTAGCAAGTAAATTTGGGCAAGATGTATGACTTCTCCAAGACTGTTTTCTCACCTTTTAAATGAAGATAGCAATTTCTCCTCTGCTGGTGAAACAGGGAAAGTTTATGTTAAGTGTCTGACTTAGTGCTTCATTGGTTGACATACAGTGGGTGCTCAATTAATGGTCGCTATTATTATTACATTCATATAGCACTTAATTTGACAAGCCAAATGACCATTTAGTTGGTTATTTTTCAGAGCAATTTTTTTGAAATAATGGAGGAGATAATGAAAATGGATGAAGCCATTAAGGCAGGTGAGTGATAGAGGGATTCACATTGTAGCTTCTACCCTACCATGGGTATTACAGAGAAATAATCATACATGTTTAAGTTCAACAGTCTATGTGCAGAGTATTCTGCCTATGGGTAGCGGATCATTTTGCAAAGCATGTAAGACTCTAACTTTTCCACAATTAGGCAGGTTGTTAATGGGTATTTTATAAATTTTTAAAGACAAGTTTCAATGTCAAGGAAGTTTAAGAAATGCTGGGATTTGTTAAACCAGTTTCTTTTCTGCAGAATTTACCAAAGCTTTAAATATTCTGAAGTGTGCTATAAATCTCCAAGAAGGGAGATACGATGCAGCATCTTCCAAACTTATTTGATGATGGAACTCTTTTGAGACTAGTTTTCCACAGAACACGCATTTGGGAAATTTTGCAGCAGACTGTATTTTCTTGAATATCTGCATCTTGTATGCATCCTGTCTCTACCCTACTTTAGAAATAGCCACCATATCTGAGCAACACAGTAAAAAGATCTTTTTTCATGACTCAGGAAAAGAGAATCTTAACAGCACCCAAATCTAAGGACCTTTTTTAAAAAATTATTTGACATTGATTGTCAGAATTTAAAAAAGAAACAATAAAATTCATGGAAAGTATTGAAAGGTTAACCATTCCCGTTTTATTTTATAAGTACATAAAATAAGATAAATAATGCCTATAGGTAACAAGATTGTATATCAATTTAAGGTACAAAAAAGCTTTTTCATATATGTATTTAGATCAAATGGAAGCTATGAAGATGCCAAAACAATAAATACTTATCTTTAAAAGTGTGCATCTATGTATCTTTCTTAATTATTTATTTGGAATGTATCAGATACATAAGGATATAGTCTTATATATATCTGCTAACTACAGCAGTGTACATAGAATTCTGGAATATAACAGAAATTGGAGTAAACTAAGCAATAGTACCCCCCAAAAAAGAAAAGGAAAGCAATCAATAGTTGGCTACTAAGTAGTATTTTCAAGTAATGCTGGTTTTAACATCAAATTTAATATCTGTGGTTGACAAAGGATTAAAGAGGTCAGTCTAGTTAAACACTCTAACTCATGCTCCATTCCAGAATACCTCTGAAGGTAGCCTCACTTTCCTTGGCCAATCTCACTGACAAGACTGAATGGCCTTATGCTTGATCCTGGGCACTTTACGGTTTTCTATGTTGGTCTGTGCCTTTATTAGCCTATCAGTCACCTTAGTTTTGATTTGGGGATTTCAATGTATGACCAGCATATTTTCAATTGATTCCTTTACATGCTTTATGGAATTAATTTTTCTTCCCAGGAACAGAATTATAATGAACCCTTCATTGCTCTGAAATCATGTTGTTGGTGTTACAACAGGCTATCTACATATTTCTGGAAAGGTAATGGCTCCATGTAGCCCACTCACTTGTTTTGTTGTTTTCCTTTTACTCTTGAAGCAAGTCTTTGTGTCAATTTTCAGAAGTATATGTACTGTACATTAGATTCTGTCCAACAAGCTCTCCCTGTGCAGTGATCCCTCATATCATTGCTACAAATTGTCAGTGCCCCAGTGAAATGAAGATATTGATTTCTCCGTAACTCCCTTCACCACCTCCATAGGAGGCTCTTTCTGTGGATGCAGAAAACGCATTAAAACCCCATGCTGTCATGAGGTAGATTAATGCCCTTGTGTCACAGCTCTCCTTGGAAACTGCATCAAACACCAAGCATTAGAACTGAATTAGAAGCCACAGAGACTTTTGAGCATCTCAAGATTGCCACTCTCTTCTGTCCCATGTGAACAATAGATCCATTTGCAAATACAGTCATGAAAATGAAAATGCCTGAGGACAGGAATGCATAGATGCCCTTGGGTCAGGTCCTCGCACACTAAGCAGAGTGGACTGTCTTGTGGATAGTGAATTAGGCAGCATAATCAAACTGGGTAAGAAAGGCAGAGAACTGGAGATGTCAGACACCTGAAAGTGCTTTTGAAATGTAACACAATAAAATTATGTATGAGAAAAGAACTGACTTACCTGAGTGACTTCTTGTCGCATCAGAGGTTCCATTGTCCTGAAGCTTTATCTGATACCTGCTTCCTGATCTCAGCTTTCTGGGATAACAGCTTTTGCTACTTCCTGGCTAAACCTTCAGTACTGGCTTGTTATTCCTTGGAACTCATCTTCACTCAGGGATGCCTGATAAACCTGTCAGTTGAGCTTATTACCTGCCTTTGTATTTTTATTATTAATTTATCACGTCCCTAATTTTAGACCAGAACCCTTTAAGCAGATTTGGCATTTCTACCACCATATAAACCATTTCTCTCTGCTTTCCTTATAATAAAAAGAGCTTCTCCTTCTAGACTGAGAGACTGTGTCCATTCTTTCCTTTAAGAACAGAAATAAGGCTGCGTGCAGTGGCTCACGGCTATAATCCCAACACTTTGGGTGGTCAAGGTGGGAGGACTGCTTGAGCCCAGGAGTTCAAGGTCAGCCTAGGAAACATAGGGAGACCCTGTCTCTACAAAATAATAAAATAAGAATAATAATAATAATAAATTAGCTGGGGGTGGTGGCATGCTCCTGTGGTCCCAGCTACGTGGGAGGCTGAGGTAGGAGGATCACTTAAACTGAGGAGGTTGAGACTGTAGTTATAGCACCACTATACTCCAGCCTGGGTGACAGATGAGACCCTATCTCAAAAGCAAACAAACAAAGAATAAAATTAACATATTTTAAGGACTATATTTGAGTAGCACAGACCATACATGATGATAATGACTATAAAAATCCCAATTATGTATTCATTAAAATAAAAGTGTTAAAATAATTTTGATTATGTGGACATCAAGGACTTTAAAGCAATGGATTATTTTATTCTTATTTATTCTGGTATTTTATTAAAGTAATATAGGCATGTGGTGAAACATCAAATAAGGCGAAAAGATTTGGAATGAAAAGCAAGTTTCTCCCTTTTACTACTGCCTCACCTCATCCTGGCCCATTCCCTCATCCATGTCCCCAAAGCTAATCACATATGATTTGGGGGAACTTTAGTTCCTTTGGTATTTTTGCCAATCCCTTTCAATGATGAATTCCATCTGCAGTTTCCTTCTTATTGACCTCAGGATTCATCTATTGGCCATGTGTTATGATAACCAGGGGAAGCCTACTTATGCCACACAGATTCATTACTTCTTTCTCATTTTTATTTCAACAAATTACAGCTCTATTCCCAGTTTCTTCGAGGTTACCTCTGATTCCATCAATGTTCTCCAATTTTGAATTGCACAATTGTAAGTTATTTTAAATCTTCAAATGTGACAGAGGATATTTTTTCTTATTTGTTTATATTTGTTTTAGAATGAAATTTTATTTTGGGCAATTGCAACATTTCAGGACAACTTTTGAAGCATACCTATAATTGCATTAAAACATGGAATGTGAGCAAATAAAATCGAAGCTTGATTAAAATGAGGGCTGGAATGCAAAAGTTAAATAAAGAGCTTAAATGGTAAAAAAACAAATTGGATTTCTAAACTTACTTTCACTTTGATCATCGAAGGTGTTATGTATTACATTTTGATAGCTCAGAGAGTGACTCAAGTGGTTAATTCATAGAGTATCATTCCATTTAAATGAACAGCAGGATGTATTTGCAGAAACAGATTAATGTTTCTTGGAAATTTATTAACACCTGCTTGTTTTTCTACACTCCCGTTGCTATGTGGTTTTTCTATCTATCATATGTAAATTCCATTCTTATTTTTTAAAATAAAAGGTAATTAAACTGAAAGATCTGTTTCACACATTACAGCTAGTGAGGAGTGCAGTCAAATGTAGTCTGTGCCCCATTGCTAAGAAGGATGACGAGGCATTTTGGAAAACCTGAGCGTGGAACGCAAGAGGGCAGCAGAAAAGGACTGTTTCTTCTTTCTCGCTCACTATTAAGTAGGTACTTTAACTACATCTACCCAAATTGAAAAGGAGAAGAATTCTCCCGTGGAGTTTGCAGCCTCCACTGCTGCTGATAAGGAAGGTTTTGGAGATATTTGAAAATCAGTGTGATGAGGTGGGAAGGAGTGAGAAGGGGCTTCTCTTCCAAACACTTCAATGACCTAGCATTCCCCTAGGAGTACAGAACAGACCCTACTGGACCTGAGGACTCATCTCTCTGCCGCCTTGGTTACTGCCGTGTTCTCGGTGCCAGATAGGCAATCAGGCACAGCCTCACTCCAGTTCACAGATTAATGCCTGGCCTTCGTTTACTCTCACAATCCTTAAGACAGTGGGGATAAAGGTTGTCTCACAAGGAACTTTTGGAAGTTCTTAATTCTCAAATCAAGGGCAGAATATAGTTCAACTTCTTTTTGTGATGCCTTCCTGCATCTTCAACATTGGAAGTGGAACATACAATTTCATGCCTCTACATTTTATGTTACCCCTAAATTTACCTGGGATCTTATCTTCTTCTCTTAAAATGAAATTAAATAAACAATTTAAGGTCAGAGACCCCCCTTTAAAATTTTGTTCTAAGGAGGCTACTTGTGTAATTGAAGGTGTATATTGTCTGCACTGATTTTTCTTTTTTTTAAAGGACATTGTTTGACCTAAACCTAAACACACTGTACAATACGGTACATGTTATAATGCCAACCTATGACATATAGCTAAGTCAAGAAGGCTGAACTCTTTAAAGCTCTTTAAAACTCTTTAAACCTATTTTATCATTAGTTATTCTCCTTTTAGGTTTGGATACAAAAAATGAGTTTGTAACCAGAGCAGCCAATACTTTGAAGTGGATGAAAAGTCTGGAGTCTGAGCATGTTGTTTAGAGCAGGCGCCACAGAAACCAAATGAAGTAAACTAGACCAGGTACCAGACAAATCAAGAGCCAGGAGCCAGGTATTAAAGGCAGATCAGGCAGAAATTCGGCATCACAGTTAAATGATAATCCCCACCCTACCTAACCTAGATCTTCACGACTCCAAAGCCCACACTCTGCCATCTCCTTAACCTTGCAGTTAAACACCCACAAGAGATTAACTACAAATGTTTTTCCTTCTGCTGACTTTGCTGGGTGTTCTATTCACAACAACAACAAAATGCAATTGTAAATACTGCATTATTATATTGGGTGGATAAACTATGGACCCAAGTGAATGAAAAATACTTTAGTTAATGTAATAAGCTGGGTGGTTTGCAGCCTTGACCTTTATCAGCATTGCTAGAAGCACTTGCTTTGGAACTCATGGAATCTGAAAGGGCCACCCACAAAACAGCTCTTCTATGAGGATCACACAGCAGTGGTCAGGACCCTCCTGAAGTTCTCACAGCTTTGAAACCTGACAGCTGCCCTCATTTCCTGCAACTGCTGGATACTGAATACATACTGAGCACCTCCTATCCAGCATGCTCCCTCCACACCTTCCTCGCCCTTCCTTTCTCTCTCTCTCCTTTTTTTTTTTTTTATCAAGACAGAGTCTTGCTCTGTCACCCAGGCAGCCTTGCTTACCCTAGTTCTATACTCATGCTTGCAAATATAAATTATAATATTAATTTTGGGGTGGCAAGGATCCTCATTCTCTGACAGTATTCTGAGATCTGATGCACAGCGTCTATCTCCACTTTGCACATTCCTTCGTTTCACTGCTGTCCACACTGACATGGGTTCCTTCTCTCCTAGTTGCTTTTGGAAGCCCTTATATACATATTGGTGTCTGAGGATTCGATCTGCTTCTAGATTCATTGAAATGGGTTCCTTTCCTTAAAAAATTCTAGTTATTGTTTCTGCATGGTTTCTAGGAGTTTAAAGAAGAGATGATGAATTTTGCAGCCAAATTCATGAAAGAAATTCTACAAAAGTTATTTCAAAGGGAAAATGTTCAGGACTTGTGAATGAATAGGGGGAAAGGAATAAAAAAGTAAGCAAGAAGAAAGAGGCATATTGAATTAGTATTAACTATGAGCAATAATTATTTTCTTCATATTTTATTAACTAATTCATTTACAACTGGCATTGAAATGGTAAGTAGGAATTTTTACTGACTTATTCTTTTGCATGTAAAATCTGTTTTAATATGATTGGTATTTTACCTAAAAAAAAACTGAAGATGACAAGGGCCTAATACCCAGAACACACAAGGAACTCAAATAATTCAATAGCAAAAAAACAAATCATCTAACACAAACAAACAAATAAAAAGTGGGGACATGAAGAGAGATTTCTCAAAAGAAGACAGATAAATGGCCAGGAGATATTTGAAAAAATGCTCAACATCACTAATCATCAGGGAAATGCAAATCAAAACCACAATGAGATATCATCTCACCCCAGTTAGAATGGCTATTATCAGAAAGACAAGAAATAACAAATGCTGGCAAGGATGCAGAGAAAAGGAAACACTTTTGGGGTGGGAATGTAAATTAGTACAGGCATTATAAACAATAATATGGTGGTTTCTCAAAAAAACTAAAAAGAGAACTATCATACAATCTGGCAATCCCACTACTGGGTGTTTATCCAAAGGAGAGGAAAGCAGTATATCGAAGGAATATCTGCACCTCCATGTTTACTGCAGCACCATTCACAATAGCCAAGATATGGAATCAACCTAAGGGTCCACCAATGGATGCATGGATAAAGAAAATGAGATAGATATATACAAGGGAATACTATTTAGCCATAAAAAAATCCTACCATTTACAGCAACATAGATGGAATTAGAGGTCATTATGATAAGTGAAATAAGCCACATATAGAAAGACAAATATCACACGTTCTCATTCATATGTGGAAGTTTAAAGTAGAACTCTTCGAGGTAGAGAGTAGAGGCTTGGAGATGGTGGGGAGGGGATGAAGAGAGGTTGGTAAATGGGCACAAACACAGAGTTAGATAGAAGGAGCAATTTCTGGTGTTTAATAGCACAGCAGCATGACTATAGTTAGCAAACATTTATTGTGTATCTCAAAACAACCAGAAGAAAAGATTTGGAGTATCTCAACACAAAAAAATAATAAATAATTGAAATGGTGGATATCCTAAATATCCTGATTGATCACTATATATTATATGCATGTATCAAAATGTCACATGTCTGCCATAAATATGCACAATTATTATGCATCAATAAAAATATTTTAATAAATTAACTTTTTTTTTTAAAAAAGGAAGCTGAAGACATAAGTTAACAGAGATGATAGTGCCTGTGCTCACTATACTCCGCTAACTTTCAAACTCTTTCATTTATAAAAATGTCATATAAAATGGAAATGTTTTCTTCAAAGAAATGTTTACTAACTATAGTTTACCAAAAATTGTTCAAGCTTCCCAGAATAGCCAACTGAATGGCCATAATGTGCTGGTCCATCTGTATTTCACACTATTCCCATTAATTACTTGAAACACTTCCTGATATCCTTCCAGATACCATTCTCCCTGCCATGTGCCCAAGCTGGTAGCAAACTGAGTATTCACTGTGGTCAATGTACTTGTCCTGCCCCTGGGCAGATGTTGATGCCACTCTTGCATCTTTCTATGACCTCCCAACATTTTCCACACTGCCTCATAAAATAGTGCCCATTCTTCAAGGCCCATTTCAAAGTTCATTTTCTTCAAAAGTCTCTGCTGAGCTTCCCTTTACTGTCAATTCAAAGGATCACCTTTGCAAAATATTAGTTGCATGGAAAATATTTCAATAATTTATTGAATAATCTGAATACAAATAAGCATTTGGAGACAGGACTTAGATCCAAGAAGGCTTGGAGAGATTTGTAAATCTTTTGTATGGTTGTGGCAGCTGACACCAGGATAGAAAAGAACTCTCTGAGGAATGCAGTGTAGGAGTAAAAAGCACAGGGGTTATAGCCTGAGGAAACACAGTGAACTACCCCAAGACTCAGGTAGGCATACAGATATTGACATCAGATATTCAGGAATGAGTCAAGAGCACTGCAGGTGTTCTTGTCCTGATTTGATCATAGTGATGAAAATATTTTTCTTTGTGGGTGGCTATTTAGAATACTCTTTCTCATTATAATAATATTTTCTATTAAAAATCACAGCATCAATACAACTCATAATGGCACTTTTTTTCTTCAAGGTTGTTTCTAAGTTTGTTCATGAAGTCTGGAGGAGCCACTTAAAACCTGAAGATTTTGCCATGATAATCACCAAGGAGACCAGTGCCTGGGTACCATTTGAGGAAGGAAATAAGAAAGATTTATTGAGTTTGGGATATCATGATGTGTTAGAAAAAATAATAATTAGGTGATGGTTCACATTCTTTTTCTCCTCCTTTAAGCTCCAAGAAGAACTCCATCTCTACCTGATTAATTTCTAAGGTTTTATTGTGTAGAATTGAGGTAATGGATGACAGGCACAAGATAGAAACTTGATCTGATTGATCCATACTGGAAAGGACAGAGTTATTTATAGATAAGACCATGAGGTGAGGACAGGGCGGTAATAAGAAAAGCAGTATCTAGTATGTGCTGTGTTTGAGGGAGAGTTTGGGAGAGTTTTGAGAGAAGGAGGGATATTTGGTTAGCCACCATGACATGATTTCCAAAGATTCAGATAATACATGGATGAAGGAATTTTTTTATTTTTTTTTTAATTTTGAATTCAGGAGGTACATGTGCAGATTTGTTAAAATTATAGTTTGTGTGATGCTAAGGTTTGGGCCACTGTTAAGCCTGTTGTTCAAATAGTGAACCAAATAGTGAACATAGTATCCAGTAGAAGTTTTTCAGCCCTTGCCGTCTTCCTTTTGGAGTCCCTAGTGTCTATTGTTCCCATTTTTATGTCCCTGTGGACCCAATGTTTAGCTCCTGCTTACAAGTGGGAACACCTTTGAAACAAGTAATAAAAAGCCTACTAACCAAAAAATCCCTGGGCCAGATGGATTCACGGCTGAATTCTGCCAGACATACAAACAAGAGCTGGTACCAATTCTACTGAAATTATTCCAAATAATTGAGGAGGAGGGAATCCTCCTTAACTCATTTTGTGAAACCAGTAACATCCTGATATGAAAACCTGGCAAAGACACAACCAAAAAAAAAAAAGAAAAAAGAAAGTCAATAGCCCTGGTGAATAGACACAAAAATCCTCAACAAAATGCTAGTAAACAGAGTCAAGTAGCACATCAAAAAAGTTAATTCATCATGGTCAAGTGGACTTGATTCCTGGGATGGTTGGTACAATGTACACAAATCAATACATGTGATTCGCCACATAAGCAGAATTAGAAAGAAAAACCATACGATCATCTCAGTAGACACTGAAAAAACATTTGATAAAATCCAACATCCCTTCATGACAAAAACCCTCAACAAACCAAGTATTGAAGAAACATACCTCAAAATAATAAAAGCCATCTATGATGAATCTACAGCCAACATCATACTAAATGGGCAAAAGCTGGAAGTATTCCCCTTGAGAAATGAAGGGAATTTTAAGAGAATTTTGCTGTTTGTTATTAATGAAACTTTTCTTTGGTCTGTTTTGTAGTGACTGTGCTATTTGGATTACTTTTAAAATCCTTTTGGATGTCAAACCTATTTTTTTTCTTTCCTGAATATGACAGTAGATGTGCCAGTTTCATAGCAGTTCCATTTAGGTTGTTGTGTTTGGGTTAATGGAGATATATAAATGCGGAAATGTCTTATAGACATTTAGAGATATATGACCTGAGTTTAGATCAGAGAAGGCTTGGAGAGATTTATAAATCTTTTGTATGGTTGTGGCAGCTGACACTAGGGAAGGAAAGAGCTCTTTGAGGAATATAGTGCAGGAACAAAAAGCACCAGGGCTAAAGCCTAAAGAAACACAGTGATCTGCACCAAGACTTGGTTACACATACAGATACTGACATTAGATATTTAGGAATGAAAAGGTAAGGTGCACTGTGGTTAGCTGAACAGGAATTTCAACAAAATAGGTTTAATAAGGGTGACTGAGAAATGCAATCTTACCAAAATAGACTGAATATTTGGAGTATGATATCAAAGAAACAGGATCTGAGCAAGGAAACAGAAAAACCACAGGCAAGAGCTGTGATAGTCTTTAAAGAGGAGAGTGGAGCCAATAGAAAGTGGCTACCAGCTACTTACCTGAATAGAGCAACTCTGTTTACCTGAATAAAGCAACAACTAGCATAGCTGTGTCGAGCTTTGTGTGGAAGATCTTTAAAGGGCAAGTTATTGAAATGAGGGTAGGGAAAATGGAGGCTATGTCAGGATCTGGAGACACAAGATATTCATCAGCCAAAATGGCAGATTAAGGGCCTCTGAAACCCCACTTCCCTGTAAAACAATGAGAACAATGGCAAAATGGGCAGAATCAACTTTTCAGAAACCTGGAAAGTAATCAAAGACTTGCAAAAATCTGAGGAGTGTTTATTCAAAGATCTGGGAAGACCTGCTGTCCCTTACTCAACTCAGGAATTCTCTGAGTTTCTCTCTGGAAGCACTAACACTATCAGGGTACAGCAGGGGCTCTGCTCTGCGTTTCGTAATAACCACATCCACTGAGTCCTCAGCTACATCTCTGAATCTTTCCCTACAAGGGGGTTTACTTGAGTCCAAATAAAAGAGCTCAGGAGAGTACAAAATTATATGAACTATGACAATGTCATCCAGAATAAAGAATGGGTGGGGGGGAGATGGGGATTTGTTTGTACAGAATAAATAAATTTGAAGAAATCTACTTTATAACCAAAAAATTTAATTTAATGTTTCCTATGAAGTTAATTCTAACCTAAGAGTTTTCTAATCTTTGAAGACCCACTCAAACCCAAGATTTTTATGACTATTATTAATTCCAGAGTTGCATTAGATATTAATATATTATTTTCCCCAAAATGTGTAAGTTACTTTATATTTTTATAAAGTGCTTTCCATGCAGGATTTTTTAATCCTCATGAAATTTCTTTGAGGAAGGTGATATGATTTCCATTTTAAAGGTGAGGAAAATAATGTTAAAGGAGATCATGGAATTTGCCTAAGGTCTCCAAGCCAGAGAATGCTGACCAGACCATTCTCAACATCTGCTCCTCATATTAATTTTTCTCCTTTCCTTCCTCCTCCTTTTCCTTCTTTTTAAATATTTTAAATGTAAGGTTTAAGAGGCATGTATTCATAATCATCAGTCAGGTCAAAAAATAAAACATTACCAGAGCCTCCGAGCCCCCTTGCTGTCATCTCTCAATCATTACCCTCTCACTCTTCTCCAAGATAGCTACTATCTATGTATATTGCAAGACCCCCTTTACCTCTTAACCACTGAAGCATTCATTCCTAAAGACTGTGTGTTTGTACTTGATATACATAGAACCATTATATATGTCTGTATATGTACCTTACACACACACACACACACACACACACACACATATACAAGTTGAGTATATCTTAGCCTAAATGCTTGAGACCAGAAATATTTCAGATTTTTTGCAAGTTTTGGAATATTTGCATTATACTTATTGGTTGGGCATTCCAAATTTGAAAATCTGAAATCTAAAATGCTTCAATGAGCATTTCCTTTAAGCATTATATTGGCACTCAAAAAGTTTTGGATTTTGGAGCATTTTGATTTCAGATTTTGGGATTTGGGATGCTTAAACTCTCTGTGCATGTGTATGTGTGTGTATGTTTGTGTGTATGCTTGCATGTGTGTATGTACACACATATATAGTTTGAGTCTGACATTTTTCACTCAAACTATGCTTTATCCATAGTTTAGCTGTAGCCAAATTTTGTATTTTTCTTGCTGTATACCATCCGGTGGTATATGTGATATATAAATATATCACAATTGACGTATCCATTACTGATGGATATTTGGATTTCTTTCAGTTTTTAGCCATTTCCAATAGCTACTATGAACATATTTCTATGTGTCTCATGGTGCACCTGTGCACATATTTCCACTAAGTGTATACCTAGAAATAGAACACTGGGTCACTAAGTACACATGGCTTGAACTTTGGTAGAAAATGCCAACCACTTTGTATACCCTCTTTTGTTAAGTGCCTGTAACAGCTGCTTCCCCATTTTTCTACTTGGTTGTATTTTTCTTATTAGTTTATAGTGTTAATTGGCTTGGACCACTATAACAAAATACCATAGACTGGGTGGCTTAAATAGCAGACATTTATTTCCAACAGTCCTGGAGGCTGGAAAGTAAAAGACCAAGGTTCCAGCTGGTTCAGTGAAGGCTCTCTTCCTTACAAGATAGAGAGAGAACTTCTGGGCTCTCTTCTTCTCATAAGGACACTGATCCAAGCATCTCATCCCCCTACTCATGACCTCATCCAAACCTAATTATGAACCAAAGATCTCACCTCCAAATGCTATCACACTGGGGATTAAAACTTCAACATATAAATTTGGGAAGGACACAAACATTCAGTGAATAAAAAGGAGGTGTTTTGAGAAAAAAAAAAAAATCCGGTTTTCAGCTCTGTATTGGTTATGTGTGACAAATAGCTTATCCTATTCTATTCTTCCGTTTTTTCTTAATGGTGATAAACACTAATTCTTAGCTGTATTAATTTTCAAATAAGTATGTTCTATGTATTATTCAAGACATAGTTCTTTGTCTTGGGACAATCAAGATATGTTCCTAAATTAACTCATAGAAGGTTTGTTATTTAGTCTTTCACATTTAAATCTAAAATTCATCTAGAATTTTTATTTTGTTGTCTACCATGTGAAATGGGTGTTCCAAATAGATATCCAATTGTCTCAGGACATATTTAAAAGACTCTGCAATGCCATCGTTTACAAAAGGTAGAGTGTCTTCATATATGTAGGTATATTTCTGGACTCTCTATTCTGATACATTGGTTTATTTATTTTTCTGTACCAATATCTCACTGTTGTAATTACTGTAGCTTTATAACAATTCTTGATATCTGATTATGTAGATCTTCTAACTCTGTTCTGCAATATTGCTTTGGCCATTTTTGGCCCTTAGCATATCCATATGCAAATTGAGGATTAGTTTCTCAATTTTCACAAACTACATATACACACATAAGAAACTTAATGAGATTTTATGAAAGTATTAAATCTATAGGTCAATTTGGGAAAAAATGGTATCTATCCAACATGAGTCTTCTAATGCATGAATATGGTATTTTCCTCCACTTACGTAGGTACTCATTTGCTTAATAATTTTTGCCAGTTTTGTACATTTGGATCTTACACATTTTAAAAAGAGTTTTGTGTTTAACTCTAGAAATTTAATAATTTGGTACTATTGTAAAGCATCACAGAAATTAAGAATTTAAAATTTTATTTTTCCAAATGTTTGGTACTGGTATGTAGAAATACAATTCATTTTTATATGTAGATATATAACCAACAAACTTGCTAAACTTATTAATTCTAATATTGAAGGTAGATTTTTTTCTATGTACACAACTATGTAATTTGTGATAATAAAGATTTTAATTATTTTTAATCAACCTTGGTATTAGTTTTGTAAATGCTTTTGCCATTATCCCTTGAAATATTTCAACTGTTTCATTTTCTCTGTGTTTCTCTTCTTGGACTATGGTTACTCATATTAGACTTTCTCCCTATATTCTCTTATGTCTTATATCCCTTCTTTTCTAATTTCCATCTTCTGTTACTCCATTTTTCAGTTTAAACATTTTCTTCTGATTTATCTGGTAGTTCACCAATCCTTTCTTCTGTGGCATCAAATATGTTATTAAATCCATCAACTGAGTTCTTTATTTAGGTCATTTTAATTTTTCTAAAATTCTCTAGTTCTTTTTTAAAACTTATATATCCTCTTATTATAGTTTCTAGCTCTCAATTTTTTACTTTAACTTCTCCGAGTTTCAGATTTTCTATCTTTGCTTAAATATTAGACTAGCTATTAAACCAAACTTTGAAAATATTTACTCCAGGTTTTCAAGTAGTCCTCACTAGAACAGTTGGTTTGAATTAACCAGAACCCCTCATTATTAGAATCAGAAGTCAGCCATCCTTAAACTTCTTATCTTTTCACATCTGCCATCTTTTAGACACATTCCTGCCATTCTGGACCTTAAATACGGCTAGGAAAATATGGTGCATGGCCATTAAGCATTAAGACCCGGCGTGGTGGCTCATGCCTGCAATCTCAGCACTTTGGGAGGCCGAGGTGGGGGGATCACCTGAGGTCAGGAGTCTGAGACCAGCCTGGCCACCACGGTGAAACCCCGTCTCTACTAGAAATACAAAAAATTTAGCCAGGCATGGTGGTGGACGACTGTAATCCCAGCTGCTACTCAGGAGGCTAAGGCAGGAGAATCGCTTGAACCTGGGAGGCGGAGGTTGCAGTGAGCCAAGACAGCACCATTGCACTCCAGCCTGGGCCACAAGAGCGAAACTCCATCTCAAAAAAAAAAAAAAGGCAATTACCGGACAATATAAGACAATCAGTCATTAAATGAAAGATACAGACTTTTAAGTGCTTAGGAAGTCAAGAAAAGGTGACAGACGTATATAGCTGAGAGGATATATAGGGCTTAAGAAAGCACACAGCAGAGAAGGAGGCCAGAGGCCATCTGAGTTGAGAAGGCTGGATATAGGAAGCCCAGGCCAAAAAGTGCAGTGAGCATGGATGGTTGCTGGACTGGTAGAGAAGGGAAATATGATTTGGAGTTCAAGACACCATTTCAAGGAAAACCTTAAAAATTAAATGGAGGTGTTTTGGGTTTTACTTTGAAAACAACACCAGGCTGTGAGATGTTTTTAACACTATTAAGCAAGTCTGGGTTACGTGCTTGCCCCTAAAGCTGAATGAGGAGGTCAATCGCACTTGAATCAAATGTCCTGATAGTGGAAAAGGGCCAGAATTGTCAGATTCACCAAATGAAGATACGAGTTGCCCAGTTAAACTTTAATTCAGATAAACAATTAATAATGTGTTAGTATAAGTAAGTCCTCTGCAATATTTGGGACGTATTTGCATTAACATATTATCTATTAATCTTCTGAACTCAGATTTAACTAGGAGTCCTATATTTTATCTGCAATTCTAAAGTGGGTTCTTCTGGTAAGGCAAATTGGGATGCTATCATACAAAGGGGAATAGATGCTCAGCAAACTAAAATGCAAAAATGCAAATATCTGCCAAGAATAGACTGGGGAAGAAGCTAATAAATCTCTGTCCTTTTGAAACTCTACCATCTGAGGTATTGAAGACCCTCTTCAGTACAAACAAATAACATGCTGACAACATGCCAATTTGCAATCCTAATTTTTAAAACATTTGGAGAGAACATGAATTATTCCAAAATTTGTCAAGACAATTTGTTCACTTACAAAGTTACTTTCTTCTTCCCTAATTATTAAACAGCTTTATTTCCATAAACCTGACTGCTCCAGGAGGTTTTAATGAAAATAAGTGGAACAATCTTCAAAATGTCCATCTAATGAAAGAAATAATTCACTGAAGTATTAAAGAATCAGAATTGTGTCACCACTCAAAGATTCCTCAGGAGGAAGTTAGAAGAAAATCTGATTATCATGATCTCTTTTATCCAAATCTGATTCCTGATCTACAAAACAAAATTTCATTTGGGCCATTCACATAGTTCAACTTCCAAAATTAAATTTCAAGTCCACATAATGATTGGAAAAATAGAAGTTTCACAAGTTTTGTGATTATAGCATACTTGCAAAAATGTTCCACAACAAAGATATGTTGCAGAGGGACAAAATATGTCAAGTGGAATAAACTAAGTAACAAATATGTGCCCTGCGAGGGCATATATATAAATTCATACAGGAAATGTTTATTCCTATTCATGCCCTGTAGGAATATAAACATGATTTTAAAGAGAGGTAATTTTACAAATTATAAATCATCCATTGCTGGCCCGAGCCAGAAAAAAGAAAATGCATTTTAACTGGACCCCACCCCAAGTCACCCCGGCCCTGTTCCCAACATACATCTCTACCTGTCCAAGCTGTGGTGTGCCCCTCAGGCATTGATAGAAATAACTAAGGGGAATGAAGCAGATGCCCCTCACAATATCAAGGCATCTATTTTTACCCTAAAGGGGTAACCATGCTATTTGTGGCTGCTAGTTTACCATATATCATCCCCCCCCCCCTTTGCCTCTCTTTCTCTTTCTTGCTTCTCACACCTGTGTTTGTGAAACAACCTTAAGATCTTTTTACAAAAGCAAAGCATAGCAGCTGGGGGTTGTTTGTTTCACATACCTTCTGGCAACTGCTGCTCCACAAATGTCCAATTTGCACTTCCGTCCTGCCTGTCCACAGGGAATATTCTGCTATTCCTTGCCTTATCTGTGGACATTTCTTTGCTGCATGTGGGTGTATGTATGGAGGTGGAAGGGCAGATGATGTGCTCTTTGCATTCCGAGTTTAGCCATATCATCTATGATAGACAACTTTCAGTGGTTCAGTGAACCCCCACCAGCCTTTCTAGCAAGAGAATAGATAGGTACAAATTAGAAACAGTCATTTGCTACAAGGAAACAACCAACATCTTATTTGCATCTGTACATGTCAACAATGCAATTAGGACAAACTTTTGAGAGAATTAGATTGAAGTGGTAATTAAAGAATTGTGTTGTGAATTTTAATGTGATTGTTGAGAGGTAAATTATTTGGTATTGTATTCATCCACCTTAGAAAAAATGCCATGGAACCTTTAAATGAAAAGTGTCTGAATATATCACCAGTGCTAGGGATCTGATGAAGGCAGAAACTGCTTATTTAAGATTCAAATATCTCAGAGGCTCATTATATTAAACTCCACCACAATGGTGAGTCTTCTTACAGTGTTTGGGTACAGGATGCATGACGGAAGTTTTCCTCATGTGTTGAAATTGTAGTTTAGGCCCCCAAAGCTGAGGTCATTAGGAAAAAGTACTTCTACATTCTAAACAGCAGTACTAGGTAGCGCATGCTCATTTACTAAAAGTTAACTGAACTTGTATTGAATGATCAGTGTTCATCTTCCCTATCACCCATCTCCATTTAAAGAGAGTGAAAACAGCCATTGAATTTGGGCATTATGGACCTAAGGGCTGTGTGGTTTCCCCCTTATTCTAGCCAAACTAGAAGGAGTTAAGAGAACTGCCTTAAGACTGGCAGGATCTACATGAGGGGAGACAGGAAACCCTTGCCTGGCTGAGCCCTGCAGTTGCCACCATGAGCCAGGAAATACATTTGGTGAGTAATATGTGCCCCCAAGTACAGACTCGGGTGCTTGTTTTTGACCTGGTGAGCTCAGAAGGCCCGAGATTGGCTGAAGTTACCTATGCATGAAAGCAAGGGCTGCCGCAGGGAGAATCTTGCACTTGTGCCAGCTGGCTTGGTGGAGTGTGCCTGTCACGGGGGCTCAGGTGCTTGTGATTGGACCCTGCACAAAAGGGAAGCCAGTAGGGATTAACAGATATCAACAAGAGGTTAAAAAATGAGGGATGCCAAAGCTCAGCCAGAGAACGCATCACCCATATCAGAGCATAATGTGGTAAGGAGATTCCTATGTGTTTTAAGAGTATCTGGGATTTGTTTTAATCAGACATGGTAAGACACAAAGACATGTAAATTGCTCTTATGAAGAAAAAGGTTTATTATACTCACAGTTCCCTAGGAATAGGGAGCATAACCACTACATGGTGGGGAGGATTGGTGGGGTGCACATGGGGAAACACCAGGGTTAGTTAGAAGGCAGAGGGAGCTGGAGGAAATTCAAGCAAAAGCCTTTATTGTAATTTCCGTGAAAAGGAACACAAAGCAGGGTAAGCAGGACTGGCTAGTTTAAATAATTTCAGAGGGCTCCGGAGTGTAGGGGCTCTCCCTAGTTGTCTGGTACCTGGCCTTGGTGTGAGTAGAGCAGATGGATAGTGGTCTGGGTTGTGAGATCCCCATAAAGGAAATGATTGGGTGTGGGCTCTGGATTAAGCAGTTTGCGTGTTTCTAAGCCAGGGAGTTGCTTATCATCTCTAGGAATTGGCTAACCATGTAAGGAAAAGTCTCTCCACTTTCAGGAAGTCCCCAGATGTCAATCAGAATACAGAAAATGAAAGACATGGGTAATACATTGTGGGTGCCCTCCAAAGAATCCATGTCTGAGCTCCAAAAAAAAAAAAACAAAAAAATAAAAAGCTGGTATTTTGATGCCTGCCACGATGGGAGTAACGATAGAGAACCAGTGTTAACCAAGAGATAATTAAAGCAGCACCAGAGACTAAACCTTAGAGGGACACATTCTTCCTCAAATCATTCTCCTGATGGAGGAAAGATAACCAGAGTGGCAGATATATGGCCAACCGCTGTAAGGGGAAGTGGGGACTCTGCTTGAGAAACTGCATTTGAAACAGTAATTTTCAAAATTACTTAGGCTGTTTATTTAAAATCCTATGTACACCTTTCCAACCCTTACTCTACATGTTTAGTTTATTTAAAGGCTCATTGAGAATTATCTATCATTCCAATTTTCCCAGTTTTCTACTTTTAATTCTTTTATATAAGTTGGATGTATCTTGCAAAAACATTTTCCTTTGATAATGATATGAAAATGGTGCCTTTGTTCCTGAGCCTTTACCTATCTAGATATATTTCTGTTGTCTTCACAAGCAAAATTTCTTGAGTTTTAATTTAAATCAGAGCTGTTAATATGACTATGGACATGGCTACATTTTTTCTGGAATTTGATTTTGCCAAGATGAAGGACTGGAGACTATTTCTAATGCTTATTATGTTTTAGATGATCTGCTTTTCTAACTTGATTCATGTAGAGTTTTTTCTCTTTTTTTAAATTGAAAAAAA
This sequence comes from Rhinopithecus bieti, assembly GCF_001698545.2. NCBI lineage: Eukaryota > Metazoa > Chordata > Mammalia > Primates > Cercopithecidae > Rhinopithecus > Rhinopithecus bieti. The sequence continues at coordinate 3,571,311 of NW_016812934.1, read as the reverse complement.
TTCCCATCTATATCTTGAAGTGAATCAATGTTTATTTTTTGGGCTGATACACAATGGCATGTTTAGATCATCTGGCTCATATTTTCTTTGTCAGGCAAATTTTCTTCTATCATAATTTTGATTGTTTCTTCTGTTTCCTCTGGTTTTTAATTAGAAAATTCTGGTATTCTTAAACCTCTCTGTCTTCCATGTCTACTTTCCTATCTTGTAATTTTTTAGTCTTTATCAGTTAGGAATGTGTTCAGACATTAATAACAGAATATATAGCTAAAGAGTGGATTAAACAAATAGGGCTGTATATTTCATACAACAAGAAGTCCAGAGACTGGCAGGTTACGACCAGTGCAGCTGATAGACACAGGAGGCAGAGAAGTGGGGGTCCCTAGAGAGTCTCCAACCCACCCCAAGTGTTTACATCAGATGCTTTTGTGAAAATGAGGAAACTTCCCAGAGCCTTCTCTGGGCATGTGTGCAACGGACTAGGGATCCACTTGCACACTGGGAAAATAGGGTGGAGCCATTGAGAATTCACACCTTATGCAGTGGGGAGGAGTCTGGCCTCTTGGTATTCAATCTGTGAGGTAGGAGCCTGTTGGCAGGACCCACTCTTTTTTACTGAGAGCTTTCTTTTAATAAATTCCACTCTCTTCACCTTTCAACATGTCCACGTGCCTAATTTTTCCTGGTTGTTAGACAAGAACCCAGATTTTAGCTGAACTAAAGAGCAAAAAATCCTGCATCACAATGACTATAAAATAACATCAGTATGTTAGGCTCATTCTATCTCTTTGCTCTGCCAGCCTTAGCATGCTGACTTGTGGCCTCTTGGTTTTAAAATGGTTGCTGTAACTACAGGTATCATAACTGTGTTCCAAATAGGAAATGGGGCGGGGAGAGCAAAAAAGTGAAGCAGGCCTTCTCCCAGAGAGGTTCTGCCTTTTTATTTGTCATGGAGGTAGTCTAGGAACCAATTTTGTGCCTCATTGGCCAGAACTGGTCACATGCCACCCCCAGCTGGTCAGTGGTTGGGAAAGGGGGTGAAGGATGGGGTTGGTCAGCCAGCCAAGAGTGCCTGCTTGCAGTGTCTTCCTGTTCCTCATCATCATCCTGGAAGAGGCTTTCAAGTTGATTTGTTACTTAAGTGAGACAGTTTTCTAAGATCAATTCTGCTCATTTGCGTTTCCAATATGGATTTTAATTCTGTGATTTTCTTTTGGTTTCCATGGTTTTAATTTTGTTTTATTATTATAATCACTTTGTTATTTCAAGCATCTGCCTTTTAAAGTTTCATTCTGCATGTCAGCCTAACTTTTACAATCTAATTCTGATCTCTCCTTACGATTTTTTTTTTTTTTTTTTTTTTTTTTTGAGACAGAGTCTTGCTCTGTCGCCCAGGCTGGAGTGCAGTGGCCAGATCTCAGCTCACTGCAAGCTCCGTCTCCCGGGTTTATGCCATTCTCCTGCCTCAGCCTCCCGAGTAGCTAGTAATACAGGCGCCCGCCACCTCGCTTGGCTAGTTTTTTGTATTTTTTAGTAGGGACGGGGTTTCATCATGTTAGCCAGGATGGTCTCGATCTCCTGACCTCATGATCCGCCCGTCTCGGCCTCTCAAAGTGCTGGGATTACAGGCTTGAGCCACCACGCGCGGCCGATTTTTGTTATTTTTCTATAGAGACGGTGAATTTGTCTGTCTTGTTGAAAACAAGAAGTCTATTTTTTATTTCCTGTAACAAACCATTTATAATGACGTAATTTCCTCTGAGACTTTGATATAATAATACTTCATTTTACTCAAGCCAAAATCTTTTTTTCCCCAAAGGTCTCATGTTATTGATTTGTATTTATTTTTAATTCCTCCTTGACTTAGGATGACTCTACACATATAAACCCATGTATACTTTGTATTTGCCTTTGCCTGTGCTCGTAATATCCACTTTTAGGTTCTCAGTCCCATTCTCACGTCTCGTGTTGTGAATGAATTGATGATTTATTTTTCCATGCCCCAATCCAATTTCCACTGTTGATTAGCATTTCCCTGTTGGTCTGAGGTAGGAACATCTATATCTCGGCTTCTCAGTTTTCAAGTGTGAGAAGAGTTTATGTTCAGTACAAGCAATTAGAGCAATGCCTGAAACATGGTTAGGTCTCAATACATATTACATCACCATCATCGTCATTATCATTATTATTAGATGAAAGATAAATTTTAACCCAATAATCATATACATTGATATAAAATCTCACAGTGAGGGCCGAGCGCGGTGGCTCAAGCCTGTAATCCCAGCACTTTGGGAGGCCAAGGTGGGTGGATCACGAGGTCAGGAGACCGAGACCACCCTGGCTAACACGGTGAAACCCCATCTCTACCAAAAAAATACAAAAAATTAACCGGGCATGGTGGCAGGTGCCTGTAGTCCCAGCTACTCGGGAGGCTGAGGCAGGAGAATGGCGTGAACCCAGGAGGCGGAGCTTGCAGTGAGCCGAGATCGCACCACTGCACTCCAGCCTGGGCGACAGAGCAAGACAGCGCCTCAAAAAAAAAAAAAAAATCTCACAGTGAGACAAAAGAGATGAACAGCATTTCATGAGAGCACAGAACAGAGGAACTTGATCTATCCAGGGCCAAACCAGGGGAAAGAGGCTATGGCTGTGTCACAGAAGACTCCACTGAGGAAGTCATAGTTGAGCTGAGATGGGAAAGATAATGTGTCAATTGTGAATATTTTGTTTGCCAGTGGGTTTCTAACAGACTTAAATGAAAGGGCACTGCTTGATTCAAGAAATTGTAAAGCAAGGTCAGTCTTCAGGCGTGGCTAGATCCAAGTAAGTTGCCTCTCCATCTCCTGACTCTACTATCCTCTGTGTTGGCTTAATTCTCTGAAATACTCTTCACAATTCTTGGAAAGGCCAAAATCAGCTCCAGTCTCACTTCCTGCCAGGTTTGCTATCCTAAGAAGAAGGCTTTTCATTCCCAATGATTCCAACCTAAGTCCTAGAAATAACTCCTAGAAATAAGTCCTACTTACCTAGATGGGTCACATGACCGTCTCTAAGTGAATTGCTGACACCAGAGGAATGAAATGCCTTGAATGAACAGGTCTAGGCCCTGTGTCCTTACCTGGAATGAGAACTGATTGAGGGGGAGAAAAGGCAGAGAAGGTATTACCAAAAAGGTGACCTGGATTCTGGACAGGCAAAACAATAGCCTATAGTGTACACAGGAATGAAAACTTCATCAGAATAGCAAATAACAGGGTCCAGTCTTCATTTCCTTCCTGACTGTCTGTATCTCTCGCTGCCTTCAGTGCCTTAAGTATATTGTCAATTGAGGAATGTGATTTTGAGTGGCTGTATAAAAAGAAGCACCATATCTGGTCACTGAACACCCTGGAGCAAATACAGTGCTTATAATTTGTGGATACCCTGTATCACAAAGACAGTCAAACAGTGGGGAGAGGCCCTTCCTTCCATTGTACCTGCTCAGCTACCTGGTTCTATTTCAGAGAGTAAAGTAATCCAAAGGACACTGATTAGGTTCAGAAAGTCAGCTCAAACAAACTTGAAAAGTGAAAGAGAAACTAATTAATTCTGTAACTAAAAAAATTCCTCCCAGACTTCAATAAATCGCTGACTGTAAGCTTCAGTTTCTAATGTCATGAGATTTCATTCTTTTTGTGCTATCATGAATTTTTAAATTGAGAGTTACGAGAGGCATTTTTCAGGAACTGAATATAATAGCCTGAAACCATTTTGTCCCTGTTGCTCGCACAAGATCTAGTAGCTAATTAGTCAACTCTCGGTGACCAACTGAGTGTAGGGGGTCACTGAAGTGGTGTTTGCTTCTGAACTAGCACGATGCTAACAAGACTGCTGCTTCACCTGGATTGGGTGGAGAGAGAGTCAATCATTGGATCAACAGCTAGAGTAAATCAAGGCTTTTAATGCCTCCCTCACTCTAAAATTCTGTATCTCCATTATCCTATATTTAAGAGTATTTATAGAACAATGCCCAAGTAATTCAGCCTGTGGATAAATTATTTGATTTTCAATGTGACATTCTTTCTCCAGCTTGCCACTTCATTGATATGAAGAAAGAATAATTCACAAGACAAAACAGTATTTGACATGGCAAATTATTATGCAAACTGTTACGAAAAGAAACTTAAGGCAAATTAAAATTAACAGAGTTTAATTGAGCAAAAACCTAGTAAAAAATCAGGCAGCCCCCAGAACCAAAATAGATTCAGAGCAGTTCTGGGGCTACCACATGGTCCAATAACAATTAAGACAGAAGAAGGAAAGCGAAGTACAGCAAACAAAAGTGAGGTGTACAGCTTAGTGTTTGCCTTATGTGAACACAGTTGGAACAGTTGACTGCCTGTGATTGGCTGAGACTCTGCTACTTGTTACAAAATCAGGTAATAGTCTGTTTACACATCCAGTTAGGTCACAGTTCACTATGTGCGAAGAAACCTTTAGGCCAAATTTCAAATATGTAAGGAGGCAGCTTTAGGCTAAACTTAACAAGACAACGAAAAATAAACTCTAAAATTTCTGTGAGTCACTGCAATTGCCGATTCTTCCAGAAGGCATTCCACCCAAGCTGACTCATTTAAAACACAGAGAACTTGTCAGAAGATAGGTGGTGCAAAGACTTTCAAGCCCAAGGAACTGCTGAAGAGATTGCATCGAAGATCCAGCATCCACAGTGTACTTCATGGAATCCACACTGTGCCAATTGACAGCAATAGAGAGGCCTCAGGGTAGGTATTAATGGTGAATGACCAAGACATACTAGATCCAAGTGTTAGATCTCCATGAGGAGCAATGTGGAAGTACCTTGCAAAAGGCAAATCTCTCTAGAAAATTGATTATTGTATCTGCAGCATCTAGCCAGTGGAGGAATCTGTCCTCTTTTCATTTGCTCTTGGTGGAAGCAGCAGTAATAGTCTATGTTATCTTTTCTGTCCATCATGAGTTATAAAAGTACATTAGTAATGCAAACAAAGGAGGCACACTAACACTTACCTACTAGGAATAGGGATGAATACCTACTGTGTGCCAGGTCCTCGCCAAAAGAGTATACATGATTAAGCATTTAACAGTCACCAAAAATATTTTTGACAAATACCATGACACCTACTCATAAAGAAAAAAAACCTAAAAACTCAGAGTATGTTGTTAATTTGCCCTAAATAACATAGTAAGCAGGTAGCAAATGTGAAAGGAAGGGGTATTGTTCATCTGAGAAGAACAGTGGAAAAATAAAAGCGTTATTAAAAAAACAGAACCAAGGAAACTAAGAACAAACATGGTTTAAAGTATGACTATGACACAGATTTAATGAGAAACTCACAGTGAACTAGAAGATTGCAGATTTACCCAGGTTTTAAAAATAATTTTTAATCAATTTATTTATTTATACTTTTGATATTGACTCTACATCATTTAACCCTGAACATGGATGAGGAAAACAACAGGAATGTCACAAGGCCCAGGGGTCATTGTTGCTGAGTGTGGATATCACAGCTCCCATATGTGGCTACAGAGACATTGCGTGTTCTCGTATGTAACCCTATCAGACCACATTTTGCTTATCAATAGCAATATTCATGCTTCTAAAACATCACATGCCCACTCTGCCCAAGGAGCAAATATCTGATCCAGAACTTAATGCAATAATTACTGAATCAGATATCCCTGGGAAGCAATTATTTTTAAATAGCCATAGCTATTTTGATTACATAGACATTTAAGTTCTTTCTTTGCCATATTTGTCTTCAAAAGAGAGATGGTAGGATCAAAAGAAAAATGTAATATTGGTGGCATGAAAGTGTAAGAGAGATTTAACACTTCAGGAAATAGAGTGAGACCAGAATTATTTTAGCATCTTAGTCTTACCTGGAAGATATATAAAGATGCCACCATCGTTGTGTTAACAATTGAACAGACGCCCCTTTTCCCCATTTATCTTTTCTTTGTCATGGGAAAGTGGTTTTACAAATTGCAAATATTATCAACATTGCTGGGACTTGTACTAGTCAGAACACCTCACAGTGTCCCAGTTTTGGTGTTTTTCTTTTTTCTTTTTTTTTTCTACCTATAATATGAGTTTAATAGTGCTTTGTGATCTACAATCCCAGGGAATACCTTTTTGCCTTATTCTAAACAGTAAGCAATGATGAAAAAATAGTTGAAAAGCTACACAAATTAGGTTTCCCATCTAATGTTTATTACAAAATTCTGTAACAGGTTTTTAATTCCTGAAACCCACTCTGGGAATCCCCACAGGATCCCCCACATCATTATACCAGGCTTTCTCAACAGTCATGTGCCCCATAACAACATTTTGGTCAAGGATGGACCACATATATGGCAGTAGTCTCCTAAGATTATAATGGAGCTGAAAAATTCCTCTTACCTAGTGATGTCACAGTTGTCATCACATAGCAGCACAATACATTATTACAAAAATCTATGATAAAAAAAGAAACAGATCAAGCAAACCACCATGGACATATTTTTGAAAAGAGTGACACCTCCTCAAAAAGAGCCTCAGGCAGGTCCTTCAGGAGTTTCTCCAGAAGAAGGCCTTGTTATCATAGGAGATGACAGCTCCGTGCATGTTATTGCCCCTGAAGACCTTTCAGTGGGACAAGATGTGGAGGTGGAAGACAGTGATATTGGTGATCCTGATTCTAATGTGTGTGTGTCAGTGTTAACTTTTAACAAAAGAAAGTTTAAAAATTTAAGAAAAAGCCGGGCGCGGTGGCTCAAGCCTGTAATCCCAGCACTTTGGGAGGCCGAGACGGGCGGATCACGAGGTCAGGAGATCAAGACCAACCTGGCTAACACGGTGAAACCCCGTGTCTACTAAAATACAAAAAACTAGCTGGGCGAGGTGGCGGGCGCCTGTAGTCCCAGCTACTCGGGAGGCTGAGACAGGAGAATGGCGTAAACCCGGGAGGCGGAGCTTTCAGTGAGCTGAGATCCGGCCACTGCACTCCAGCCCGGGCGACAGAGCAAGACTCTGTGTCAAAAAAAAAAAAATTAAGAAAAAAATTAAAAATAGAACAAAGTTTTTAGAATAAGGATATGAAGAATGGAAGTATTTGTCTGCAGTTGTACAATGTGTGTTTTAAGCTGTTATTACAAAAGAGTCAAAAGTTTTTTAAAATTT
>NW_016812934.1:3518728-3563756 GCF_001698545.2 Rhinopithecus bieti | reverse complement strand
TTTTTGAGATGCAGTCTACGCCTGTCTCCAGGCTGGAGTGCAGTGGCGCGATCTCGGTTCACTGCAACCTCCACCTCCTGGGTTCAAGAGATTCCTTTGCCTTAGCCTCCCTAGTAGCTGGGACTACAGGTGTGCCACCACACCCAGCTAATTTTTGTATTTTTAGTAGAGATGGGGTTTCACCATGTCGGCCAGGATAGTCTTGATCTCTTGACCTCATGATCTGCTCACCTCGGCCTCCCAAAGTGCTGGGATTACAGGCATGAGCCACCACACCCAGTCTTTAAAAATAAATCTAGTGTCGCCTAAGTGTATAGTGTTTCCAAGTCTACAGTAATGTATAGTTACATCGTAGGCTTTCACAGTCACTCACCAACAGCAACTCTCAGTCCTGCAAGCTCCATTCATAGTAAGTGCTCTGTACAGGTGTATCATATTTTTATCTTCAATATCCTAATTTTACTTTACCTTTTCTATGTTTAGATATGCTTAGTACACATTTGCTTCCCATTGTGTTACAATTGCCTACAGTATTCAGCACAGCAACATGCTATACCAGTTTGTAACCTAGGAGCCATAGGCTATACCATGTAGCCTAGGATTGTAGTAGCCTATACCATGAAGGTTTGCGAAGTACGCTCCATGATGTCAGCACAACTACAAAATCGCCTAATGATGCATTTCTCAGAATCTGTCCCCATAATTAAGCAATACATGACTGTATGTCTTATTTCTTCTTCTTCCTTCTTTTCAATTACACTTCCTTTCTCATCACTTCCTTTGTCCCTCAATATAGCTTTCATATTTCTATTTCTCTACTTTCATACTATTTTCCCTCCCTTTTATTCTTCCACCATTCACCCTTCACTGCTACTCTAGCGAACAAACCATTACATGTAATTTACATGTAATTTATCAATATTTAAAATACTGGCTTTATTTATGAATAAGCATCTGGTTCTTATTTTTATTTAATATTAAATGACTTGTAAATCTTATATTCTCTACAAAACAAAATGAAAAAACCCAATACCAACTACAATTTTCTCTCCATTTGAAATTTCCACTTTTACTTTTGATTCTTTGTGCTTAGATATTAAGAGTATTTCAATTTGCACCATAATTTAAATTATACTGTAAGTCACCATGTAATGAAACTCTTGGTAACATAAATTAGTGAAGTATCGATTTAATATATGTATTGAGATTTAACAATACTTGATGCATTAATTTCTACAGGATTCTTTCCTTCCCTGTTGGATGCAGAACAGCAGAGAAGGAAGCAGAGAAGATTTCTAAATTAGTTTCTCAACTGAATCCTTCACTGTACAACTAAGTACATTGCTTCTTACCAAAAAATAAAAGGTTAATTTTCAAAATATGGTAAAATTTAAACTCATATTTTAATTTAAAAGTCTATTAACTGCATTTTATATGCTATTAAATAATTATCAGTCTGGTTTTGCTTTTAAGTAATATATATTGCTATAATAAATATTTTATATCTAGAAACTGATATATATCTACCCACACATATATGTGTGTATGCATATATACATATATATTTCTAGATATATATAAATGTAGAAAGTCATGTATATGCACAGATTTAAAACATCATGTGGTATTTCATAGTAAGTAAAAACTAATCTCTAATATTTTACAATAGTAATTTTGGTATATATTCACATACTCATGACTAATATAATTTTTTATTACAAACTAGTCATTAAAATTATATATCTTATACATTTTGACATTTATCGTAATCCTATTTTATGCAAAACACAGTTTGAGAAGTACTGTTGAAAGAATTATTACTTTTTACTTCCAGTATTTCATGCTAACTCATGAACTAAATCAAATCGTTAGTAATTCAGGTGTATAAAATTTGATAAGAGTGAGTCCCACTTTGGGCAGTAAATTCCCACATGTGACGTACCTTTTGGAAAGCTTGGCTCATAGCCTCCTCACTCCGTGTAGATTGTGTGGTCTGGAGTTTTAGTATTCCAGCCTTCAGTAGATCCAAGGGTGTGCTTCCTTCTCTGCTGTTCTCCATCCAGCAGGGAAGGAAGGAATCCTACAGAAATTACAATGTCTGCCCTCCTGCAACTGGTTCCTGACTGCCTACATGCCTGTGGGAGCTGTTTCCGCAGCCAGCTTTGTCAATTTCTTCCTTATTCTGCTCCCTTCCGCATTTCTTCCATCGTGTCCCTTTTCTGTTACCAACAACCGTGTTACTTAGATAGGTCCATAACCTGCTCCAGCTTCATTCATCCCCCACCTAACTGTCTATAGTAACTGTAGGAGTTAACACAAATGGAAAGTGAAGGACATGCCAGTTACTGAGTGAGTGCTTCATAAATCTGTGAGGTAGGCACTTTTGGTATCCTTTTATAAATAATAACACTAATACTTAGGATGGCTAAAGTCATATGGATTCAGCCCCAAAAACAAGATTTCTAAATTGGTTTCTTAACTGAATCCTTCACTGTACAACTAAGTACATTGCTTCTTACCAAAAAGAATGTTTGTGACAATAATAATTTGAGTAGAACAATGGTTGTGAAAGGGCTTCGAATACTATAAAATATTCTATCAGTGCAGAGTAGAAGAAAATGCTAATTTATAGTTTTCAAGCCCTTTTATATCACCTTATATAACTTACTGTCAGGAAAATATGCTGATTGTTCTAATAATTGGTTAATTGAGAGCATTCTGTATAAACCACACATGGGCTATCAATTTCAAAGAGTTACAAAAAAAGTTTACTCCATCTCAGGGCTATTTTAATACGGTTTTCTCTGTCTTCGGTGGGCAGAGAAGAACTTACAGGAATATCATGAGCTTGGAGTCTGCCTAACTATATTATTGTACAATAAGCACACATTAATTAAGCAGTACCAATAATCAACATGAAAGAATAAAAACAAGTTTTTACTATTAAGGCATTAATATTGATATTTATAAACACCAAAATAATATCCCTCCTAGGCCCATTAAACAGGTAATAATAACCATTCATTTAATTAATACTGACTCACAGTGAAAATTTTAGAGTACTTGTAACACCCACATCAATATCAAGAAGGTTCATTAGGACTAATACTACAATAAATATAAAATGAATTAGTAATGATTACACCATTATTTTAAAGCACTCCTATTTGTACATTTGTATTTACTTTAATCACCATCACTCTAAATGGCAATGAACAAAAGCCAGGCTGGGTATATTTATGTAGAAATAACGAGGCATATAAATGCAACTCAGTGAAAGACATGCACATCTTATCTGCACGTGTTCATCAACACACCCATTTGTGTGGAAGGTTACTAAAAAGACATACGCTTTGTAACATTTGTGAGGGAAATTAAAATCATCCTGTAATTTGTCCTCCTCTCTGGTTTGAAATTGTTCCTTCTGAATATCTACATTCTGATTCAAGATGCTAGTAGAGTGCCTGGCACATAGTAGGAAGACCATAAATATTTGTTAAATAATGTCCATGCCTCCATGTTACATTCTCGTCTGGGAGGACTACTGGCTACTCTTGAGTATGTTTAATTTTAACTTTGATTTCAAAGAATCTGTTGATGATTGTCTACATTTACAATCAATGTTGGACAGATTTTATTTACTAGGGGGCAAAAGGGAAAAGGAGAGAAACCTCTATTTCTGCCAGCTAACCAAAGCGGGGCAAAGAATATAATAAATAACTCTTGCTTTCAGAATGGGTCAGTAGGGAGGAAAATTAAAAGAAAAAGCTACAAAGGTCTATTTTACATTCTCTCTTCCCATTCTTTTTTTTCACGGAGTCTCACTCTGCCACCTAGGCTGGAGTGCAGTGGCACGATGTCGGTTCACTGTAAGCTCCGCCTCCCGGGTTCACGCCATTCTCCTGCCTCAGCCTCCCAAGTATCTGGGACTACAGGCACCTGCCACCACATCTGGCTAATTTTTTTTGTATTTTTAGTAGGGACGGAGTTTCACCATGTTAGCCAGGATGATCTCGATCTCCTGACCTCGTGATCCACCGGCCTCGGCCTCCCAAAGTGCTAGGACTACAGGCGTGAGCCACCATGTCTGGCCCTTCTTCCCATTCTTTATGGCTGAATCTTTCAGGATGTCAGGAAGCTGATTGTTTCAATAAATGAAACTCTGATAAAAGGCAAAGAGGAAAATAGACAACAAAACTCTCCTCTCTTCCTTTTATACCCTTGCTAATGACAAACATTTCCATATGGGCTCTTACAGAATCTTAAGTCCTGATTACTTCTGATTTAGAGCCGAATGGACAACATAGTTAAATTGCTATTATTTTTAAAAGTTACTTGTATTTGCTCTTAAGTACTGGGTAGTCAGAAACCGGCCATTTTATGAATATTGACAACGTGATAAAGGGACAGGTCCTACAAAATAATGACACAGAGTCCTGAGCATCTTGGAGGGGAAAATGTGGGTGTTTTTGGTGGGTAGAAAACAGTTATTTCTCTTTGGAGATCTGGTTCTCTTTGGAGTTCGCATGCTGCTGGATGAATACTGTCAAAGCTCTGGCCCATGCTTGCTTGCCCTCTAAATCCTCTGCCCTAGCTTCTTGTTGCTTTGATTTTATGTTCTCTCTACTCACATGACTATTGGTCCAGCAGAGAAGCTAAGGATTTGCTAACTGTGAAGAAAAAGATTATGTGTTTCACCACACTGCAAGCCTTGAAGCCACAGAAGCAGTGAGCAAGCTAACATTTATTCTAAAGATAAGCATGAAATCCAGGTAAAGAAACAAAGCACAATTTATTATCCTATTGATCACTAAGAGGCTAATGTCTTTTCCTTTCCTAAAGACATTTATCCAATAAGCTTTGTACACACCACAGCAACAATCTGTAACCCATTACAAAAGTGTCACTAACATAGCGTTAATTACCACAGTATGTGACTTGGAAATGGTATCTTGAGTAAAGTGGAATATTTGGTCCACAACCCAGCATAAAACCACATTAGAGTCTTTTGCCTCCAGCTTGAGGCCATTCTCCACCTCTGGGTCAGGAAATAGGATTTTCTAAGGAGTGAAGAAGTAGGTTCCTGATGTTTCTTCCTTTCCATTCTCAGTTTATACCTCCAGGTCAACACTCTCATCTGATCTCAGAAGAATGCATCATTTTTTGAGGACCTACTTTGTGCTAGGAACTTTATGTAAATTTGTTCTTTTAGTCTTTATCACTCTATAATATATTAGTATACTTATTTATAGGTGTAATTCTATGTATATAACTCAATACACGGATAATACAAAGAGAACTTTTAAATTGGTATGCCCACCTCACCAAAGCTCTTTTTATTTAGTCATGAAGCTTCATAACTAAAGGAAGTTCACAAACTGAAGACTAAAGATTAAATAACACAGGTAATAAATAACACACATCATTAGCACTAATTGCACAGAGCCACCTTTGCAGCCACTCCTGTGGGAGGTTATTTGTAATTACATTGTATGCTAGACCTGCATGTGAAGTGGATAGACTTCTTCTCACCATCCTTGTCAAAAATATTTTATTTAACACCAGGTCTAAATGCAGACTATTTTATTTTTCTCTAGTACCTAGAGAAGTTTTAAGGCTTTTGCTCTAATATGTGAGAACACAAGTCTTTCTCTCTCATTTTAGATCAAGCTATTACCTCTCTTCAATTTGCATGTTAGCTTTTAAGAGCACTCTTGGAAATCATAAAAGTACCCAGGCACTCTGCCACCATCTACTTTGGTCTGTAGCATGATGGAAAGGAGGGTGACAATAAGGAAAGTAGATAGATGAGAATCAAAATAGATGATGCTCTATTCTAAATAAATTAGGGACAGAGAATGTAAGAAGAAATTTTTAAAAATGAAAGGTTAATAATGATAATAATAATATCTAATCTGTCAGAGTTTACTATGCAGATGCAGTGGGAATGAGTTATACACATTATTCATTTAAATCCTCAGGATAATCTCTTCATTCAGGTACTATGATGATCCCCAAATTGCTAATGAGACAGCTGAGGTTTAAACAAGTTAGTATCTAACCCAAACTAGCTAGTAGATGACAAAGTCTGGATTCCAACCCAGAATGCTTGCACCTCTAATCATCATGTGTCAGGAAGCAGCAATTACTTCATGGAAGAGCAAATATGAGCCTGTGTTCCTAATGCCAATGGCATACTATGGAATTGGGAGCCAGTATTCGGGAGGAGGCCCATCCAGGCAACTGTCCCATTTGTTGTTTTTGCAGGCATGTTGGTTGTCTCTCCCTCTCTCTCTCAGGTTAAATATTCATATTAATGGAGAAAGAATGGGCTAGACAACAAACAGTTTTGGAACAAAAGAAAAGTTTAGCGAACTTCTTATTGAACTATAGCATGCATACAGAAAAGCAAAGAATAGATGTTTAGTTCAATGAGTTTTCACAAAATGAACATACCCCTGCATAACAACTCCCATGTAATACCAGAGAGACCAAGAAACAAAACTAGTCCTCCAGCAGTCACTCTCATCCCAGTCACAAATGCTCTCAAGGTGTAACCACTAATCTGATTTTAAAACTGTGAGTTAGTTTTGCTATTTTTAGACTTTATATATAAATAGAATTACATGTTATAAATATTTTATGTTGGCCAGGCGTGATGGCTCACACCTGTAATGCCAGTACTTTGGGAGGCCAAGTCGGGTGGATCACCTGAAGTCAGGAGGTCGGGACCAGCCTGGCCAACATGGAGAAATCTTGTCTCTACTAAAAATACAAAGATTAGCTGGGTGTGGTGGAGCATGCCTGTAATCCCAGCTACTCAGGAGGCTGAGGCAGGAGAATCACTTGAACCCGGGAGGTGGAGGTTTCAGTGAGCCGAGATTGTGCCATTGCACTTCAGCCTGGGCAACAAAAGTGAAACTCCGTCTCAAAAAAAAAAAAAATTATGTTTCATTCCTTTTATTTAACATTTTGTCTGAAAGCATGAATATATGCTGTAGCAACCAGCAAGTTTTTTCTATTTGATGTGTAGGGTATGTTGCACAGATAAATCATAATTGATTCATCCAATACACTATTGATGAATATTGGGATTCTTTACAATGTTCAGTGTAGACTAGAGAGAAATCCTAGAGTTTAGAAATCCAAGGTAGGCAGTTTGATAGGAAACGAAGCCAGAATTCTAAAAAACATAAGCTAATTGCACAGAAGAAACTGCAGAAATTTGCCTGTCTAGGCCTTAGCACTGCGTGATAAAAAATATAAATATAGTCCCTGAGTATTTGTAAACACAAATTGGATGTATCTTTACAATCAAAATTCACAATACCTGAGTAGTTCTTTTCTAGGGGAACACAACTTCAATCCAGAATGAAAGTATTTCCACAGATAAGTTCTGAGGAACATGAGCTCATAGATAAGAGTGATAAAACCACCCAAGGAAATGATGTCCCATGACAGAGTGTCTGCAGACAGCTACTCTTTCAGATCCTTAATATTTAAAAATATGAAAGAGAAATCACAAATAGAAACATATGAGAACACTATTTTCAAAAGATCACACAAATTTGAAAAGTATCCAAATAGAATGTTATAAATTGAACACATAAAAGCAAGGATTTCAAATTCAATGAATAGTTTGAAAAGAAGACTGGACAGAAGAGATTATTTGTAAAGTGGGATATTAACCCAGTCATTACCCAGGCTATAACATAGCAAAACAAAGAAATGGGAAATACTAAAGCAAGATTAAAAGGCATAGAGAATAAAAGGAGAAGTTTTAACGTATCTAGTTGGTGTTTTAGGAGAGGATATTCGTGGAAATTGTGAAAAGGAAATACTCAAAATACAAATTTTTATGAACTGTTGGGAGAGAACAATTTTACAACTCAGAAGCCCAACATATTCTGACAGGAAAAATAAAGCAATCAAGCCCTAGACCCATTATAGTGACATTACAAAAAGCAAAGACAAAGTTGGAGAAAAATAATTTTCTATAAAGGGTGGCAATTAGACTGACAGCTGACATCCTGACCTCAAGAATAGAAGTAGAACACGGTGGGATAATATTTTCAATGTACTGAGAGAAAGATAGTGGTATATCTGAGTTTTTATACTCTGAAAATCTTTTAGAACATAGGTTAAATAAAATATTTTCTGAAAATAACTGAGTTTACCACTAGCAGACTCTAATTAAAGCAAATTTTAAATAATGTATTTTGGGCTCAGGGAATTTAGCTCAAATATAAAATATAACATGCAAAAAGGTATGGCAAGAAAAGATGTGTATGAGTTAAAATTTTAGTAAATCTAAATAAATACTGATTGCATACAACATTTATAATCATGTAATGGATGCTCAAAATTAAGGAATTGTAAAATTATTGCACTGTTTAGATAAGGATAAAAGCTTCAATTTATTTAAATATATTTATGTTAAAATACATAGATTTGTGATTGAAGAAGTAGTATAGAAAAATTAACTTTTAAACTAGAAAAAATAAACTTTATATATAATATATTTAGATTTAGATTATGTATTTATATTATGGTCAGATACATATATGAAAAATAATGCTGACCAATTAATATCAATGATCTTCATATGGAAAATTATAAAAATTATATTGAAAGACGTTTAAAATTTTAAATAAACACTATATTTATGGATAGAATATTAAATTTGATTTATAGATTTAAAGCAATTACAGTGAAAACTATAAGAGTTTTGGGTAAAATTTGTTAAAACAATTATAAAATAGTGCAGGTAAGAAAGTCAGGAATGGACAAGTCACTATTGAAGAATCAGACAAAGAATCTATCCTATCAGTTGTTAAGACTTTTTATGAAGCCATAGTAATTACAGTGTGGCATTTATTCAGATTGATAAATACAGCAAATAAATGAAATACTGAGCTCAGTAACAAACCCACTTAAATATGAAAATCTTAAGTGTGGAATTTGAACTGCAAGTCAATAAAGAAAGGAGTACTCAAACAAGTGGTAAATAAAAATATAAATTAAATTTGTAACTAATATGTAACTAAAACAACATCAGATATATTAAGGATATTAATATTTCAGAAAGAAACAAGTGTTTTATGATATTAGCGGTAGGAGAGTAGATAATTGTAAATTAGAAAAGAAAATATCAAAACTTCAGACTGCATGAAAAGTAACTTCTGCTAACCATAAAAGAATGAAAGAGTATGCCACAAATGACTGGAAGATATTTCTAGCAATTGTAACCTATAAAAGATTAATAACTAGAGAATATAAAGAACTACTATAAATTAATAGTATATATTTTTAAAAGACAAACAAGCTCGACCAAATAAACAAGTAAAAATTATGAACAGGCATTTTACAAGCTAAGAAAAAAAATGGTCCATTTATATTTTAAAATATTCCAACCTTTGTTAGGTATCATGACAATGTAAATTATAACCACAAAGAGATTCAATTTCCCACAAATCAGATTGGCAGGATTAAGGCAGGCAGTACCACATGTTACCAACAATGCAGATTAATGTTACATCTGAAACACAGCTGGAGGAAATGCATATTGGTAAAAGCCACATCAAAGCTTTTGACATTTTCAGTAAATATTATCATGCACATCTCCTGAAGCCCAGCAATTCACTCAGGCAGAATTAACTTCCAGAGAAATTCTTACAAATGCACATTGAAACGTGTTCAAGAATGTTCATAACAGCATTATTTATTCATTGCTAAAAGTTGAGTTCCAGCTCAGTTATCCATTAATCATGTATAAATAAATTGAAATATTCTTACAATACAGTATTCTGTAGTGATGAGTATATAGTATGATCCATAAATAAATAAATAAATAAAATGAATGTATCTCAAAACACAGTGTTACAGAAGAATGACTATATATATATATATATATATATATATATATATAAATATATATAATGATCTCGTTTTGTAAGACTCAAAACTAGACAAATTTAAGTAGTATTTTATTTTTGATACATAAATACGTGAACATTTCATAAAGCAAAGCAAAGGAGAAAGAGGTCAAAGACTGAACAATGAGGTGAGCAAGGCAGAAAAAAATTTAGAGAGTGGGACTTCAAAATCTCTGGGAGCAATCCATTTTATAAGCTATGTGTCAAGGACCTAGATATTAGTTTTGTTTTTCTTTAAACTGTGTATATTAATTGTACACACTTTTTTTTCTACTTTAGGATTTAAGAAAATGATTTTGTGCCAGTACAGCAACAGAAGACAAATGAAAATAAGAATTATGAGTGAATCAACTCTATGTACATGTAAGAAACATCGTGAAATTACTCTGTAATTACTGATTAAAATATAATCATTTTTACATAAAAAATGATTAATTAATCATTAACATTGGCAAATGATTAGGTTAATCATTGGCAAAGAAGAATTTCAACAGATTTCTTTATCCACAGACATTAATTTAAGAGAGATTTTAACTTTCTTTTATATTGTTTTTAGATGACTTTATTGTACTTTAAAAATAATGTATGCTTATTATTTAAAATTCAAACAATACTACGATCTACAAACTGTTAGCTAAAAAAGTAGCTATGCAAAATGTTATCATCCTAAAATAACAACTGTTAACATGGGATGATCATATGTACTGAGGGAATAATGAGACATTAGGAGGACATAAAATTATATACACTGCTTTTAAGTTAAAAAGCATTTAAAGTTAATTTTAAGTAATTTTGACAAAAAAAAATGAAGCTAAAGTGAAAAAGGAATGCTGAAATGCCTCTTCAATATTCTCATCTCATTCTATAGTTTTATCATTTGATCTTTAAACTCCCACTGTATTTTCATAGGATGAAGCATATTATGTTTCTTTTACTTTTCTTCATAAGAAATATTCTAACATTTCAGAGGATTATGCCATTAATTGTGTTCTTTCCCATGTTTGACATGAGAAAACACAATGACTTGAAAAGTAATTAATATAGTTTAACTTTGTGTCCCCACCCAAATCTCATGTTGAATTATAATCCTCAATGTTGAAAGAGGGACTTGGTGAGAGGTGATTGGATCATGGGAGTGGACATCCACCTTGCTGTTCTCGTGATAGTAAGCGAGCTCTAACGAGATCTGGTTGTTTAAAAGTATGTAACACTTTCCCCTTCTCTCTCTCAGGCAGGCCATGTGAAGACATAGTTGCTTCCCCTCTGCCTTCTGCCATGACTGTAAGTTTCCTGAGGCCTTCCCAGCCATGCTTCCTGTACAGCCTGTGGAACTGTGAGTCAATTAAATCTCTTTTCTTCATACATTACCCAGTCACAGGTAGTTTTTTATAGCAGTGTGAGAACAGACTAATACAGTAATGGACTCTCTGTAGGTCTTTGATAGGGTGTTTTAAAAGTCTATAAAATACAAATTAAGTTTTCTCAATAAATTTTTTTCTGTTTCCAGACATTTTTGACAGCCTCTATTTGCTATGACAAAGTGTGATAGAATCTCCATGATTTATTCCTATCAACCTTACCTAGCTAATGATCTTCTCCCCTGAAGATACAACTTGATGACTGGGCATTGATGTCACAGAAGAGGAGATTATGTTTGCCTGCCTCTGTGTGTGTATATGTGTGTGTGTGTGTGTGTGTTTGTGTGTGTGTGCATGTGCTATAAGGTAGAAAAGGAGGATGATAGAAAACATATAGGGACTCTCTTTCTCTCTCTCTCTGTCTCTCTCTCTCTCTCTCATTCTCTCTCTCTCTTTCTTGTCTGATGGCCTATATCAAAGTCAACTCCACATTTTTGGGTATAAGCTACTAAGGAGGCATAAGTTAGATATTGTAATCACTAACCTATTTAAAGGAGATTTTGTGTCAATTGAGGGTTTTTTTAAATTTTATTTTTTAATTTTGTGCTGAAAACAACATTGGTTAACTATTTTATACTTAATTATGTTTAAACTTATCCACTACCCTTCAGGCAGAAAAGAAAATTTTTTTAAAAGGAAAAAGATCCTTGAAACCTTAAGAAATGGAATCAGTATTTTAGACATGCATGTGAAATCACTAATGTAGAGAATCCTTCCCTGGAGAGGGAGACTAATTCTTTGTTACAGCCCTCAATAGGTTTTATTTTGGAAATACCTAGGATTGTCCATAAGTCCTACGCCAAATCTCCTATTCCTTCAGCATATTGAGATGATGCTTAAAATTCTGAAGTGTTCATAACTGAAGTTAGAATTCTTACCACGTACATAACGGATAATTTTCTGAAAGTAAGTTTTGTTCAGGATGGGGATACATCTCAAGAATTTGGCACTTGAATTACAGGAATCCTCTGAGGGTAAAAGACCATCTGAGGACTCATGTGACATTTGACAGTTGTTTTACAAATTGGCTTAAGCTTGGTCTTGCTTCCCTGAAAAATCCTTTTTCCGATGGCAACTATGCCAGTGTAGGACATACCCAATCAATGAATTTCAGCTGTCGTCATGATCGACACGGATCACTGAACAATTGACTAGACTGTGATGATCAGTATTGATTGTGAATGTGTCTGAAATTAAAGTATTGGATATACTATGGACTATTCATTTCATCATTTCATGAATGTGGAATAGTCATTGAACCAGGAGTTTGAATTCCCATGCTGGTCACCTCATCTTATGCAGACCAGAACATTCACTTTCCTTTATTTTTTTTCCAAAAGAAGGAGAAATTTAAATGGCTATGTAGCATATGTAGGTAAGCATTGAAGATAGCTTGAATTTGATATTTTTAAAAGAGAAAACAAAATGTGCTCTAAAACAACTCACAAACATGGTGACTATTCTTGTGGAAGTGTACTTTATTTATACCTTAAGTCTCCTGTATAAACTCTGTGAGAGTAAGCACAGTATTAATTAGCTTACTCAACAGCTGTTAAGAAGGCACTACCATGTGTCGGGCACTTTCCAAGTGCAAAGATAAAATAGTGCTATGCCTTCTGCTGCTCCCATAGTCTAGTCGGAGAGAGTCAAACTTGATGAAATAATCACATCAATAAATGTAAACTTTAGAAGAGTGTAAGTGAATGTCAGTGAGGCATCAGGTGCAGACAGTGCAGAATGGAAGAACTGGTTCAGGCAGCGAGGGTGAAGTTTGCTGAAGAAATGATCATGAGTTGAGGCATGATGTTAGAGTAAGATTTTATTTAAGAAACGTAACTATGCAAAGAGAAGGGTGGGGCTGAGGTGGATGCAAGAACAATCCAGACAGAGGAAAAAGTGCTTCTGTAGTTAAAATGGCACAGCACGTTTGAGAATTAAGAGAAGGCCAGTGTGACTAAGGGTAGAAAGCAAGATCGAGTGACGTGAGGCAGGAGGCTGGAAAGAGAGTCAGGGACACTCAAATGCAGAGGCTTGGAGTAAGACATTTCCCCCAGTGTGTCTGACACCCAACCTTTGTGCCTGCTGTCTCAGCATAATTAACAACAGCACACCCTTTCGTTCTCAAATGCAATTTGAGTTTTCTGTTCACTAAGAAAACTGTATGATCACTCTACTTAAAGGCCATATTGAAGATTTTGGTCTTTACCCTAACAATGGGAAATCTTTAAAATGCTTAAGCAAGAGAGTGACATGATCACATATAACATTTGAAAAGATTATCCAGGCTATACGGTGTACAAAAAGTTAATTGGGGCAAAGGCAGATGCAGGGACACCAGTTAGGAGGCTGATACCGGAGTCAGAAAAAAGATGACAGTAATATGAACCAGGTGATACTGGAGAAGATAGAGTGAAAGAATTTGAGGCAAGGAGACTGTATCAGTCTAATCATGTCTGCCTCAGCCTGGACAAGCAATCATACAAGCTATAAAGCATGTATGATTTAAACTGCTTGCTACTCAAAACTAGAGAAACTGATGAGGAACCTTTTGCTAGAGATGAGAGAAGACTCAGAATGGTAGTTAGATCACACAACAGAAAGTCTGGTGGGGCGATCAGAGGCTAGGAATTGATGAAGGCTAGTGTCTTCATGTTCCATCATAATTATTCTGAAGATTGAGGCCACCAAGAAGCTGGTCCCATAGTGGATTGTCAGGCATCTCCAGAATAGTCTATAGTAGGGGTCCCCAACCCCGGAGCCATGGACAGGTACTGGTCCATGGCCTGTTAGGAAGCGGGTGGCACAGCAGGAGGTGAGCATGGGCAAGTGAGCATTACCGCCTGAGTTCCGCCTCCTGTCAGATCAGCGGAGGCATTAAATTCTTATAGGAGCACAAACCCTATTGTGAACTGTGCATGCAAGGGATCTAGGTTGTGTGTTTCTTATGAGAATCTAACTAATGCCTGATGATCTCAGGTGGAAGAGTTTTATCCTGAAACACTACTCCCCGACCCCATCCATGGAAAAACGGTCTTCCATGAAACTGGTGCCTGGTGCCAAAAAGGTTGAGAGCAGCTGGTCTGCAGTATTGTGGGGAGTTTCTAGGATTCATGTGTAAAACTCGTAACGGCACATGGCCACAGAGGAGACAGGTGTTTTCTACTGGTATTCAGACTGAACTGACTTCTTCAGTCTGCCCTCTGGCAAGGTATAGTGGAGCACAGCTTAAAGAATCAAAAACACAAGTCAGGCTCTGAACAATTTACAGCAAAACACCGCTGAACAGATTTAGGTTTCGCCTCAAACTGAAGAGGTCATTGAAATACATGTTATTACTGAACCTTGTTTAAGAGGAGAAAGAGAAGGGGAACAACATGGCTGCCCTCAGGGATCAAGACTAAAGAAGAGGGTTTCAGTCAGATATGCCACAATAGCAAAGATGTGGAATCAGCCTAAGTGTCCATCCATGGTGAGCGGGTAAAGAAAATGTGTTATATACACAATGAAATACTATTCAACCATTAAAAAAATGAAATTGTATGATTGGCAGCAGCGTGGATGAAACTGGAGGTCATTATCTTAAATGAAATAAACCAGACACAAAAAGACAAATATTGCATGTCCTCTCTTACATGTAGGAGCTAAAAAGTTTGATCACATGAGAGTGAGATGATAGATAACGAGACTGGAAAGCGTGAGTTGGGGGAAGGGATAAGGATGAAAAGAACTGGGTTAAAGGATGCAAACATACAGTAAGATGGCATAAATTCAATGCTTAATAGCAGAGTAGGGTGACAATGCTTAACCAAAATATATTGTACTCAGTTGGTGGGCACCCTAAGTACCCTGACTTGATCACTACATATTATATACATGTAAGAAAATGGTTCACATACCACATAAACTTGCACAAATAAAAATAAATAAATAAATTGAAGGTGCCAAAGGTGGCTGGATGAGCAAGAATTACTGCGAAAATGATCACAATTTAACAAAGCTGGGGACTCCTAGGAAACTCCTAAGGGACAGTTAAAGATGTGGGTAAACTAAACTGTGGTGACTCTTTTGCTTTTGATGTGCCAGATTTGATCTTAAATAGAATGTCTGTGCAAGTCTTGACATTAAATTCTGTGTGCCTTACGGACTGCAGGATGGTTATGCAATTTGCTGACACATGCAAGATAGTCTCATACTTGAGGGTTGGTGATACCCGTGTGAGTATTTCACTGTGGGAAGAGGTATAAACATAAGGGAGTGAACTGCATGGACATCCATCTATCTCCCTTCTCTTGCTAGATAGATGTGGAGAATGCTGATGAAATCAAGTCTGAGAACTTCTGGATTTACTCTCAAGAACATTTTCTAATTATTTGGCTTCAAGATACAATAGAAGAAACAGTGATAAACAATGCAGTTAAGAGAAGTAATGCCAGCTGGGTGCAGTGGCTCACGCCTGTAATCCCAGCCCTTTGGGAGGCTGAGGCGGGCGGATCACCTGAGGTCAGGAGTTTGAGAGACAAGCCTGTCCAACATGGAGAAATCCTGTTTCTACTAAAAATACAAAAATTAGCCAGGAGTGGTGGTGCAGGCCTGTAATCCCAGCTACTGGGGAGGCTGTGGCAGGTGAATTGCTTGAACCCAGGAGATGGAGCTTGCAGTGAGCCGAGATCACACCACTGCACTCCAGTCTAGGCAACAGGAGCAACACTGTGTCTCAAAAACAAAAAAAGAGAGATAAATAAGTAATGGCATTTGAATTATCTCTCTTAACCTAGCAAGACATAGGAAAGGAAGATTTCCTAGAAGAAAGCCTGAGTGTCCTCAGTGGGCACAATGATTCACTAGGAGAACAGTGTGACAGTGATTTGAAAAAAATGTAAAGGTCTTTCCTCCATTCAGCAGTCATTCTGCTACTAATTGTTCAGTATCTATTGTACCATTCAGTGTTCTAGGCTGTGTAATTATAACTGTAGACATGAAAAATATGGTTCCTGTCTCCCTGGCATTTACCCTCAAATAAGACATATGCCAGAGAGACAGAAGACAGAAAATTAACAAATGTGTGCACAAATAAACAGAATTCTTACTCAGAGTTATGACTGATGTTAAGAAAACAAAATGGACTGACTGGAAGGAAGATTTGTCAGATAATGGTGGTAAGGGAAGGCTTCTCATTGCAGGTGATAATTGAGCTGATACATGAATGAAAAAAGAAGACAATCATTTGGAGCTGGGAATAAGATTCTGGTCATAGGATATGCAAGTGCAAAGGCCCTGCTTGAAATAGGAGACAAAGGGGAAGGCTACAATGTGTGAGATGTTCTGAGAGATGAGGGTGTGTTATAAAATGAGGTTGGGGGTTAGAAAGCTGGAACCAGGTATTGTAAGAATTTTCAGTTTGCCCCAAATACAGTGGAAGCCTTTGGAGAGATTCAAGCAGAAGAACTTCATGATATAAATTACAAAATTTTTGTAAAAATTATAGTTTCAGTTTTAAAAGCCCACTGTCAAGTATCAATAATTATGTGTCCAGTTTGAGGTTTCAGAAGTGATTATTTCTGAATCTAGGATGATGGAAGTGGATGGATTTGTGATCTGTTTTAAGTCAGAAAGGAAAGGTTTTGCTGATGGATTCAGTGTAACGATTAAGGAAAAGGATAAATTAGCTCTTCCCTTTAAGAAAGTTAGTGGATGATGGTGCCATTTGCTGATACAGGGCAGAATAGAAGAGTGAATCAAAGGTTCCATTTTGGGCATGTTACTTGGAGTTAACATTTAAGTTGGTAGTTGGCTATAAGAGTCTGTAGTGGTTATCAGACTCTATAGACACTTACTAAATATGAAAATTTGGTGGATATTAGCATATGTATGTTACATAAAGCCATGGGATTGGAGGATCACTAGGGAAAGTGTATTCAGTTGGAACTCAGTGGAAGGAACCAAGATCAGATTGTTGTATAGAACAAGGAGCGGGCCACAGCAGGTGAGTGGAAGAGGAAGAGAAGAAACAAGGTGAAGGAAGGAAAGAGTAGTTTTAAGAAGAGTGTAGAGGAGAATTAGCAATGATTGACGCAGCTGCCCTGTGGGGTTGGATCTAAGGAATACAAACGGGTAAAGATTTGGTTTTCTGTGTGGCATGCTGTCTAAGCTCCTCCCTAGTGCTCCCAAGAGATATATAGAGAAAACATTCATGATTTTTTAGGTATTGTGTGTGAACTCACATCTACTTTCCTCATGAATGTGTGGCAAAGTAGAGACTGGTTACAAGGTTATAGCTCAGCGGCTCAAACGTTATTTCACTTAATTCACCAGCTAGCCTTGTAAAAGTACTAGCACTCCCATTTTATGCTTGACTGTAAGATAGCATCACTTTGGGATCTGAATTTGTAATACCTAAAGGATTTTAAAGATTATTTTCTTTTACCTTAAGGCTGCCCAGGAACTAAAACTAAAATCACAGATTTAATTTTAAAAGATTATTTGTCCCATCTTTACTTACCCAGAGAAAACAAAAAAAGAAATGGAGGGAGGAGGCACCTGTTTTTTTTCTTTTGATTCTTGGCTCAAAACACGGAGACCCTCATAGACAATATATCCGATCAAACAACCTGAATAGCTCTCCAAGAGCAGAGGTCAAAGCTTTTACTTTTTAGGTGGCCGTTCAAGGTTTTTATTTGCTAAAATGAATGTAATATAATCCTTGATGCTTCTATCAGAGGGATCCTGGACTGAATAGCCAGGCAGTGTGTCATCTCTCTGCAGGGTTTCCATATCCCTGACCCAGTGTTCCAGATGTCTTACCTTGAGAGTTGGTTCTTACTTAGTATTTCAGATGTTTTTTTTTTCCTTCTAGGTGCTATTTTAGTTCACAATGTATGATCATCATATTAACTAATGACCTTGGCTGTTACCAACTTAGATCATTTATAAAGGTAAGCTTAATATATACTCTGATAATTACATATAATTTTCTACTTAAAATTTTATAGTAATCCAGATTCATAAGCAATATTTTATAGCACACTTGCACCAGAAATAGAATAGCTAAAGTGTTTAAGCAGCTATGTTTCACCTTCAAAGAGTTGAGACTTACCTCATAAACTTCTCTCTGCCACCTAAAGGTCATGTAAGTTGCCCGAGGTCACAGCTAAGAAACAGCAGTTAGGACTAACATTCAGATTCTGATTCCAGAGTCTTTGCTTTCAAACTTCTTGGCATGCTAAGTGATCAATTCACGTTAGTCCCTTCCTGGTGTGCAGTAAGTGAATACGGTAGCCTCCCCTTATCCACAGTTTCGCATTTTGAGGATTCAGTTACCCATGATCAACCCCAGCCGGAAAATATTGAAGGGAAAATTCCAGAAACAAAAAATTTATAAGTTTCAAATCGCGTGCCATTCTGAGTAGCATGCTGAAATCTCATGCTCTTGCTATCTCTCAGCTACTGGGGAGCTGAGTGGGCGGGTGACCACATTCACAGAGTTTTTATTATAGCATATTGTTATAAGTATTATATTTTATTGTTAGTGACTGTTATTAATCTCACTGTGTGTAATTTATAAATTAAATGTCATAGGCATGTATGTATAGGAAAACACATAACACAATATGCATAGGTCATAGGGTTTAGTACTATCCATAGTTTCAGGCATCCATTGGGAATCAAGGGGGAATTACTATATTTGTGAAAGAAATAAATAAATAATTAGAGATTCTGAATTGTAGTTATATGTCTGTAATATACTGACCTTTGAGAAAAAAGTATATGAATATTATTGGTTTTATCACCTATACCATGAAAATAAATATTCTCTATTTGCCAGAATATGCCATCAATAAACAAATTTTTGAAAAAAAAGCTTATGTAACTCTAGAGAAATTTTTGGAGTGTTAAATCACATTACATTAACTTAAACACATGTTACTTTTGTGCAAAGCTTATTGTCAGGAGAAGCAGAAAAATCATTAGGACTTTGACAATCACATAGTCTAGCAACCACTCCCCACTAACACACCTACAAACTGTTTGTCAGATAATTACGCTGAAAGTGACTTACCCACAGTCAGTTAGTTAACTAGTGACAAAATTAGAACCAAAACTCAAATTTTCTAACTTGAGTTTTTGTACTCTTTCTATTATATGGCACTTTTCAATCATTACTATTGTCAATTCTACCTGCTATTTTGGATATGCGATATATTTGAAAACATAAATTAAGCATATGGACTATTTATTATTCATATTTCCCCACCACCAGCAGCCTCATTAGACAAAAGCCTTTTTCAATGCACTAACAAACCTTTTTTTTTTTTTCAAGAATATATGCAAATTGGATGTCTTAGAGTTTTACTTTAGAGACTGTTAGGCTGATTCTACAAATATGCTAAACACAAAGAAAAAATGGATAAAGTAATTTTCACTGGCAATACAGAAAATCTCTCAATATTACTGTTTATTAAACTGACAACCTAAGTCTAGCGTTGTGCAAAGCACTACAATTCTCATAAACGTGTGGTGGGAGGGAATAGCATCAAAATTTGTCCTGACTTCTTGTGCTTCCTGAAACCCACAGGGTAATGTTCATTAGAAAGTTTCCTTTTGTCTTTTGATGCTGAATAGTACATTTATATATTCTGTGTTTCTTATACTATTGCTATGATTATGACAGATTTCTGAATAATTTTCACTACCATTACTTTCAACCTTGGGTGAACTGAGGAAATCATTTTATCATAGGCCAAGACACTCCTTCAATGTAAAGGTAAAAAGGAATTACTTTATTATGAAGTGACACCATAGAATGCAATAAAGCAATTCGTGATCAGTTTGAATGAGATGAGTAAGAAAGAAAACAAAATCTTTGGCACTGGGAGTGTCTGCCTCTTACTTTGATATCTTTTCTAATACTGCAGAAGCAAGTTGGGTCACTTCTCCTCCCCCCAGGCTGTTCACTTACCATCTGTCAGTGTTGAAAAAATACAAAGAATACTGTGCAATTATTTTCTTTATGAAAAACATGAATGCACACTTTCCTAGAGCTAAAACTTTCTTAGAACAGTACAATCAGCTGCAAACTCTGCTTCTACAAAGTCAATGTAATACCTTCTGGATCTCTTAGTACTTGTTTCTTCCAACAGCACCTTATGAAGAACAAGACAGCATGTATCCATATAGTTAGACACTTTTCAGGTGTTGAAAAAATGCAAGATGTCCAATATATTTTGTTAAATAAAAAAAATAAGGCATAGAAGAAAAGGTTATGTCATTCAGTAAATATTTAGAATACCATTTCTATAAACACACACACACACATAATAAATCACTTTGGGAACAGGAATGAATTTGTTTCACAACAGTGGAAGCAATGAAACATTCTTTCTTTATTTTTCTCTTCTGACTGGTAGAAAGTTCAGTCTCAGTAATATTTTGAGTTTTCTTCTTCTTTCCTAAGATTATTTGAGAGTTCTAGGGGTTTAAAAGTCATGAAACTTGGAAACAAATTCTGTCCCTGCTTCTATAATGACTACTAAGGAGATGAGCCTTGCCCAAGCACAGGTATTTTGGAGAGTAAGTAGCTTTGTTTTTCGTAGAATTCTCTCCTTCCAAGTCCACTCAGCCACCAGGAAATTTGTTAGGCTCCAAACGTCTGGGCCCTTACAACTTCTTTCCATTCCCTTCATGAGTCTGTCCTGTATGGCTTTTGCATGTCTTCAGGCACTGTGTGGCACTGGTCTAGCACTTTATCAGCTACTGAATCTGGCATCTTTTCCCTTTATCAGTTTCATTTAATCCAACCCCTTTCTTCAAAGGTCTGCCACTCATTTCTTACTCAATTCTATTGATTCTTTCTTTTTCCCTGGCTCCTAGATGACAATGAAATCTAAGCCCTTAAGACAACAATATCCCTTCTTAAATACAAAACAATGCACATACTGATACAAACAAAATTATTCATTGCAGAAGTATTTATTGTAGCAAAATACTATAAATAACTTAAATGCCTATTAGAAGACTGATTAAATAAACTATGGGAAATCCACACAATGGAATAATATACTGCTATGCAAAAGAATGAGTTGTTCTCTATGAAGTGATAGGAAGTGATTTCAAGGACATATTTTCAGGTGAACAAAGTAAGATGCACATGAATATATACAGAAAGATTAACAAATATGAATATATAGTGTGAGTTGGTAGATGCTGCTAATTTCACCAAAAAATTGCCTAAACTAGATAGTTTAGACTATGCAACAACCATAACTATTACCTATAAAGGTAAAGAATGTGGTAGAAGGGATAGAAATAAGAATGAGATGTCTCTGATATATTTTAAATATAGTTTAACATTTGAAACATACAAATATTTTAAATTAAAAGAATCAAATCAGAAAAGATGTAAACATCTAACCATATAACTGAATACAAACAGAAACAAACCTAATTTTTAAACAAATTGATAGTATAATCAAACAGAAAAAATATTAAGCTACTCACAAACACAGCAGCTATGTTCTATACCCTTAATGGAATATAGTCTAAAGAAATAGAAAACTAGGAAAGAAATTTTAAACTCTACATAGTGGGTTTTTTGCTTGTAGTCCTATTAGAGTACTAATCTAAAATGTTTTCATAGAGGATAGAAAACATTAGTAAAAAGAATGGTATTTGACAATCAGGTTCCTCACTATGGGAAAAAAAGAGATATGAATATGGAATGGGGAGGAGATGAAGAAGAACTCTAACTGGAACAACCCATATGAACTCATGATGTTTTCAAAGATAAATATTCTAACTGGTTGCTGAAAGAACCTAGAAGCCATGACATCCTAGTAGCAATGAGTGCAACTAGTGCCAAGATCTTGGTTTCTAAATACCACTCCTATCTAGAAGAAAACAAGGCTTCTAGAAGAGATGCTTGATTTCAAGTGTAGGCAGGGAAAATTCAAAGTACACCTAGAAAATCCTGCACTAAAGCACTCCAAGAATGACGCAGTCATGTGCACAAGACACAAAAGTCAGCCTATGGGCTTCCATTGGCCAAATTGCCTATAATTTCAGCATGAAAAGGAATAATGATAATGATAGATTATAACACGTTGAACAAAGAAAGAATCCGTGAGATAGCCACAAAAAGTGGGGGAGACAGAAGGTAAATCTTTTATTTAAATAAGAATGACAACTAATAAATGTGAAAGGAATGAAAAAATTAGGTGATCATCCTTTTGCTTAAACACCAAGATTGGGGCATTATGGAGGGACAAGAAGTTTACATGTTTCAAAATATACCACAGAGTATTTCCTGGTTGCAAAACGAAAACAAGGAGCTATGTTCTCCCAGTTCCAAATAATCGAAGTAAGTATTGCTAATAATGAGACAAACAGACATTATGTGCTTTCTGATGTGGTGCAATGCAAAATCCAAGAAGCTCCTGTGTAGCATTCTTGCCAAAAATGTTTAACTTGAATATAATAATG
Organism: Rhinopithecus bieti; assembly: GCF_001698545.2. Lineage (NCBI taxonomy): Eukaryota > Metazoa > Chordata > Mammalia > Primates > Cercopithecidae > Rhinopithecus > Rhinopithecus bieti. The sequence goes on along the minus strand of NW_016812934.1, from coordinate 3,540,928 downwards.
AGTCTATTGGGCTAATCCAGAATTGAAGCCATCCTATGCTTCAATTCATCTGGATTTCTGGATTCTTCAAAAATGTCAGCATCATGTAAAACAAACAAAAAGACAAGGGGCTGTACTAGATTAAAGGAGACCAAAGTTAGATGGTAAATAAATGCCAAACGTGATTCTTAATTGGATTCTAATTCAGACCTGTAGACAGGAAAGGGTCAACTGAGAGACGTTTGGGGACTACTATCTATTAGATGATAGTACTCTGTCATTGTCAGTTTGGGAGTGTGGCGATGCTGTGTTTATGCAAGGAAACATCCTTGTTCTAAGGGGATATATGTTAAAGTATAAAGGGGTCAAGTGTTGTCAAAATACTTGTGTATCTGCAACTTACTTTCAAATAATTAGGCAAAGTAAATATATGTGAAAGAAATAAAGTAAATCTTGCAAGATGTCAATAACTGGTAGATTCAGGTTGATATTGTATGGGTATTCACTGTGCCTCTCTGTAGGTTTGAAATTTTTGAAAATAAAAAGTTTAGTGAAACAAATTTTAAGTAAAATTAAAAGTAAAATTAAAATGACTAAAGATAAAATTTTAAAATTTGAAAGTGAAAAGGTAGGAAGACTCAGTTGTTTTGGGATGGTGGCAATAACAGATTGAAGTGCTCAGATGGAGAAAACCACTTTTCTTTTTTTATTATTATCCAACAGCTGAATATTACATGGAGCTAATTTCTCTGTGAGATTGTTTTGCTACATTAATACATACAGGAAAAAGAAAAAACTCTTAAAGGTTTTGCACAAAACCACAGATAAATAAAGGATATGAGAATGTGTGTGTGTGGTGGAAGCAAGGCGTTCATGTGCATTGGGGCAGCAGGTAGAATGAATATGGAATTCTTCCACCAACTAAGTCACAGGTTGGCCAACTACTGCCCGTAGGCCATCCAGCTCGCTGTTTTTATAAAGTTTATTAGAATACAGTCATGCTCATTCATTTATACCTTGTCTGTGGTTGCTTTCATGCTACAAAGGCAGATTTAAATAGCCATCACAGAGACCACATGACCTGCAAAGCCAAAAATACATACTATCTGGTCCCTGGTCTAAGTCATACCTGTGCGTATTTGAAGTTTTAACAGATTGAATATATTTTTGCCTCTCAATCAAAAAAAAAAAAAATAGAGGTCAAGTGTGGTGGCTCACACCTGTAATCCCAGCACTTTGGAGGACTGAAGTGGGAGTATGGCTTGAGCCCAGGAGTTTGAGACCAGCCTGAGCAACACAGGGAGACTCTGACTCTATCAAAAATAAAATCAGCCAGGGGTGGTAGCCTGCACCTGTGGTCCCAGCTACTTGGAGGCTGATGCAGAAGGATCACTTGAGCCCAGGAGGTCAAGGCTGCAGTGAGCTATGATCATGCCACTGCACTCCAGTCTGGGCGGCAGAGTGAGAGCCTGTTTCAAAAACAAGAAAGAAAAAGAAAGAAAGAAAGAAAGAGAGAGAGAGAGAGAGAGAGAGAGAGAGAGAGAGAGAGAGAGAGAGAGAGAGAGAAAGAACCAGTACAGTATGATATGCACACTATTCAAGGTTTGGCTTTTCCAGACTTCCTCAAAGGAAGGCTATATAAGTTGGCTTTCTAGAAAGAGGAAAGGCATAAATGAAATAAGCACATAAATAACAGAAATACTGGAGTATTCATTTAAAATAGTACAGTAGGACAGATGGCAAAGTGTTTGATAAGATTTATTTTACATTGCTCAGTGCTTATAAAAACTATGAGCTTACTTTTCCAGGAATCATAAAACAAATTTGCTGACTCATTCGCTAATTCCACTGGCGCCTTGGGAGAAATGTGTCAAATATTTTGGAGTTTTTAAAATTCAGGTTCAGAAAGGTTAAGTAGCTTGCCAAGCAACACAGCACAGCTCAGCAAATTACTGGAAAGCAAAAAAAAAAAAAAAAGAGGAAGCTGCATACTTGAATCTTGGTTTAACTTACCCATACAAAAGTCAAGAAATTCCTCTGGGACCTTTACACGAGCTAGAACTTTCTGTATTTTAGAAAGGAGAAAGCACTGGCTATTGCCTGGAAAATGTGTGTTACTAACTAGTTTTAGAGGATTAGCTCTGCCCGCTTTAAGAAAGTAACCAAGACCAGTTGGTAACTATGGTTAAAAGGTTTGTGGATTCCAAATGAAGGAAATCAAGATTGTTCTGATCCTCTAAGGTAGCTGTCCCCAATGTTTCTGGCACCAGGGACCAGTTTTGTGGAAGACAATTTTTCCAAGGACCGAGTTGGGGGATGAAGTGGTGGGGGGCCCTGGGGGACTGGTTTTGGGATAAAACTGTTACACCTTAGATCATCAAGCATTAGACTCTCATAAGGAGTGCCAACCTAAATTCCTTGCATGCACAGTTCACAATAAGGTTCACGGTCCTGTGAGAATCTAATGCTCCAGGTGATCTGATAGGAGGTGGAGCTCGGGTGGTAATGCTCGCTTGGCTGCAGTTCACCTCCTGCTGTGTAGCCAGGTTGCTAGCAAACCAAACACCAGTACCCATCTGCGGCCCAGGGGTTGGGTACCCTTGCTCTAATGCAGTGCGTCATTGTTTTGAGAAAAAGCAGACAACAGATTATCTCATCACTCAGCAGTTTCTTCCTTAAAGAAACAAGGACTAAAGTGAGTAGAAGGCTCAAGTCTGTTTCATTACATTTTTTAGATGTGTGGAAGTGGAAGAATTGGCGACACCCCTCACCTTACTGCCCTCTTCCACACAGCTCTCATCCCTGGCAGGCATGGGAAAAAGGAAAAGCCAAGCACTTTGCTTTTATTCTATCCTTTTTAAAAAGTCTAGCCTCAACCTCATCCTGTAAGGAACTCTGCAGCATGAATTGTACCGCAGAGCTTGCTCTGCCCAGACACAAGGTAGCTGTACTGTTGCACCTCACATCAATCAGTCACTGGCTATGGGCTGTATCATCTTCTGGGGGATCCAAGCAAGTTGATTTATATAAGCTTATGTGGCTCCCATCAGCCCATGGCAATCCTCTAAGAAGAAGCAAATACAAGCTATTATCAGCAGCTGAGATAAAGTTGCACTATCCTGATTAAGGAGATCTGAACAGGGCACCAAGAGCATCTATATCAGTAGCAAAATAGCCACTAAACATATTAATGTGTGCTTATGCTCATTGGCTATAAAAATGAAAATTAAAACTCAATAAGCATTTGAGGAGCTGGGCACCGTGGCTCATGCCTATAATCCCAGGAGTTTGGGAGGCCAAGGCAGGAGGATTGCTTGAGCCCAGGAGTTCCAAACTAGCCTGGGCAACATAATGAGACTCTGTCTCCACAACAAATTTTAAAAAGTATCTAGGTGTGATGGGTCACACTTGTAGTCCCAGCTACTCTTGAAGCTAAAGCAGGAGGATTGCTTCAGCCCAGGAGTTTGAGGCTACAGTGAGCTATCATCGAGCCACTGACCTCCAGCCTGGGTGCCGTAGCCAGACCTCATCTAAAACAAACAAAGGAACAAAAAAACAGTGAGATGCCATATGCTCTATGTACATTGAAAAGAATGTATATTCTGCTATTATTAGGTGTAGAATTCTATAAATGCCAATTAAGCTAAGTTGATCGTTGTTCATGTCTATATCTTTTCTCCCTCACTGTCTGTCTGTTCAATCAATTACTGAGGAAAGAGTATTAAAATGCTCAATTTTGATTGTGTTCTTTTCTATTTGTCTTTCTATTTCTGGCATTTTTGGTTCATATACTTTGAAATTTTTTATTAGATGCATACATATTAAGGACTGATGCATTTTAATGGATTAACCCTTTTGTCATTATGGCATGTTTTCTTTATCTCTAGCTCTACTTCTTATTTTGAAGTTTTCTTTGTGAAATATTGATTGATTAATTAATCATATTTCCAGATTAAAGAAATGATTTATTTTAAAGAAGGAATGAAAAGGAAGAAAGGAAGGAAATGGAAGGAAGGAAGGAAAAGGAAGGAAGGAGTGAAGGAAGGAAGGAAGGAAGGAAGGAAGGAAGGAAGGAAGGAAGGGAGGGAGGGAGGAAGGGAGGAAGGGAGGAAAGGGAAGGGAAAGGGAAGGGAAGGAAGGGAAAGGAAGGAAGGAAGGAAGGAGGGAAGGAAGGAGGGAAGGAAGGAAGGAAGGAAGGAAGGAAGGAGGAAGAAAGGAAGGAAGGAAGGAAGGAAGATTGCTTGATTCCTTGGCTCCTTCCACCATATGTGTTGGCTACCTAGTGAGTAATACTTAGGCCTATGCTGACCCTGTGCAAATCACCAGTCTCAATATTATTCTTGAGGAAACTCACAGAGGCATTAAATAATAACCAATAAGTCCACCTTCTAGAGACCATGGTACATGTGCTCACTTAGAATTTGAGTCTATTCTAAATTCCTTTTAAGTATACAGCATTCCAGACTTTATTTATTCTTTGTGACTTAGACTCGATCATGATACATCTTCATCTGAATACACAGTCTCAAAATTCGGTATTCAAAATAAGACAGTAGTAGGATTAGCATTTCTTTCTTTTAGAAAACTGGAGCTTTGAAGGAAAAGAGATCAGGGTGGGCAGGTGGGGAGGTTGTATCTTAGCCATGTTCCACGCATTATAAGCAAATGTATGTTTTGATGAACTATTTTCACATCTTTTTGTAAAAAGCTTGATAATATCCAAATTGGTTAGACTGGCCAGGCACACATCCTGGTTTCCTGATATGTATACTTAAAAAAAAAAAAAACTTTTAAGTTGTTCTAAAACTATATAAATAATAAAATGATTTTGAAAAGCAAATGTATGTGGTATAATAATCTGTGGTGTGTTTTTTTTTAAGTAATATTGTTGCTTTGACAGCATTTTAATGCTGTTTTTGCTCTGACAACTTTATTTACAACAGATTCAACTTTGCACACTGATATTTTTCAAAATCAAACCCTGAATCAGAACCTGGGTTTATCCAGGTTCCTGCAAAACTACACCAGACACATTCCTCATTAGGCATCTGTTTATTCCAAAACACATGCATACACAGGGGATAGAATTAGATAACACTTTTTTGGCTTACTAAATGGGTTAGACTTAGTAAATATGGTACTCGCTTTTCAACTGATTCTGCCATCTGTCAGCAAACTTATTGCTTTTAGCAGGGGTTTTTCTTGTGATAATTTACAAGTTGTTTTTCTTCCTTTGTTCTTTTCATGAAGATACATATCCTTAAAATTTAAGGGGGAAATAACACATAAAATAAATTCATCCACAAAACAGAAACAGCAGAGACCAAATGGCTGCTGGAGAGTTAAATGGCTCATGAAATTTAACCACAGAAGATTTTTTTTTCTTCTTATGGGGATGGAAGGAGAGTGAGTCTCAACATTCTGCAGGTGACTTCTCAGTCCCAGCTCCAGCTGGGAGGCATCTGTACAAGAGAAAACAGCACACAGTGGAAGGAATTCATTTCTTAGCAAAAGATGCAAACAGGGAATCTAGTGGCGGGGGAGTCTACAATAAAACCACCTAGTTTTTGGTTCTTTCCTTCTGCCTTGATCATAATAGTTTACTTTTGCATAGTGCTTGCTCTATAACTTAAACTAGTAGGGTGTATTGTATTTTGTGTCTGCCACTTCCTAACTGAATGCCCGTGGGCAAGTTACTTAGCCTCTCTAAGCCTCAGTGTTCCTGAGAAACAAGTAGAATAACGTAATGTGTTTGATGTGGTGCCTGGCATTTATGATGTGTTTAAAAATCACCAGTAGCTAAAACTGACACATAGCCTTCTAAAAAGAATAAGCTCCTGGATAGAACTATGTCTCATTCACTTTTAAATCTTTCATGCTTTCCCCAGCACCCAGAACATAACAAGCAGTAACTATATGTCAAATGAATGGATAGATGGATCAATGGGAGGAGGAATATATATGTAATCACATAATTTTCATTCTCAAAGCAAATCTATGAATCAAATATTATTTCCCATGTCTTATAGATGAGAAAATTGAGGACAAAAAGTTTCTGTGACTCGCCCAATCTCTCATTATTAGTAAGTGAATTGAGACTCAAACCCAAGTCAAGTCAGTCATTATTCTTGTTACTAAAGAGAAGCTCCTGCAGTGTTACTAGAGTTCACATCTAATCAATTTTTCCGGTTTGCGTACATACTTTTAACCAGATATTTTCCCCGTTTAGTGACTACAAATTTAAAATGTAGTTAGAGAAGCTGAAATCTCCTTCCTGTTCTATTCTTTTAAGGAATCCACAAGTATAATTGTTACTATTTATTGACTGCCACGGAATTGTACATATTTTATTTCTGTTCCCTACAACAATTTTAAAGGTTAGTAGGTATTATTACTCACATTTCATGGGTGAGCAAACAGAAATTCAAAGAGGTTAAGTAACTTACTCAAAGTCTGCCTAAGAAATGCTAGAGCTGAGCTTGATCTGAATTTTAAGGATTCTTTCCTCTATGCCAGTGCTTTCAAATTTTAATGTGAATACATCTGTTAGAAATGCAGATTCCAATTGTGTGGGTCTGATGTGGAACCAAAGATTCTGCATTTCTAACAAGCATCTAGGTGATGTCCATGCTGCTGGCCCATGGACCATGATTTGAATAGCAAAGCTCTTTCCCACATTACCTTCCCAAATTCAGAGATCCAGACATTCACCTTTGTTTCTTAGTCATCTCATGGCCAGAGTCCTGCATACAAAAATAACGTTTTGCTTTCTTCTAGTTTGTGTGGATGACTTGCCACGATGGTCCTTCATATATTAATTAATAACATTTCTTTTTTCTCTACAATCTAACGTAATGTAAGAGAAATTTTGGAGTAGCTGCAATTGAAAACCTCTTTGTCCACTATTTTATTCACTTCCTTAAATTAGAAGATTGAATAAAGAATCAAAACTGTGTTTATTAGTGAGTGAAAGTAGGAAAGAAAATGAGAGAAGTGACAGTAAATATAAGCAGAAGGAGATGAAAAAATACTAAGCAGTGAAATAGAAAGCCTATAGCCTAAGGAAAAAAAAATAGAGGCACATCTTAGAAAGTCACTCCGGGGAAATTTCTAAGAAAATTATATGCAGGAGCAACGAAGCATGACAAAGGAAAAAGAGGAATGAGAAAGCTATAAAGGGTATTTGACCTCACGGTCTTAACTAAACTGTTATGTGCAAGTGAAAATCAAGGGAGGCTAAATATTCAAGCATAATGACTGCCTAAAAGTGATTAAAGGGAATGAAAGAAGAAGTAGCCATAGATTTTATTGAAGCCGTTGGAGTAAATAAGACAGGAGATTTCAGAGCAATAACAAGTGGAGGCAGAGATATCATGGAATGAACTCAGAGGGTATAAAGAAAGAAGACTCATGAATCAGATTTCAGCATAGACTACAAACTAATGATCATCAAACAAACAGCCAGAAAACTAATAATAAATCCAAATGGTTGTTAGCAAAGTGCAGAGTGGGGTGGAGGGTGAACGAAGAGAAAAGAGACCAAAGACAGAAACAAATAATGATAATAATAAGAGAGAATCATGGCTAATTCAAATATAGACAATAAGGAGCCTTATGTCTTTTTATTTTAGCAACACGTATGTGAGACTGAGTGGCCAAAAAGGCCTTAAATACTTAGTGTTAGCTCAACAGAGACATAAACATTGTCATGGGTGAGATTAAAATTATCCAGAAAGTAAAATAACCATGTCAGAGCAAAGTGCCTAAGGTACAGAGGAAATCAAGCCTGTCTTCCTCACATTGCCCCATCTCTCCACTCCCCCTGCTGATTTCTCTTCCTTAGGGCTTTCCTTGAGCATCTCTGAAGAAAAGCAATGTTTTGATTGCAGGTGAACAGTGCTTATGGGTTGTTTGTTCACTGATATCGGAAGCCTTGGAAAGAGATATAGTTTAGTAGATACAGAGAGGAGGAGCAGAGATTTACATACACAGGAACAAATTCAAATTTTACTAACCAAATTTCATTTCATTAGTTATAAGAATGTATGTTGGCTGGGCTTGGTGGCTCACACCTGGAATTCCAGCCTGAGCAACATAGTGAGACCCCATCCCTACAAAAATTTAAAAATTGCTGAGCATGATGGCATGTGTCTGTAGTCCCAGCTACTCAGGAAGCTGGGGCAGGAAGATCTCTTGAGCTCAAAAATTACGGGTTGCAGAGAGCTGTGACTGCACCACTGTACTCCAGCCTGGGTAACAGGACGAGACCGTGTCTCTAAAATGAATAAACAAAGAATGTATATAACATTAGGGTTATATGTCTTATGCTTAATCTGAGTTGCTCAATATGTTTTTCAGATACAGTTTAATATGTAAAAATAATAAACTAATATTTTATTGAGCATTTGCTATGTACTCAACACCGATTAAATCTTTCACAGGTTATCTCATTTAATCATCACATTAACTCTGGAAGGTAGATACCATTATTATCTCCCTATTATAGATGACAAACAGGAAGTTTAGACATGAGAAAATAAACTAGGTTGAGTACAGTGTTTTTGTCTCTTAAAGGAGGGTGTGCCTTTATTGTTAAAAGAATAAATGCCTTTACTCTTATAAATAAAATAAACTAATGGGCAGGAAAAGCTTGAGTACACAGGGCAAATAATGACCAATGACTGCCCCTGGGCAGGGTTATCTTTGGAACTCCATCCAGTCCTCCTTCCTCTCTCAGTGGCATTTGTCCCAGCCCCTTTAAGTACACAGTACCTGAACCTCTCCCCACACCCCATATATAAACAGGGACAGATTTGGTATCATCACAAATAGTCAGATAAATTAATTAATTGTTCAGTTTAGCAGGGTAAAAATTCAGATGTCCTGATTCACAGACAAGTTTCCTAAGTTTCCTTTCTATCATACTGCGTACAGCTAAGTACAGATAAGGTACCTTCACCCAAACTCAACCCAACTTTAATATGGTCAAATTCATGCAAGTCTGTGGATATTTTCCAAGTGCCTACTATGTGCTAGCACATAGCTGGAATACAAATATTTAGCTAGCACATAGCTGGAATAAGAATAACTAAAGGAATAGGAATAACTAAAGGAACATGAACTCCACTACCAAAGAGAAATGTAGAAAATTACAACATTGGGTGATAAGGTCAATAATGAAGTAGCCCAAGGGAAGTGTAAGTTCTTAAACCGCCCCTCCCCCCAAAATAGCAATTGCTTCAAGTTAGGAAATCAAGAAAGGCTTCAAGTAGCATTTGACAATACATAGAGAATTGTGCATTTGAGGTGACATTCCAGTATGAGGAAAAAGTGTGGGGAAGGTGTGGAAAGTTTCAGATATAAACAGAAAGGAGGAGTAGTACAGTTTCACCATAGGAAATGATGTGTGTAGAGAAATAATAACAATGGTGACAAAAACAAGAATTGAGTTCCATTTGGGGACCTCTGTTGCCAGGCGGAGGGACTTGGGTTTCATTTGTATGTTTGTGTTTCCTGAAGAGTGAAGCCAGGATGACTAGTGGTAAAAAATATTATTTTAAAGGGCATATGAATTTCATTTTGTACCTTTGATTATATCAAGAAAACACCGTAGCTATCCCAGGGATCACATTAAGGAGAAAATTTCAGTTAGGCTCTGAAACGCCTCTTTAAAATTTGTTAAACTCCCTCTGTAACAGAAAGAGTACAGACTTCAGGTTCAATGTTCTCAGCAGAAAACATTGATTGTCTAACTAGAAATTAAGGATTTGTTTTGTTCAAATCCTATTCATGGCCAGGCATGATGACTCGGGCCTGTAATCTCAGCCCTTTGAGAGGCTGAAATAGGAGAATCACTTGAGGCCAGGAGTTTGAGATGAGACTAGGTAACATAGCAAGACCCCATCTCTAAAAAAAATTTAAAAATTAGCCAGGCATGGTGCCATGTGCCTGTAGTCCCAGCTACTTGGAAGGCTGAGATGGGAGGATTGCCTGAGCCCAGGAGGTCAAGGCTACAGGGAGCCATGGTTACATCACTGCATTCCAGTCTGGGCAGCAGAGTGAGACACTGTCTCTTAAAAACAAACAAAAATCCTATGTATCTTAATAATCATCTCCTGTTTACGGCCATTGATATTAGTCTTATTTTTCTGTAGTATTGCCATTAAGGCATTTTCCTACTTATTAAGTAGATCTAATTCAGTTTTAATAAAAAATCAGTGTATAAAGAAAATTATTGACTAAAGCATAGTACAGGCAGAATGTTGAAATGGCAAAAAGAAATGGAAGATGCTATGTCAACAGCTAAACTTTAGGAAAAAGATGATAGGCCAATTGTGCCATGTCAAGGAAGCCTACACTAGCAAGCATTCAGGGAGAAAAGGATGACTATATCAAATGCTCTCTGGGGCCAAAGAGAATTTGATTATATTCAAAACACACTGGTTACCTCCTAAGCCTTTCCTAGCAGATTTGGATGGAAACCAGACTGCAAGGATTCAACTGGTAGTAAGAGGGCAGACATGACTTGGATAGCCATGGACATATTTGGAAGGAAAATGTGGTGCTATGGAATGGGAAATTTTTATCACTATATTCCTGGTTTGACTGAATAGTCAGTGTATAAATCTCGGAAGGCTTTAACTTCCCTGAGACTCAGTTTTACCATGGTAATATTTAAGAAAAATATGGCCATCATGTTCTTCCCTTGAGTAGAGTGCTTAAATAGAAAAATGATTTGGGTTGGGCACAGTGGCTCACGCTTGTAATCCCAGCACTTTGGGAGGCCGAGGTGGGTAAATCACCTGTCAGAAAATCGAGACCAGCCTGGCCAACATGGCGAAACCCCGTCTCTACTAAAAATACAAAAATTAGCCAGGCATGGTGGTGGGCGCCTGTAGTCCCAGCTACTCGGGAGGCTGAGGTAGGAGAATCACTCGAACCTGGGAGGTGGAGGTTGCAGTGAGCCAAGATCGTGCCATTGCACTGCAGCCTAGGCAACACAGTGAGATTCATCCTCAAAATAAATAAACGAATAAATAAATAAATATACGATTTGAATTGATCTGATCATAACTTCTACCCAATCCTATGTCTAAATATGCCATTGATAACTCACCAAGCAAAATGGTTTGTGTTTGTGTGCTAAGGAGTTGAGATGCTGAATCCTGGGAAGTAACAGTAGGTGGCAACTGGAGAGAAGCTTTTCTCAATTTTCATCATAGCCTACAGGGACTTTGTTTATTTGTAAGAAAAAGTTTGGATCATAAATTGCAAGTTGTTATAATTGTTTTTTAAGGATAAGCATATCTCAAGAATTTTAATATTAAAAGCTAATATTTATCTTTTTAGATACTCTATACTTATTGAAAATAATACTTCTAAAGAATCATCATTTATTAGTGTTAAATTACTTATATGCATTAACTCCATTTAACCTTCAGTAAAAAAATCTATGAGGTAAATATTATTGTTATTATCATTTTTTTAAAATAAGACTTAGGGAGGTTTATTTAACTTTCCCTAGATGACACAGAACCAATACAGTCCATATTTCAAACCTCAAGCAATATGGTACTTAGAGCCCATACTCTTGACTTCAATGTACATTGCTCCCATAAAATCTAAAAACTTAATCAATGTATAAAATGCTTTGTCCAGGATGAAAAAATCAGTTCCAGAAATGTAGGGATGGATTACATTTTCAAAAATGTTATCTCATTATATGTTATGACTTATCAAAAAAGTAATATTTGTTTTGTTTAGATATCCTATGCTAAGTACTAGAATGTCTCTTTATCAAAATATTTTACATATTCTTTTTTTGTTTGTTTTTGTTTTTGTTTGGTTTTTTTGAGATGGAGTTTTGCTCTTGTCGCCTAGGCTGGAGTGCAATGGTGCAATCTTGGCTCACTGCAACCTCCACCTCCTGGGTCCAAGCAATTCTTCTTCCTCAGCCTCCCAAGTAGCTGGGATTACAGGCACCCGCCACCACTCCTGGCTAATTCTTTTGTATTTTTAGTAGAGACAGGGTTTCACCATGTCGACCAGGCTAGTCTCAAACTCTTGACCTCAGATGATCCACCCGCCTTGGCCTCCCAAAGTGCTGGGATTACAGGCATGAGCCACCACACCCAGCCGATTTTATGTATTCTTTCTTAAACTTCCTCCTAGTTCCAGCTCAAGAACCATTGTCTCTGTGACACTTCTCCTGACTCTTTTCCCTCTCTAAATGCTTACGGCACACATAATCCATGCCTCATCATAACCCACCTGATTATATATTGCATTTTTGGATATATTAAGGCTCCTGAAATTCATGCAAAATTTCTAAAGAAGTAAATCTGTCTTCTATCACAATAGGTGTTTAATAAATTATTGCATGGAACATATTAAAAACAACTCAACACTAAATTAAAAAGTCCACACCCAGAGCAAAACTCTTAAAGATCATTTCTCCAAGCCTCCAACTTACACTCTGCTTGCTCCTCATACTTTTAGCTTAGCTAATGTTTTCACATCTAAAGCCAGACTGCATTGAATTCTTTAAAGCTGAAGCAAGCTTATTCAGTCAGCTATAAATATAAATGTTTACTGGAACACAAACTAGAAGGAAGTATATGAGAAAAATAAAGGAAGTAAAGCAATCCTTTTTCTTCTCCAAGGCTCATTTCTCAAAACCAAATATTTAAATGGGATTTTAACTGCCAGACAAGTTAGCCAGGTTTAACGAGTCTAAAGACAGATGAATATTAAACTAAGCCTGAATAAAAAGAGACTGGCATGTAATACAACTTAAAACCCAAAGTCATCAGTGTGAATGTCCTATTATGTATGGTTATTTCTTTTAATGTTTATTGTGCCAATTATTACCCTGCAATGTATTGACCTATTTATATATCACCTCTGCAAGACTGTAAGCACTTCACAAACAAGGACTGTGTCTTTGCATGTTAAGAGGTCAGTCTTGAATGTTTGCGTCCAGTGTTAACATCCGCACCCAATCAGACTTTTCCTGTTAACAATGGTTAACATTCATTTAGTGCTTACCATGAGTTAATCTCTATTCTAAGTCTTTTAAATGTACTAATCCATTTCCCTTTTCAAAACCCCCAGAAAATACATGTACTAATTATCATTCCCATTTTACAGATGAGGCTTACTGGGACACAGAGAGGTAATGAAAGTTAAGGAGGCAGAACCAGAATTAGAAACAGGTAGTCCTGCCCCATTCTTCACCACTACACTGCAATCCCTCATTTGGAATAGTATTGGTGACTAGAAAAGTTAGGTGGAAATTTGGAAGTCTGAACTAAAACTTCTGTGCTTATGCTTCAGATGATTCTAACACAGATGATATGAGAACCACATGTTGAAAAACAGATGTAGGTACTAGTAGTAGTAATGTTAAGAACTGGTGTTTGTTTATCATTACACTTCACCAAACATTTCCATATACATGATCTCATTTCACTCTTATAACAACCCTGCAAGGTAAGTATTATTGTCTTCCATGTTTCTTACTGAGAAAAGCAAGGTTCCTAAAGCTTCCCCTAAAACCACATTCCCTGTCAAACACAAATTTTCCCATTCTAATCCCCATATCCTTTCCACAGTTCCAGTGTCCTGAATGGTCTTCCGGATTCTGTGTCTGGGTCTCTACAACTCATGGTCCACACGCAAACAAGCGATCTTTCATAAGCATACATCAGATTGTGTCGCTTCTATGAATTCTCAGTACATTTGGCTAGAATTCAATTTCCTTACTAGAGTGAGAGAGATCCCTTCTGGTCTGGTCCCTGCCTGCTTCCCTCACCTAACCTCCCACTCTTCTCCCCTCTTTCTAGCTCTAGCTCTACTTTCCTTTTTAACCCCACACACCAAGCTCTTTTCCCCAGCTGGGCCTTTGTCCCTTTTCTATTCCTTATGTCATACCAGTATCTGAAATTAGCCAACTGATTGATTGATCGTGAAGATGATGACAGAATCCTTGTCTGGCTTAATAGACAACATTTACAAAGTGCTAAGTACAGTTCCATATGCTTTACACATGCTGACTCATGTGATGTTTATGACAGAGAGCCTAGGACCTTGTCTGAGGTCACCAACTAAAAAGTGATGAAACTGAATTGTACCCAGACCGTGTGTCTTTCACCACCTTGTCTTAACTGCCCGTTGAAGAGAATCAAAGATTGCACCAGCCCACCTTTGGAAACACACCCTCATCTCTCTATGATCTCCCTGACACATAGCCTCCTGACCAAGCCACCAGTGCTCGTGGTTAAACTCATTCTGAACAGACACACTTTGATGGCGGCATGTGCTTTAATCTCCTTTTCCAGTTCCATCTCCAAAAAGACAAATTTAAATCAAGGCAACAAAACTAATTAGAAACTACAGAATGAGAATCCAACATCACTAAGAATGCCCTTAAGATCAAAGTAACATCAGAGAATGTAGAATTTACAATTACTCTTTATTTGGTGGTGCTGGTAAGGTAGGTGGGGAGGAGAGGAAGGGAAGGTGAGGGGATGTCAGAGTTGACTCCACATGATCTCAACGGAAATACTAAATTATGTGGGTCCCAAACCAACTGAAGGAGAAGCCTATTAATCAAAATGGAGCAGCAAGTGGCCAAACAGTCATTTTTTCCCTTCCAAATGTGTCACTGGTTTGGAGGTCAAATATCTATTCTTCATCAAGTATAAAAAGCTGCCATTTGGAGGATGTTGGGTATTTTGTTATTATTTTGCTTTGTTTTGCTTTAAGACATCTGTCATTCGTGAGAACAAAGATTTCTGTTCTGTGGTTCTTAATAAGCTTTGCAAGGTGGTTTTCCCGGCATATGAAGAAGTCATTTGAATAATAAAAGCTCATATTTATAATTACATTGAGTTAAATAGATTTGCTTAGCTTAGGGTTTGAGGTTATTCATAAACAGATGTGAGGGTCCAGAAAGCCTCTATAACTTTAACAATCTCACTGCTTTGGGGTTGCTAAAGAGCTTAGAAGCCCAAATCTGAGTTAAAGAAGCTTTCCCCATTTCCCTGAATAATCACCATGGTACCTCAGCCTGAGTCCACTTCTTAAAACCTATTTAAATACTATTCATGTTTACTAGTCATTTGCCAGTGTGATGGCAATGAATGAGCTTGACTCTAAGCTGGGAACATTCACCCCTTAAGCATTCGAGAGAAAGGACCCTTTTATAAAATGCTTTGCTCTGTTCTCAGAATATATTGATGACCCCTAGCAACAGTCCTAGTGAAGCTGCCAGTTTCAAAATAGTGATGAAAGGAGGTCGTCCTTCCGAGCAGCACCTCAAGGTCTCTAGACCTTTCCTTACAGCCAACTCTCCTCTGCTTTCCCCTTCCCTCCCCTCTCCTCTCCTCCCTTCCTTTTTTTTTTTTTTTTTTTTTTTTTTGAGACGGAGCCTCACTTTGTTGCCCAGGCTGCAGTGCAGTGGCGCGATCTCGGCCCACTATAACCCTCTACCTCCTGGGTTCAAGCAATTCTCCTGCCTCAGCCTCCCGAGTAGCTGGGACTACAGGCACGCACCACCATGCCCAGCTAATTTTTGTACTTTTTAGTAGGGACGGGTTTTAACCATGTTGGTCAGGATGGTCTTGAGCTCTCTCCTTTTTTTTTTTTTAATTTTTTTTTATTATTATTATACTTTCAGTTTTAGGATACATGTGCACAATGTGCAGGCTTGTTACAAAAGTATACATTGTGCCATGTTGGTTTGCTGCACCCATTAATTCATCATTTATATTGGGTATTTCTCCTAATGCTGTCCATTCCCCAGCCCCCCAGCCCACAACAGGCCCCGGTGTGTGATGTTCCCCTCCCTGTGTCCAAGTGTTCTCATTGTTGAATTCCCACCTGTGAGTGAGAACATGTAGTGTTTGGTTTTCTGTCCTTGTGATAGTTTGCTCAGAATCATGGTTTCCAGCTTCATCCACGTCCCTGCAAAGGATATGAACTCATCCTTTTTTATGGCTGCATAGTATTCCATGGTGTGTATGTGCCACATTTTCTTAATCCAGTCTATCATTGATGGACATTTGTGTTGGTTCCAAGTCTTTGCTATTGCGTGTATTTGCATGTGTCTTTAGAGTAGCATTATTTATAATCCTTTGGGTATATACTCAGTAATGGGATGACTGGGTCAAATGGTATTTCTAGTTCTAGATCCCTGAGGAATCGCCACACTGTCTTCCACAATGGTTAAACTAAGGAACTAATTTATACTCCCACCAACAGTGTAAAAGCATTCCTATTTCTCCACATCCTCTCCAACATCTGTTGTTTCCTGACATTTTAATGCTCGCCATTCTAACTGGTGTGAGATGGTATCTTATTGTGGTTTTGATTTGCATTTCTCTGATGACTAGTGATGAGCATTTTTTCATGTGTCTGTTGGCTGCATAAATGTCTTCTTTTGAGAAGTATCTGTTCATATCCTTCACCCACTTTTTGATGGGGTTGTTTCATTTTTTCTTGTAAATTTGTTTAAGTTCTTTGTAGAGTCTGGAAATTAACCCTTTGTCAGATGGCTAGATTGCAAAAATGTTCTCCCTTTCTGTAGGTTGCCTGTTCATTCTGATGGTAGTTTCTTTATGCTGTCAGAAGCTCTTTAGTTTACTTAGGATCCCATTTGTCTATTTTGGCTTCTTGTTGCCATGCTTTTGCGTGCTTTAGTTATCGAAGTCCTTGCCCATGCCTATTCTGAATTTTATTGCCTAGGTTTTTTTAGGGTTTTTTATTTCAGGGTCTAACTATTAAGTCTTTCATCCATCTTGCAACTTAACTTTCTGTATAAGGTGTAAGGAAGGGATCCAGTTTCAGCTTTTCTACAATATGGCTAGCCAGTTTTCCCAGCACCATTTATTCAAATAGGAAATCCTTCTCCCAATTTCTTTTTTTTGTCAGGTGTTGTCAAATCACATGGTTGTAGATGTGTGGTGTTGTTTCTGAGGCCTCTGTTTATGTTCACTGATCGATACTATATCTGTATTGGCTACCAGTACGATGCTGTCTTTGGTTCACATAGGCCTTGTAGTATAGTTTGAAGTCAGCCGTAACGTGATGCCTCCAGGGCTTTGTTCTTTTTGCTTAGGATTGCTCCTGCCCGTAATGCTGCGGCTCCTTTTGGTTCCATATTGAACTTTAAAGTAGTTCTTTTCACATTCTTTTTGGTGAAGAAATTCATTGGTAGCCTTGATGAGGCATGGCATCAAATCTATAAATTAACCTTGGGCAGTTATGGCCATTTCATGATATTGCATTCTTCCTACTCCAGTGAGCATGCGAATGTTCTTTCCATTTGTTTGTGTCCTGCTTTTATTTCGTTGGAGCAGCTGTTGCTATTTCTCTTGGAAGAGGCACTTCACATCCCTTGTAAAGTTATTATTTCATTAATTTCATCTTCAACCCACTTGATACCCTTTCTTACCAACTGCATCGATCAGTATTGAGGAGCCTTGGTGCATGCATCACGTATTCTTATGCAGATGGTTTTCAGTCCATCAGGTACTTAAGGTCTTCGTCTACACTGTTCTATTCTAGTTAACCATTCGTCTAATCTTTTTTCAAGGTTAGCCTTCCTTGCATGGTTTTGAACATCCTCCTTTACCTTGGAGAAGTTTGTTATTACTGACCTTCTGAAGTCTACTTCTGTCAGCTCATCAAATTCATTCTCCATTCAGCTTTGTTCCACTGCTGGGGAGGAGCTGTGATCCTTTGGAGGAGAAAAGGTGCTCTGGTTTTTAGAATTTTCAGCTTTTCTGCTGTGGTTTCTCTCTGTCTTTGTGGTTTTATCTACCTTTGGTCTTTGATGTTGGTGACCTACAGATGGGGTTTTCGTGTGAATGTCCTTTCTGTTGATGTTGATGCTATTCCTTTCTATTTGTTAGTTTTCCATCTAACAGTCAGGTCCCTCAGCTGCAGGTCTGTTGGAGTTTGCTGGAGGTCCACTCCACACCCTGTTTGCCTGGGTATCATTGGTGGAGGCTGCAGAACAGCAAATATTGCAGGACAGCAAATATTGCTACCTGATCCTTCCTCTGGAAGCTTCGTCCCAGAGGGGCACCCACCTGTATGAGGTGTCAGTCAGCCCCTACTGGGAGGAGTCCCCCAGTTAGGCTACACAGGGATCAGGGACCCACCTAGGAGGCAGTCTGTCCATTCTCAGAGTTCAAACACCATGCTGGGAGAACCACGGCTCTCTTCAGAGCTGTCAGACAGGGACATTTAAGTCTACAGAAGTTTCTGCTGCCTTTTGTTCAGCTATGCCCTGCCCCCAGAGGTGGAGTCTATAGAGGCAGCAAGCCTTGCAGCACTGCTGTGGGCTGCGCCCAGTTCGAGCTTCCCAGGCTGCTTTATTTACCTACTCAAGCCTCAGCAATGGTGGATGCACCTCCCCCTGCCAGGCTGCTGCCTCGCAGGTCAATCTCAGACTGCTGCACTAGCAGTGAGCAAGGCTCTGTGGGCGTGGGACCCACCAAGCTAGGCACAGGATATAATCTCCTGGTGTGCCATTTGCTAAGACCATTGGAAAAGCACAGCATTTGAGTGGGAATGTTCCATTTTTCCAGGTACAGTCTGTCACAGCTTCCCTTGGCTAGAAAAGGTAAATCCCCCAACCCCTTGTGCTTCCCAGGTGAGGCAATGACCTGACCTGCTTCAGCTCACCCTCCGTGGGTTGCACCCACTGTCCAACCACTCCCAATGAGATGAACCAGGTACCTCAGTTGGAAATGCAGAATTCACCCATCTTCTGTGTCAATCACACTGGAAGCTGCAGACCAGAGCTATTCCTATTCGTCCATCTTGGAACAGCAATTGGTCTTGATCTCTTGACCTCGTGATCCGCCCATCTCAGCCTCCCAAAGTGCTGGGATTACAAGCATGAGCCACTGCATCTGGGCCTACAACCTATTTAAATGCTATTCATGTCCTCCCTTCTTTCGAAACTCACCAGCCCCATGAGCCTTGAGGTCCTTTGGAGATGATGGGGTTAATTCCACAGCAAACTTTGAAAGCTATAATGTGTTACCCTACTTGAAAACTTACTTCTGAAATAAGTATAAGTGTTTAGGGCAAGAGGTGTTCTTAGCCACTAATTTTCTATCATTTCTGAAGTGGACACTCTTTACAAATCAATTCTTAACACAGAGTCACAACATACAAAACAGAGAAAAGCCCAGCAGCTCTCATCAAAGTGTAATTTACCTGGATGCTCCCTAACCCTCCCTCCCCTTTCCTTTGATGGCCCTTTCAAGACCTAGAATTCTCCCAGACACAGTTTAAAGACCTTGCTCTGATCCTACCAGATCAGAGGATTTGGCCAAACCTCGGGTTCTGAGCTTCAATCTCAACTTTCTTCACATGATACCTAACTTGTCAGACATCTGTGCCACACTGAGTAAATCCCAAATATGTGATCTCCAAAGCTCTAGTAATTTTTCAAGTCAAATCCAACTTAATGTGTGTAGTGGGTATAGTAGCATTTCCCCAGAATTCATATCCACCCAGAACCTCAAAATGTGACCTTATTTGGAATAAGGGTCATTACAGATATGATTAAGGTAAGGCTCAACATTTGATCATATTAGATTAAGGTGGGCCCTGAATCTAATGACAGCCTCCTTGTAAGGCACAGAAAAAGGAAAGACACAAGGACATAGAGAAGAAAGCATTGTAAAGATGAAGGCAGAGATTGTAGTGATTGATCTACAAGCCAAGGAGCTCCAGGGATTGCCAAGAAATATCAGAAGCTCAGAAAAAAGCATGAGGAGCTTTCTCCCTCAGAGCCTCCAGAAATAATCAACCTGCCAACACCTTGATTTTGGACTTCTGGTCTCCAGAGCTGTAAGACCAAACATTTCTTTGTTTTTGACTGCCAAACCTGTGATCCTCTGTTACGTCAGCTCTCAGAAAGTAATACATTCTGCCTTTCACTTAGTAGGCCCTCCAACATTTGCGGAAGAAATATTTGTTGAGTGAAAAGAATAAATGAGTTCAATTCAATACAGTGGTTGACTAAGAAAAATATTAATTAGTGCTTGAGGAGGAGACAGGATGCATGTGGCTGGGGCTGGAGGAAACCCATGTTCTTCTTCAACTCTCTTACAACACAAGACTAAGGCAGGGCCTCTGCAGGGCCAAGCATGTGAGCAGTTCAGGAAGAAGAAACTATGACTAACACTGTAGCTATCAGAGGAACAGCAGATCACTTACTGAGGCTTCCTCAAAGATGTCCTGAGATAATGTTATAAAAAATTATTTCTTTTGAGCTGAGCACTTAAAAAGGTATAGATCAGCCCTATTTATGAGGTCTCTATTCCGTTCCATTGGTCTATATTCCTGTTTTTGTACCAGTGCCATGAAGTTTTGGTTACTGTAGCCCTATAGTAGAGTTTGAAGTCAGATAACGTGATGTCTGCTATGACCATCTGATCTTTGACAAACCTAACAAAAACAAGCAATGGAGAAAAGACTCCCTATTCAATAAATGGTGCTGGGATAACTGACTAGCCATACGGGGAAGACTGAAGTTGGACCCCTTCCTTACACCATATATTAATACAAAAATCAACTCAAGATGGATTAAAGACTTACATGTAAAACCCGAAACTATAAAACCCTATAAAACAGCCTAAGCAATAACATCCTGAACACAGGAACGGAAAAAGATTTCATGGCAAAGACACCAAAAGCAATAGCAACAAAAGCAAAATTTTACAAATGGGATCTCATCAAATTAGCTTCTGCACAGCAAAATAAACTATTAACAGAGTAAACAGACAACCTACAGAATTGAGAGAAAATATTTTCAAACTATGCATCTGACAAAGGTCTAATATCCAGCATCTATAAGGAAATTAAACAAATTTATAGGAGAAAAACAACACCATTAAAAAGTGGACAAAGGACAGAAACAGACACTTTTCAAAAGAAGACATAAGTGTGGCCAACAAGCATATAAAAAAAAAAGAGTTAATATCACTGATCATTAGAAAAATGCAAATCAGAACCACAATGAGATACCACTTCATACCAGTCAGAATGGCCATTATTAAAAAGTCAAAAAATAACAGATGCTAGTGAGGTTGAGGAGAAAAGAGAACATTTATACACTGTTGGCAGGAGTGTAAATTAGTTCAACCATTATGGAAAACAGTATGGCAATTCCTCAAAGAGCTAGAAGCAGAACTACCATTCAACCCAGCAATCCCATTACTGGATATATACCCAGAGGAAAATATATATATCATTCTACCATAAAGACACATGCATGTGAATGTTCATTGCAACACTGTTCACAAGGGCAAAGACATGGAATTGACCTAAATGCCCATTAGTGACACACTGGATAAACAAAATGTGGTACATGCACACCATGGGATATTATGCAGCCATAAAAAACAATGAGATCATATCTTTTGCAGGAGTGTGGATGAAGCTAGAGTCTTATCCTTAACAAACTAACGCAGGAACAGAAAACCAAATATCACATGTTCTCACTTATAAGTGGAAGCTAAATGATGAGAACTCGTGAACACAAAGAAGGAAACAACCGACGCTGAGGTCTTCTTGAGGGTGGAGGGTGGCAAGAAGGAGAGCAGCAGAAAAAATAACTATTGGGGGCGGGTGTGGTGGCTCACGCCTGTAATCCCAGCACTTTGAGAGGCCGAGGCAGGTGGATCATGAGGTCAGGAGATCGAGACCAGCCTGGCCAACATGGTGAAACCCCATCTCTACTAAAAATACAAAACTTAACTGGACGCATGCCTGTAATCCCAGCTACTCAGGAGGCTAAGGCACGACTTGAACCTGAGAGGTGGAGGTTGCAGTAAGCTGAGATCACACCACTATACTCCAGACTGGCAACAGAGTGAGGCTCCATCTCAAAAAAAAAATAATACTAAGAATAATAGGCCGGGCGCGGTGGCTCAAGCCTGTAATCCCAGCACTTTGGGAGGCCGAGACGGGCAGATCACGAGGTCAGCAGATCAAGACCAACCTGGCTAACACGGTGAAACCCCGTCTCCATTAAAAAATACAAAAAACTAGCCGGGCGACGTGGCGGCCTCCCAGCTACTCGGGAGGCTGAGGCAGGAGAATGGCGTAAACCCAGGAGGCGG
Source organism: Rhinopithecus bieti (assembly GCF_001698545.2). Lineage (NCBI taxonomy): Eukaryota > Metazoa > Chordata > Mammalia > Primates > Cercopithecidae > Rhinopithecus > Rhinopithecus bieti. The sequence continues at coordinate 3,518,801 of NW_016812934.1, read as the reverse complement.
AGCTTGCAGTGAGCTGAGAGCCGGCCACTGCACTCCAGCCTGGGCGGCAAAGCGAGACTCCGGCTCAAAAAAA